>NC_056737.1:255483965-255783965 GCF_019279795.1 Protopterus annectens
TTGCCTAAAAAGGCAAAAGCCAATTGCCATGAAGTGAATCTGGTCGGGACCATGTCATCCCAGGCTGATACTGGATCCCCTTTGAATGACACAAGAAACTAAACCAATTGATGAAGTCAATCATTTTTTGTTTGTATTGAGGAATCATCCTACCCGCGGTGGTGGTGCTGTGGTAGCGTTGTCGCCTCACAGTAAGACGCTGTCCGGTTCGATTCTCAGCTAGAGCGTCTTCTGCGTGGAGACATGCGTGAATGGGCGTACCTTCATTGAAGGTTGTGCGTCAGGGCTGGTAACTCGGCACGTAAAAATCAACTACCAATCATTGGCGGACCGGAGTTCCGCTGTAGCGGCCCCTAACCGGGAAAAGCCAAAAGACCCAACAACATTGAGGAATCATCCTAGGCGAAGGTAAAATGCTGCTTAAGGCTAGGGACATACCTGCCTGAGACACATAATCCGAGAGCTCAGTCATGTCTCTCTTCATATAGTTCAGTGAGGTGCATCTAGTTGTTCACACCAACATGGACTATGACGGAGCCATAACAGTGCCTATTGTTAAGAGACTGGGTGTGTGTGTGATGTGGCGGATCCTGGAACCTGACAGACAGCTGACCATGACCTTTTTCTCATCCAGCTTGGTGAGAGGGATATCTGTGTCTCTCAGAACTGAGTCGCCTGTGACTAAGATGTTTTGTTTTTGTGTTATGCCTTAGAGGCTTGGCTGGTGAGACACTGGTGTGTGCTATATTATGTGTACAGTAAACTCTTGGTTAACCGACACCCATGGGGATTGGTAGATGCCAGATAACTGTAGTTTCTGGACCGAGAGATAATTCAGTTATAGGAACAATTATCTGGAAGAGGGTACACAGATGAAGAAATGGAGACCACAGTTTATGAAGTATATAGTGGTAGGAAGAGCCAAGCCATATTTTTTTGCAAGTGATAATAAACATGATTTGCTTGACTTTATGAATCGAACCCTTTGGATAGAAAATATAGGGTAGGGGTTTCTTTATTTTACTCAAGTAACATCAACATTGCCTGTGATGTTATTAAATGGAACTGGCCTATCTTGATAACTGAGGAAAAAATAAAAGGAATCATAGGAGACCAGCCTAGGTTTCTCTTTAAGAATAGGAAGTCTTTAAAATGCATGTTATGTTATGGTGGGAGGGGAGCCAAGATGAGAGAGCAGGAATGTAGTGGAATGTTTCTCTGCAAATACTGTAGGATCTGTGATTTCATAGCTAGAAAGAACTACTTTGTCCATCCTGTTACATCCCATAGGGTTACTCCTAGACTGTATGCAGATTGCACTAGCATCAATCTGATATAGTTAGCTATTTGTTTGGCTTGCCCATGTTTTTATGTGGGTAAAACTAATTGCACTCTAAGGGAGAGAGTTGGGGAACACCTAAGTGATATACATAACTGAAGGATTACAGATGCGTTGGTAAAACATATTGAGGCTAATGATGCCTCACATAATTTTAGGTTCATGGTCCTGCAATTAATAGAAATGAATATGAGGCTTGGAGATATTGAGAACTTCAATGAGCTAAATGAACTAAGATGGATGGTTTCATTGCAAGCAGATAAGGGATATGGACTTAATGGCTATATACCTTTAAAACTGGTGCCGAAAGACCATTTAATTAAGTAATTTTATTAAATTGAATTAATGCTATTGTTTTAATGTGATTGAATAATGACTGGTTTTATTTGTGTGTGTGTGTATATATATATATATATATATATGTGTGTGTGTATATATATATATATATATATATATATATATATTTGCATTTTATCTGTTTGTATATGGTCTGATGAAGTGCCGTTAAGGCATGAAAGCACTTACCGATACTGAATAAACATTCTGCTGTTATTTTGGCCTTGCTGCCAAATCCCTTTTGTTTGTTCCTGTTTTCATGGACAAGAGAGCCCTTGTCTTGTGTGACTTGATCTACCCTGTGAGGTAACTTGTGATGATTGCCCTTGGCTAAATGCAAAAGAAGAGGGAACCAATGCTGTTGCAGCCAAAACAGAGTCATCAACAATATTTTAGAAGCATCCTGTTGAATTTTGACCAGGACTTTTTGAATGAGAGGAAGGGGAGGGAATGCATAAAAAAAATCCCCTTCCAAGAAAAAGAGAGGGCGTCCTCCTTCCCCACCAGAGTATATGGGACTCTGGCACAAAATAGATGAAGTTGTCTGTTCAGAGGGGAGGCAAATACATCTCCTTGAGGAGTACCCCACTGGTGGACAATGTCCAGAAACACATCATGTGAAGCATCCATTTATACAATTGATTTAAGGACCTGCTCAGATTGTCTGCCACAGTGTTTTGATCTGAAGGGATATAAACTGTCTGAAGAGTCACTTGATAATTGACAGCAAGATCCCAAACCAGGAGTGCCAGCTGGCAAAGAAGGTAATATCTTGTTAATCCCTGTATGTTTACATACCACATCACAGTGATATTGTCTGTGAATGCCTTCAGAGGCCCTGGAGAAAAGAGGATAAAAGCCTGAGGAGCCAGAGCCAGCATAAGAGCTCTCATCTCTTTGACATTGATGTGCTCCTTCTGCTGAAGAGGCGACCACACACCCCTGTACATTTAGGGAGCCAAAAGCTGCTCCCCATCCCACATCTGAAGTGTCTGTGAACAGTTCCTGAGAGAGGAGAGGGGGAATGAAAAGGGAGCCTTGGATTTACAGACAACTGCTGGATCCACCAGTGAAGTTCCTTCTTGACACAAGGAAGAAGAGGAACTACAAAGTCTAGAGGATGTGCATGTTGAAGCCACACTGACTTCATAAACCACTGAAATTTTCTCACATGGAATTTGGCTAGAGGGAGCAATGGAATGGTGGATGCCATGAAACCCGGAGCTCTCAGAAACTCCCTGGCTGTAACGGAGGCCAGAGGAAGAAGAGTGTGAAAGAAAGAAATGATAATTAAGGCCTTTGAAGGAGGCAGGGATATCAGCATAGGCAACATCTGAATTCTGCAACCCAAAAAGACATGATCCTGAGAAGGAGTCAGGGAAAACTATTTGAAGTTTATTGTGAACCCCAGGCTCTGACAAAGGGAAATGGCAAAATTGCAAAAGGATCTCTCAAAAGGATGCCTGAATCAGCAGATCATCCAAGTAAGGGAAAATTTGGATCCTTTAAAGCCTGCAAAAAGCAATCACAGGAGTGAGGCATTTGGTGAACACCCTTGGGCCAGTAGAAAGGCTAAAGGACAAAGGAGAGAACTGAAAATGCCAAGAAGCAACAGAGAAATGCAAAAAGTTCCTGAAAAGAGGAAGGATCAGACTATGGAGATAAGTATCCTTGAGATCCAGAGACACCATAGAGGCCTAAGAGAGCAAAAGAGGAAAGGGTCTGAAGGGATACAACCTGAAAGGTGAGCCCCTTCAGAAAGGTGTTTAGATGAGAGAGGTCTAGAATTGGTCTCCAAGTACCCTCTTTCCTATGCACTAGAAACATTATGGAGTAAAACTCCATCCCCATTTGGGACACAGAAACCTCTTGAATAGTATCCTGAGCCAAAAGCTCTCAAAGAACCTCTGGGGGGAAAAAGAAGTTGTTCCCAAGGAGGCTGAGGAATGCCCATAAAAGGGGGATGGGATTTCCATGCCATGAAGTACCCCTGGCAAATAATGAACAGAATCCAAGAATCCTTAGTAATCTGAAGCCAAACAGGAAGGGAAAGGTGAAGAGAAAGAGGAATGTGGCTGGGAAGAGACGGACAGTCATACAGCACCTGATTTATCAGGAAAGGAAGGCTTCTGAGTCCCTGAAGTCTGAGTGGCCTTAGCAGGAGTAGCCCGCATGCCACTTTTTTTCCCTTATAAAAAATATGCACATCGATTCGGTAAACTAGTGGACCACACATGTAATATAATGAAACAAAAAGTGTTCACAAGAACCACAATTCACATAAATGTATTATTCACTTTTACAATCACAAAATAAAATGCTAGTAATCACACTTTTGCAAAAACACTTCATCGTCATTAAGAACACAGCATAAATGAAACAATTTAAATACAAAAAAACCTATTCATATAATTTAAAACACAATATCACATGCTTTCGTTTACTTAAAGAATCATAGTAACTAAATTTTGTCATGAAGCTCTTTCAGGATTGGTTTAATACTGACTGTTCCATTTACATCTGGTGGTTGATGTGCTCGGATCTTCAGTATCCAATTAAGTTCCTCCTTTTCCATAATATTTATCAAATCCCCTCTCCTTAGGTGAGGTGACACAATTTACAAGATTAAAAACTTAAAAGAATGTGTAACATCTGTTTGAGATATAAGCTTATACAAGACATTAGTAAGAACTTTCCTTGAAATTTCAAACAGGTGGCTACTAATACATTCTTTTAAATTTCTATTAGTCTTGCCTGCCGATGTAATAGCCATATAAATCACATTTTACTATTACAATTACCATATGCCTTTAACATAAATTCAAAGACACTGGATGTTATATATAACGATCAGGATAAATAAAAGAACAATGAACACAGTTGTGACATTTAAAAGTCCCTGTCCCTGCAGAAGTTATTTTACCAAAAGTTCTGGGTTGCTTCTTGTAGCATAAGTGATTCTTCAAGCTCATTCCATTTTTGTAGCCAAATTTTAGATCACAAGTAGAATCCATCTTAAGCTCAGGTATTTGTTCAATTATTGACCAGTATATTTTAATAATGCCTTGAATCATTTTAGTGCATTTATCATAAGTAAGTATGCATCTATAGCCATTATTGTTTTTATGGACATACTGCATATCTGTTGGTGCCGAAAATACAGGTTTATAAACAGAAATATGCTTGTCAACTACTTTATCCTTTATATAATTTATTCTTATAGGATTATAGCCTCTGATTTTAAAATCATTTGTTAGATCGTGCATTTGATCATGCATCTTAAATTCATCAGTGTTCAAATGAGAAACCCTAGCCATTTTTCCAGTGACAATTTTATCAAAAATAAAGGGCAGATGGATACTAGATCTATGTACATAATTGTTATGCTTAACTTCTTCTTTATACAGAGATGCACCTATTTTATTCATATGCTCTTTATAAATGGTAATATCAAGGACATTTATTTTACTAGAGTTAGTACTTTTTTAAAACTCAAAAAAAAGAAACTAGTAGTAGTGGAAATACAAGAACAGAATAACACAAATTGAGAAAGAAAAAGACTGGCCACAGATCTACAATAAAAAGCTTCATTATTAAAAAATGGATTACAAATAGCATTCAAAAGAAATCCTTTTTCCCAGGTATGTATCACAATGTTGGCATAGGTATTTGCCTTCGGTGTACCCATGGCTATGCCATGGCACTGCTTAAACAGTTTATCTTGAAAAATGAAAATATTATGTGTAAGAACAATCTCAAACAGTTCACAAACCAAATCTATAACTGAAACATCAAAAGGTGGTGTAGAAAGTAAATGCACTCTTACCCTTTCTATTCCATCACCATTTGGAATTACAGTAAATAACGAGTCAAGGTCAAAATTTATTAAATAATAGTTACTAAACTCAAAAGTTAGAGACCATTTATAAAGCTGCCTCAAAAAATCAGGGATGTCCTTAATTATGGTAATAACATTATTAAGGCTTATTCTAAGCTTCTGATCTAAAAACATGGAAATGGGCTCTGTGATCCATCCTTCGGCTGAGACTATTAGTCTAAAGGGGACTCTGTAAGTGATTTATGAATTTTTGGAATATCGTAAAATAATGGAATCCTAGGTGTTCTTACATGAAAATAATTAAATTGTTCTAAAGATATTTGACCTTGCAAGAGCATATCATTTAATAAGGAATCAACATTTTTATTATCTCATTACGTTGTTGTTTATTAATTTCTTGATAATCCTCAGTTGTTAATAAAGATACTATTTAAATAAAACTCACTGTCAAGTACTACTAGTCCCCCACCTTTATTGGCAGTCTTAACCTAACTTAATAAGAAACTAAGAAGGTAAAAAAAACTATCCCAACAGTCGACCAGGAACACACCAACTTTACTGACCACAAGAAGTTCCTGAGACTAAGCGTTTTCGTCAGTAATTGGCTTCAGCAGAGTCAAAGGAAACATAATGAAACAATAATATGAATAGTTAAAACCATCAAACAATCAAATAATCAACCAATCATCAGCAGTATAATACATTGCAGTAACCAGCAATTATAAAGTGCCTAGTGCAAATCACTTCATGTTCAGCAAATAAAAACGCATTTTAGAATGTCTGTAATACCTAGTGTGATGTAAACATTTTCACAATGTATCATAACCATACAATTAGTTAGAAATATTAAATGAACATGTTGTAATGCTTAAAAAAAAGCTCCCTAAAAGTTAAAATTACTTTGGTGTGAAAAATAAATGAATAACAATGAAGACAAGAAATGCTGGTACACTTCATTTATTTATTTATTTATTTATTTTATTTTATTTTACATTTGTTGACCGGGATTATCCGTCTGGATACATGTCCATTTTCAGCGGAGGCCCGGGGAGAAAAGCTCCACATAGACAGTAATTTACATTCATATAAACAGAGTATATAATACTTCTTTTGATAATTAATACATAAGGTACAAAGAGACATACGATTGTTTACAATTAAGATTTAGAAGGAAAAAATGTCAGAGTAATGCTAGATGCAGAGAAGAGCCTTGAGGAATTCCTATGGAGTAGTAGAGTTTGCGGAGGGTAATGGGTTTAGTCTGGTTTGGAACATTGACAGAGCCACTGGTTTTTAAAGTGAAGGGATAGACTTTTCTTGAATTTGGATAGAGAGGTGATAGTGGTGAGTTGAGGAGGAAGGGAATTCCATATTTTACCAATGGAATTTGCAAACAGTGAGTCACCTCCAAAATTACAGGATTTGACCGTTTGAGCAAGTAGCCTATTTGCTGAGCGCAGACTAGTTAGGTTTAAGTATGGGGTGATTAAATTATGTAGCGCAGGAATGGAGTCGGGTTGAGTGAGAATTTTAAAAGCTACTGTTAGTTGGGTCTACTGGAGTAGGTTTGGTAGTTCAACCCAGCCAAGGTTATGCAGGTTGATACAGTGATGGGTTTTGTAAGGCATGCCAGTAACAAATCTAGCAATATGATTATAGCAACCTGAGAGCTTGTTTAGGTCTGATTTGTACAGGTTGGTGAGTATGGGGGAGGCATAAAGGAGGGAGGAGAGGAGGTGAGACCGGGCTGTGGCCTCTCTTGCCTTGGGAGTTAGAAAGGATCTTATTCTATAAAGAGACCCCAGTTTCTTATTAACTGTTTTAATAGTTTGGTTAATGTGAAGGTCAAATCTGAGTTTGTTGTCTATGGTAACACCTAGTAATTTGGAGTTTGAGTCTGGGGATATAGTAGTGCCATTTTTGGATTGAACAGAAAAGAGTATAGGGGAAGGTTTATGGGTAGGATGGAAGAGTAATAGTTTGGTTTTTTTTAGGGTTAAGGATCAAATGGCGACCTAACAACCAGTCTTCAACTGCAGTCAGACAGTCTTGGGTTTTGGATAGTAGCTTAGCTGGTGACCTGTCCGAGTTGATTAGTGTTGAGTCATCCGCATATTGAATGCAGGAGGTCTCGGGATGACTGTGTGGAGGTCGTTAATGAAAATAGAAAAGAGTAGAGGTCCCAGGATGGAGCCTTGGGGAACCCCTGTGGAGTTAGGTAATAGGGGCGAGAGCTTGTTTTGCCAGAGTACGGCTTGATTCCTATCGGAGAGATAGGCATGAAACCAATTAAGTGTTGTGTTGTCTAGATCGAAGGTTTTTAGAGTGTTGTGAAGTAGTTGATGGTTGACCATATCAAAGGCCTTTGATAGGTCCAGAAAGAGAGCGGATGACATGTTTTTGTTGTTCTTATTATGGTTTATAGTGTCGGTGAAAGAGAGGAGGGCGGTAGTAGTGCTGTGTTTGGGCCTGAAACCATGTTGTGAGGTAGTTAGAAGCTTGCTCTGGGTTAGGTAGTGTACAAGTTGTTTGTGCATACATTTTTCCATGATTTAGCAAGTGGTGACAATATGGCTATTGGCCTGTAGTTGGATAGATCAGTAGATGTCCCGCCTTTGTGGAGAGGGATGACGTGGGAGATTTTCCAAATTGAGGGGATAGTAGATTCCGTTATGGTGCGGTTGATTAGGATGGAGATGGGGTAGGCTATGACCTCTGCAGCTTTTTGTAGATAATCAGCTGGTAGAAGGTCGGCAGCAATGGTAGTAGGTTTTAGTTTCTTCAGTAAGGATCTAATGAAGGAAGTGGAAACAGGTTGTAGGTGGAAGGAGGGCTCTGACTTTAGGGTCAAACTTGTGGTAGAGGGGCTGGTGGGAGGTTGTTGTGCAGCTAAGGATTTGATAACATTGATAAAGAAAGAGTTAAAGGTATTGGCCACTTCTTCAGGGCTTTTATCATTTAGGTCGGCTGGAGTTGGAGTGGTGGTCTTTCCTGGATGGAGAAGGTTGTTAATACCTGCCTAAAACTTTTGGGGATTATGTTGGTGTTTATCTTGCAGTTGATGGTAATAGTTCTTTTTGTCTAGTAAAATAGATTTTTTTGTCACGTTTCTAAGTTGTTGGAAGTAAATTCGGTCTAGGGGAGCTTTGGAGGCACGCCATTTGTCCCAGGCTTTGTTTCTAAGTCTGATTTTGGATTTAGAGTCTTTTGTTAGCCATGGAGCAGTCTGGTTTTTGACCTTGGTTGAACGTATGGGGGCATGGGAATTGAGCATGTTTGTAAAGGTGGAGTTAAAGGTTGTTACAGCTTCATCGAGAGGGAGGTATTTAAGATTAGACCAGTTACAAGACTGTAGCTGTAGTTGGAATTTAGAGAGGTCAAATTGTTTAGTGTTCCTGATCGATTTATACACTGGTAGCTTGCATCTCCCTGCCTTTTTTTTCTCTATGTAGGTTATGAGATGATCACTGAGTTCATTTGGGAGAGTCCCAGATTTGTACGCATGGGAAGGACTGTTTGTGAGTATCCAGTCAAGGAGACTTTCTTTTTGATTGGCGTTGCCAATTCTGGTGGGGGAGGATATAATTTGTGAGAAACCGTGGAGATTTATGAGGGTGGGGTTGGTCTCTGAGGAACATTGGTTCCAGTCTATATTCATATCACCCAAAATAATAGTTTCTTGGGGGCAGTTGATAGCAAGCCAATTTAAGATATGCTCAAGTGTGTCAGTGTTACTTCCAGGGGGGATGTAGGTCACAATTAGGTTGATACTTTTTTCCTTATTCATTTGTATTTTTAGGGCAATTAATTCTGCATTAGAGATCTGGGGAGGTTGTGAGGGGTTCAAAGTAATATTTAGTGAGCATTTGAAGAGGACGGCGATACCACCTCCTTTTTTTGTTGGGCGGTCGTTTCTGTATATGTTATAGCCTGGTGGGGAGATCCCAATGTCTTTTGTAGCTGGTTTAAGCCAAGTTTCAGTCAGGCACATAATGTCAGGATGGTGAGTGTCTAACAGAGCGTGCAAGTTGTGTATTTTGTTGTTTAGGCTTCTTATATTTAGATGGCAGATTAGGAGGGAGTTAGGAGAGTTAGGGAGAAGTGATGGGCTATGAGACCTAGCGATTGTCATAGGGCCTGGGTTGGGGTGGATGTCTCCATCCTTAGGCAAGTTTTTTCTCAGATATTCTATAAGTTTCAGGAGTTTGAGTAATAATTTGTCAGCATATTTGGATTTAGGATAATTCATTCTTAGTTTATGGGGGTGGGGGTACTTGGTGTATTGTACTATATTGGTTGGGTAGTGAGTAGGATAAGCAGTGTAAGGTAAGGTTGATGGCTTACAAGTATGATACTTGGGATAGTGATATCCCTTGTAGATTTGGTCCTCATATTTAGTTAGCACATATAGTGAGGCAAGGACTAATAGAGTAAGGGGCAGAGTTTTTATGGTTGGCTTGAGAATCAGAGAGAGATAGGGCTTCATAGTGTATAACATAGTTATAGGCGTTTAAGCAGATAGCAAGTGCGGTGGGAGTGGTTCACGTGAAGGGAGGAGGGGGGATGGAAGAGAAAGTAACGCGTGATTGTGTGAGAGTGTGGATAGAAGTGGGTGTGGTTAGTTAGGTATAAAAGTGGGACCACTGGGGGCGGGTGGGATATGGGGGCAGGGAGGGCGCGGAGCGAGCCCGAGCACAGCGAGGGCGAGCGGAGCGGGGTTAATCCGACCCCACACTGACCAAGGTAATGGAGAATATATATAGATTTTACTTGTTTCTTTTGAGTTTTTCCAATATTTTCACCAATTATGGGCCAGAAAGACAGAGTATAATCTTCCTTTAATGTGATGCTTTGCTGTGTTTTTAGACTCGGGTACGAGCTATAGAGGGGTTTTTTAATTAATCTTATTTGGTAATTATAGTTCTGGATATTGACCTTGTCCATTTAAGTTACTGTCCTGAACCAGGTCTTTGTAAAGCTTTCAGCTCACGTAACAAATTCAGTTTAGTGGCGCTGCTTGGTGTGGGTGGCCAGGGGAAATAACTGGGCAAAACCTGGGAGAAGAAGATATAAACACTTAGAGCTTACTCTCAAATGCAGTTCCTTCACAGAGTAGTATACAGCAGGCTTATCCACATGTTCTAAGCATACATGCTTGCAATCTTTATGTAACAAGCTAATAGTTAGTTAGAGTTTCTTAGGTTACACAAGAATTCTGTCAAAAACACTCTGTGCTGCTCGCAAGTTGTACTATAAACTAAAGAGACAAATTCCGACTATGTCGTCTAGACCATCAAACAATACACTGTTACTATAGCCTGGTGCAACAGTAAAAATACACCTACAATAACATTAGTATAGAAATTGAATGCTGTTACGCTAAAAATAGTATAGCCGTTAGCATAAACATGTTAGAAATACAGTCGCTAAACTTGTCACGCTAGAAATAGTATAGCCGTTAGCATGAGCATGCTAGAAATACAGTCGCTAAACTTTTAGTAGTCGCTACGTATGTGTAGCGCTGTGTATAGGTTAAAAGAGTTATCAATAGGCTAGTACACCCTAGGCTTTATCATTAACATCCATACGACAAACCATACAGTAGACTGAGTGCAAAGGTGCAGATATTTACAGAAATATGAGTTATTTGTGAAATTGCATACCCCACAAAGCGCCTGACTCCTGAGTTCTGCAAACACAGCAACGGACTTGAGGGAGTAAAGATGGCGGTTTAACTGCGAGAATAAGAAACCTCGCATGCGTCAGAGGCGGGGTTAATCCGACCCCACACTGACCAAGGTAATGGAGAATATATTTAGGTTTTACTTGTTTCTTTTGAGTTTTTCCCAATATTTTCACCAATTATGGGCCAGAAAGACAGAGTATAATCTTCCTTTAATGTGATGCTTTGCTGTGTTTTTAGACTCGGGTAAGAGCTATAGAGGGGTTTTTTAATTAATCTTATTTGGTAATTATAGTTCTGGATATTGACATTGTCTGTTTAAGTTACTGTCTTGAACCAGGTCTTTGTAAAGCTTTCAGCTCACGTAACAAATTCAGTTTAGTGGCGCTTCTTGGTGTGGGTGGCCAGGGGAAATAACTGGGCAAAACCTGGGAGAAGAAAATATAAACACTTAGAGCTTACTCTCAAACGCAGTTCCTTCACAGAGTAGTATACAGCAGGCTTATCCACATGTTCTAAGCATGCATGCTTGCAATCTTTATGTAACAAGCTAATAGTTAGTTAGAGTTTCTTAGGTTACACAAGAATTCTGTCAAAAACACCCTATCTGTGCTGTTCGCAAGTTGTACTATAAACTAAAGAGACAAATTCCGACTATGTCGTCTAGACCATCAAACAATACACTGTTACTATAGCCTGGTGCAACAGTAAAAATACACCTGCAATAACATTAGTATAGAAATTGAATGCTGTTACGCTAAAAATAGTATAGCCATTAGCATAAACATGTTAGAAATACAGTCGCTAAACTTGTCACACTAGAAATAGTATAGCCGTTAGCATGAGCATGCTAGAAATACAGTCGCTAAACTTTTAGTAGTCGCTACGTATGTGTAGCGCTGTGTATAGGTTAAAAGAGTTATCAATAGGCTAGTACACCCTAGGCTTTATCATTAACATCCATACGACAAACCATACAGTAGACTAAGTGCAAAGGTGCAGATATTTACAGAAATATGAGTTATTTGTGAAATTGCATACCCCACAAAGCGCCTGACTCCTGAGTTCTGCAAACACAGCAATGGACTTGAGGGAGTAAAGATGGCAGTTTAACTGCGAGAATAAGAAACCTCGCATGCGTCAGAGGCGGGGTTAATCCGACCCCACACTGACCAAGGTAATGGAGAATATATTTAGGTTTTACTTGTTTCTTTTGAGTTTTCCCAATATTTTCACCAATTATGGGCCAGAAAGACAGAGTATAATCTTCCTTTAATGTGATGCTTTGCTGTGTTTTTAGACTCGGGTAAGAGCTATAGAGGGTTTTTTTAATTAATCTTATTTGGTAATTATAGTTCTGGATATTGACATTGTCCGTTTAAGTTACTGTCCTGAACCAGGTCTTTGTAAAGCTTTCAGCTCACGTAACAAATTCGGTTTAGTGGCGCTTCTTGGTGCGGGTGGCCAGGGGAAATAACTGGGCAAAACCTGGGAGAAGAAAATATAAACACTTAGAGCTTACTCTCAAACGCAGTTCCTTCACAGAGTAGTATACAGCAGGCTTATCCACATGTTCTAAGCATGCATGCTTGCAATCTTTATGTAACAAGCTAATAGTTAGTTAGAGTTTCTTAGGTTACACAAGAATTCTGTCAAAAACACTCTATCTGTGCTGCTCGCAAGTTGTACTATAAACTAAAGAGACAAATTCCGACTATGTCGTCTAGACCATCAAACAATACACTGTTACTATAGCCTGGTGCAACAGTAAAAATACACCTGTAATAACATTAGTATAGAAATTGAATGCTGTTACGCTAAAAATAGTATAGCCGTTAGCATAAACATGTTAGAAATACAGTCGCTAAACTTGTCACGCTAGAAATAGTATAGCCGTTAGCATGAGCATGCTAGAAATACAGTCGCTAAACTTTTAGTAGTCGCTACGTATGTGTAGTGCTGTGTATAGGTTAAAAGAGTTATCAATAGGCTAGTACACCCTAAGCTTTATCATTAACATCCATACGACAAACCATACAGTAGACTGAGTGCAAAGGTGCAGATATTTACAGAAATATGAGTTATTTGTGAAATTGCATACCCCACAAAGCGCCTGACTCCTGAGTTCTGCAAACACAGCAACGGACTTGAGGGAGTAAAGATGGCGGTTTAACTGCGAGAATAAGAAACCTCGCATGCGTCAGAGGCGGGGTTAATCCGACCCCACACTGACCAAGGTAATGGAGAATATATTTAGGTTTTACTTGTTTCTTTTGAGTTTTCCCAATATTTTCACCAATTATGGGCCAGAAAGACAGAGTATAATCTTCCTTTAATGTGATGCTTTGCTGTGTTTTTAGACTCGGGTACGAGCTATAGAGGGTTTTTTTAATTAATCTTATTTGGTAATTATAGTTCTGGATATTGACCTTGTCCGTTTAAGTTACTGTCCTGAACCAGGTCTTTGTCAAACTAAAAAGTTTTTTGAATAAACTCATACACAATGTTAACAGCCCATTATTTCCAAACTTGATTTTCACAAGGTTCCCACAAGGTACCAAACCTGATTCAAGTGTACAAAAGACATCCTAGCTAATAATCTAAGTAAATTAAATTACATTAGATCTCTGCTTTACAACAGACATAAGAGAAATGCCTTTGTATAGTCCCAGTGGTTGCATCGCATTAAACCTCAGTTGCCACCTAAGTTCCTTATTTTCAACCAGGAGCCTATCATCACCACCCCTACAGCTTGGGACCACACGATCAATAACAAAGAAATTTTTATTAGCTCAGAGCAAATCTGGGTATTGCCATGGATATTTTTTCATAACTATACAAGGCCTTGTGGTTTTCTTTACTATCTGCTGCAATTCTGTTTTCATGGCTAGCATTAGAGGATTTGATGAGGGATCTCAACTTTTTGTTTGTACTATGTCTTTGTACTATGGTTATCTCCTCTTTTCTTACAGCTTTTAGTAGTTTTTTTACTTCTTTAGGTCTTGTTTTGTTATAATATCTATGTCATATTATTTTTTATTTTTTATTTTACATATATTATACACTATTTATTCTAGAATAGCAGTCTAAGTTTTTTGAAATAGACAATTCAATCAATTTAATGAATTTAATATGTTTTGTGATTATAGTATTCACACATGCACCTATGCACTTTTGACAAGAGAGTCAGCTACTATCTATATACTGTCTATTGTTTCTGATGAAGTTCACGTCATTAAAGTGGATGAAAGCGTTAAAGTTTATTTGCCTTGGAGTGGTTTTTCGGACTGGTTTCTGTGATTTTTTTGTTCCAGTATTTCATTTGTGTTCTATAAGTTTATCCTACTGTCTATATAATTTTATACTATATTGTTTTTATATAATATATATATATATTTATATTTTATCCCTAGTGATGAGTGGTAGTATGTAAAATTAATTTATTCCTAATTAGCCACTGATGTATTTACCTATATATAATAGTATGGAATATTTTAGAAGAATTGTAGTTATATTTATCATGTGCCTTAGTTTCAATATGTGTTTTCAGTCAGCCTTTATTTATATATATATATATATATATATATATATATATATATATATATATATATATATATATATATATATACTGCATAGATGAACAATGGACTATACCACATTGTAATTGTTTTGAGTGTTTTACTTTTTTATTTTACTAATTTATTCATTTATAAAATAAGCGCAAATGGGAGCCAATAGAATGGAGTGGAAGGTTATTTAAATTGATGTTTTGAGAGATACAGATGATTCTGATGAAGTCCCAGTGTGGTGAGATGAAAGCACGCTAAATCTGGTTGCGATGTATTTTTTCGAACATTAAAGTGGTTTTACTATTCACACAGTGTCGCTCATTGTATCTAACACAAAAACAGAGGACAGCCTTTATTGCTACTACACAGCGAAACTTTGGTAGAGTTTGTTTATGGCAGGGGACCACCAGATTGGCTTCCTTTTTTTGGAGGAAAGCATCTTGGTTCTATTGGGTATGGCGAGATCCATGCATTTGTGTACGTGTTTGTACAGTGCATTGGTGTATGATTCGGCAGTCATACAACTGATCTGCATTTGCATGGGTGCCATGAAATTAGCCACTTCTGTTTTTAGGAGCCCAAAGTTAGCTTTGGAGAAGTTTTTCATGGTGGTTACCTTGGCGGGGGGGACTGTAGATTTCCAAGGTGATTAGTTTATGGTCGGATCTAACTAGGGAGAAGTTGACTATTGGTGTAGAGCAACGGTCACCCATGTTAGTAATAACCAGGTCTGAGAAGTTGTTTGAAGGATGACAAACTATCAAGAGTAGCATGAAAAATAGCAATATGCAAATTTTGTTATATATACTCTACCAGTTAAATATAAAGCTGCTCAATCACGGTTTTAAGAGTAAGTTCAATAGACTCAAAAAAGACATTCAAGTGAACAGTTTAAATTAATCTGCTGCCATTCTTTCAACAGGTCTGCAATATTTTGCCCGGTATGTAGGCATTTTAAGGATGCTTAAACCTCTAGGGTCAATTCTATACATTAGGTATACATCAAAGCTTATATGTTGGCATTGTAAGCTTGAGTTTACCTGTATATAACTGTGAGTCAGATCTAGGTGCAGGTGCCTCCTTAAACCCCATTTGATTTAGATCATTTTCCATTTCTGTAAAAAGTGGATTAGAAGAAATATTCACAGGTTCATGAATGCCCAATAATGACCTCATGGGCAAGTTACTTGCAGAGGGTAGGGCAGTAGTCTGCACCTATAAATTCACGTCTGAAACACTTGGAAAAATGAACAACTCAAATAAAAAATACCTACAGTGATTTGATAAACCAGTGGACCACACACGTAAAATAACAAAACAAAAAGCATCCACAAGAACCACGAGTCACATAAATTTATTACTCACTTTTAAAATCCCAAAATAAAACCCTAGTAATCACACTTTCACAAAAACACTTCACTTCATCAGGCTTAAGAACATAGCATAAATTAAATAATTTATACAAAAACCTAATCACATGATTTAAAACACAGTATCATATGCTTTCATTTACTTAAAAAATATAATAACTAAATTTTGTCATGAAGCTCTTTCAGAATTGGTTTAATACTGACTGTTCCATTTAAACCTGGTGGTTGATGAGCTCATAACTTCAGTATCCAATTAAGTTCCTCCTCTCTAATATTTATTAAATCCTCTCCTCTTTGGGGGGGTTGACACAACTTGGAAGATTAAAAACTTAAAAGAATGTGTGACATCTGTTTCAGATATATGCTTATACAAGGCATTTGTAAGAACTTTCCTTGCAATTTCAGACAGATGGCTACTAATACTTTTTAAAAGTTTCTATTAGTCTTGCCAATGTAATAGGACAGATGATATACTTAGCCGTATAAGTCACATTTTCACTATTACAATTACCATATACCTTTAACATAAACAAATTCAAAGACCCTGGATGTTGTATATAATGATCAGTATAAATAAAAGAACAATGAACACAATTATAGCATTTAAAAGACCCTGTCCCTGTAGAAGTTATTTTACACAAAAGTTTTAGGTTGCTCCTTGTAGTATAAGCGATTATTGAAGCTCATTCCTTTTTTGTAAACAAATTTTAGATCACAAGTAGAATCTGTCTTAAGCTCAGTTATTTGCCCAAATATTGACCAGTATTTTTTAATAATAGCTTGAATTTTTTTGTGTATTTATCGTAAGTAAGTACACATCTATAACCATTATTACTTTTATGGATATACTACATATATGATTATGCTGAAAATACAGCTTTATAAACAGAAATACACTTGTCAACTACTTTATCCCTTGTATTATTTATTCTTTTAGGAGTATTGCCTCTGATTTTAAAATCATTTGTTAGATCATGCATTTGATCATGCATATGAAATTTGTCAGTGTTCAAATGAGAAACCCTAGCCATTTGTCCAGTGAAAATGTTATCAAAAATAACGTTTCTTAAGCGAGAAGCTTAAGACACTGGTTCTCAAGATACAAAGAAAGGGAAGAAAGCGGACTATGCTGGGTCTTCGGAATGAAAGCCTGACAATCAGAACAGGTTGTATGGTCGTGAGAAGCTCCTAGGCAAAAAAGACACTTTTCATGGTGGTCTTTATGGGGAATCAGTGTCCCGCACTGGTATTTACCCTTCCTGGATGACATTAACCCCAAAAAGCAAAAAGGAGCCAAGAAAAAGCTAACCCCCAATTGAGTACTTATCTGCAATGACTTGTACCAGTATGGAAGATGTAGGCATTCAAACCGGAGAACAAAGATGCATCTTAACTGGCAGTAATGACATAGGCATTCAAATTGATGACCTGGAGATACGTTCAGACTGGTGACAAAGAAGTTCTGTGAATGGTACATCTGAATGTCACCTTTATGCCCTACGCTATGCAAGGAGCATACATGTGACATTCAGCATACGTTAAAGCAACAGTAGGCTTTGGTACACTGGACGGACATCATGCTACCCATGGCAGTGTATCCCATAGGTAAAAAATACTGCAACAGTGAATGGAAGGACATCTTTTGTTATGTCTAACCAGGCTCTCTGGTGCAGCGATAGTCGACCCCTGACTGCCTCCAGAGGGGGGACAATCGCTCCTCCTTTCTGTAGCGCTGGTAGGGTCTTTCACAGAAGGAATCTCTGGACCCCTGATTTTGCAGGCCTCCTCTGCTGCAGGGGCACTGTCATCCACTTGAGTCCCCCCCCCCCTTTGCCCCTAGGGGAACTTTCTCCATGTGTGACCTAGAAAGAATCCTGGGACTTTTTGAACCACATCTTTCAACCACTTCATTGATTCCTAGAAAAGGATCTTTGAGGGGTTAAAAAACATATGCCCACTGCAGAGAGGGTCTTTTCACACTAGGATAATGTGTCCTTCTCTGTGGGGGCAAACAAAGAACTGCTGTCAAAAGGAGCATTGATTAACAAAGACTTGAAGGGCTCCGCGAAAGCACAAAAGTGTATCCAGGCATGCCTCCTAATGGATATACCTGAACCTGCTGTCCTTGAGGCTCCTTTGGCTGCATGCGAGATAAGCCTCATGGATGAATTTGAAATGGTTTGGTGGGGTATCCAACTAAGATGCACAGATGACTGGACCTCATCAGTAATGGTCCTTGAAAGGGAATTTGAAAGTTCCTCGATCAAGTCCCTTTGCAACCTAGTAAAGTGTGCCAAATAGTTCAGCGACCTAAGAGCAAAGGTCGCTGAAGCATGGACATGCTTCCCAAATCTGTCCATCACCCTAGACTCCCTGTTAGGGTGATGAACTGAGGAATTTTGTTCAGCAAGCTCCTTCTTGGCAGCCACCACTATGACCATGGCATCCACAGGCACCCCCTTACCCCAAAATTCCTTCCTTAAAGGTGGAGCCAGAATCCTATTTGGCCTCTTAGGTATTGGCTCAACTGAGTCAGGCTCCTTCCATGCCTGCAGAGAGAGACCAAATCAATGAGCTCATTGGCAGGTGGAGTATCCCAGGACATAGATGGGCTAGCTCTGCAGGCCTCCAGAAATACTGACTCCTCTGGTGAAGGGTTGCTGGGGGTCCAACCACCTCTCTGTTTCAGGATCTCAAGGATGTCTCCAAATGAGATGAATTCTGGAGGTGATCACGGGGACCGTTCACCCTCGTCAAAGTCCATATCCTCAGTGACAGACTCTTGTGGTGAGTCCAAGTGCCTCCTCTTGCGTTTTCTCTTCTTAAGAACTTCCTCAGTGGGATGTTCCAGGGAAGTGTTAGAACAGACTATGAAACCATGCTGGGTAGTTTGGAGGTCTCAAGCTGGCTGTCCCTATGGCATTGAATGATGAGGCTCCCAGGGCAGAGACATCTGGAAGCTGGACTGGAGATCTGAGGGGGCTGGGTCCATCAGTCCTATCGGAGCAGAGAATGCCCTCTTCACAACCTCGAAGGCAGACCACCTTGGAGAAAGAGAAGACCCTGGCACTGAAAATGCAGGCTTTAGGACTTTTGTCCTCTCCCACTCTGAAAGTAATCTCCCCAAGGCAGAAGTCGGGGCTGAGCTGTCCAATGCAGAGGCTCCAAGGCACAGAAATGGCTCCAACATCTTTGGAGTTGATCCCAGTCCCTCAGATCTGACAAGGAAGCTTCGGCTCCGAGAGCCCTCTGGATCAGAAGATGTCAGAACCAGGGTATTCAGAGTTAGCTTCAGATCTGCAGATAGGGTTATCTTTGGATCCAAACCAGACAAACCCAGAAGACTCAGATCCAGGGACTCTGAAGCAAGCAAAGGGATCACAGAAGGGGTCTAAGGTGGTGGACTGGTTGATGGATGGATCTCCTGACCTGAAATGGTAGCAGCCAGTAACACACCCATCTGGATCTGCGCCAAGAGAAGCTTCCTCATCATCCAACCGACATCTTCTTCAGTCAAACTCCTGGATGAGGCCAGGGAAGGTGACTTTGTATGGAGCCTTTCCATAAAGGGGGAAGGGAGTCCGGAAGGGCCAGGATCAACTGATAGAGAATATTGGGTTTCTTGGCAAGACCGCAGGATCCAGAGCAGTTGGATCCAAAGGATTCTTGGTCGGATCCCAGGATATAGGATCCGTTAAACTCTTTTTCTTCATATCTGAAGGGGAAGAGGTTTGAGACCTCCTAGAATCCAATTTAGACATCTTCCTGGAATGCTCAGAAGATGAAGCTGAGGAAGTGGATGAAATCAGAGACTTCAGCTCCTTAGACTTTAGTTTGTGGGGATTGAGCCCCAGTGATATCGTCACCTAAAGAAGGTAGTAAGCCTTTCAGAATCAGCTTATTCTTTCTGTCCATAAGTACTCTGGGATAAAAATTATGACTAATAGAGCAATCCCCCTGCAGATGTTGTGGACCTAGACAATAAATGCATAGTGTGTGGGAATCAGAGCTAGGCAACTTGTGCCCACACTTCAATCAATTTTTTAAAGCTGGAAGAACCCTTCTCAGCCATACTAAGATAACCACAAAAAAACACAATACAAGAACAATAAGAGAGGTTTTTTTTAAGTGAAAGTTAGAAAAAATACTTCTGACAATGGTACCTAGAAATGCAAACATGTAAAAACAGCAAAAGTGAGAAAAGGCTATCAACAATGGTAAAAAGTGGTACGTTAATGTACGAAGGTAAGGGATAATAAGTAACAAGAAATATAGTCATAATTTAAAGATTTTTGGAGAAAAAAATTCCACTTATCTGCCTAAATAATTGAAACTCAAGAGCTATGGCTGACAACATCTTATGCGAAAGCAGCAAATGAGATCTGGGGTCTGTTAGGGGTTGGTGCTTATGGGTAAGGGAAAAGCTCGAGAACTTTTTGGTTACAATGAGCTTTCGTAATAGCCAAGTCAGATCCAAGGTTCGGATCCAAACCCAACAATTGAGAATAGAATGAAAATTGACAACATCAGATCTTACATTTAAAAATTCATTGTTTTGATGAGCTATAGCCATTATGCTTTACAAACTGATAAAATGTTATTACTGCCATCGGTCTTAATGGGAAGAAAAACAAAAGTTCTGTACTTACCATAATAATATATCTTTTCATTTCAATTTGTCAGATATGAAATATGGGTCCTTGTGCCACCATTTGATCCACTCAGGCAGTTCAAGTGCTCCAGCCTTGAGCTCCTTTAAGAATTTGTCTTCCTATAATGCCCTGCTTTCCCCAGATAACTCTGTTCTTGTTTGACACCTAAAAACGTAGACCCCCACAACTGAGCCAGAGGAAAATAAACTTATTTTGGAAGGTCTTTCAAGTCTTATGAAATGGTATGGGGAAGGAGGGCGGGTATTTGTATCAGATGGACTGGAATGAAAGGATCTTTCATTATGGTAAGAACCAAACTTTCATATCCTTTTCATTCAGTCCATCAAATGTGAAGTATGAGTCAGAATCCCAAACTGTGAAGACCTTGGGTGGCACTATGACAAGAGACTTTTTCAATATGGATGGAAAAGTCATGAGGCTTGAAAACTGAACAACTATCAGCAAAAATGTTGAAGTCAGTGAGCAAGGTAACCTGCATATTTTCAGTGTTTGAAATTATTATTTATTATTATTTTTTCACTCAGCACTATGTGACCAGTGATTTTCCAACACTGTCATACAGATAAAAAGTAGTTATTTACTTACCATAATGTTCCATCTGTGTTGTCCATTTTCATTCTTCCTCAATGTATAGGCTCGGATCCAATACTCAGATCCGACTCGGCTGTTACTCTAGCTCATAGACACCAATAAACACTCGAGCTCCTTTCCTACCCATAATGCACTATGCCTAACCTCCCTCAGATCTTATTTACAGCTTGACAGAAGGAAAGAAAGAGTATAAATAATTACCATAACTTGAGTTCAACACATGGGACATATAGTGTCCCTAAGAGTCCCATGTCTCCAGAAGTCATTTGTGATAAATGAAGGGGGAGTAGAGGGTGGGGAGTTGAGGAACAATAAAAATGGAGATAGAGTACATAACTTCTTTATCGGATGTTGTCAATTTTCATTCATTCCTCAACATATGGGACAGAGACCCCAGCTACTTAAATTCCAGGGTGGACTCTAAGGAATTATATTCCTGAGTACGGTTGAGCCAAAGACCACTCTTCCCCTCGAGACCAGATCCAGTTTACAATGAGTGCTAAAGGTATGAGGATTTGACCAAGTTGCAGCAGCACAAATATTGTCCATGGATACTATAGACTAGAATACAGTGGAAATAGCCATAGATCTAGTCAAATGTGCCTTTAATGGTTTTGGTAGGGGGAGATTCATTTTAGTGTAGACAAATGAGATGCAATCTGTCAACCATCTGGCTATAGTTATCTTTGTGACTGATTTGCCCATCTTGTGATGTGCAAAGGAAACAAAGAACTGGTCTGTCTAATTTGTTTTGTTCTGTGCAGGTAGAAAAAAAATTGCCTATGAACATCCAGTAAAAGCAGAAAATACTCTCCTTTATTTGCAAAGTTTGGGAAGAATACTGACAAGTTAGTGGTTTGCTTAATGCTAGATTAAAAAACAAGTAATCTCCGTGGTATCCCAGAAGTCTCAAAATAACCCACTAAAGTGTAGTGGGTCTAAAAACAAAACAGTGTAAGAAAATTCTCTGTGTGGAAGATTTTCAGTCCATATATTTCTAGTTAATCACTGTATATTAATCAGATCAGACAATATTATTAGAAGTAGCGAACGTAAACTTGTAAAGTCAAAAAGTAATAATAGAAAATATATAATTCTACAGCATTACTAAGTATTTGAAAGTAATCCAAGCAAGGCAGTCAGTCTGTTTCCAGTCAAAAATCCTTTATTAAGTACACAGAAAAGCAATCCAAGTAAAACAAAAATAGAGTAATAATTTCCTCACAAGCTTTCTAAATATATATATATATATATATATATATATATATATATATATATATATATATACTTTTTATCAGGCATGGGAGTGGTTTATTGTGCTGTAAAACAAAGTGTTATTGGTACACATGTTAAATTCACATCCCTTCCCCCATCAGTGTGACATTCGAGGTGGTCCTGCCCTACCTAGTAGCTGTCATAATAATATATAGCCCTAATGTACTTTAATGGTACATCTTATTTAACCAAATTATTAAGTAGATTATTAAGTCTGTGATTTTATACAAGGCAATATACTACATGGCTGGAAATATATCAACCTTAGTTCATTTTGCGATCAAAAATTATATATAAATATATACATATACATTTTGCATGTAAAAATCAGTTTCTGTTTTCATAACCAATTGTTAACAAAGATCGCTTTCATCCTTCTAGACTTCTTCAGGTCTGTGTACAAGAACCCTAAAAACCTATATAATTGTATAATTAGTTAGTATTGTTATTACCATAATTTTGAATAAAGTGGAAAAAAGAGAACCAAAAAAAAATATATATATATGTATGATGATGGAAACAAAATATACACTTAAATTTCAAATGATTTAAAATGGTATTTAAAACCAATTTGTAGAAAAAAAAATAAAATAAAATACAATTAGTCATGTAAACAATGTGGCAATTTTCTAAGTTCCAGTGCACTTTTAATTGAACAGTAGTAGTTTAGTCCAGGCTTTCTAAAAGAGTTCAGCTTTAATTGCCACATGAGTTTATGTTTCTCCAGAATATTCGGGATGTCTCCTTCAAGACGGAGAAAGAAAAGCATTGCTTGAGCTAGGCAATGATAAATCCAGGTGTGTAATGAAGGCAGACAAGGGAGGAGGTATACTTGTGACTGATACCACTAGCTACAACCAAAAGATAGAGAACATGCTGGAGGATAACAGATTTTATGAGTTATTTACCATGGATGACATAAAAAGAGCATATGATTTATGGAACACTAATCTCACCACATTATGGGAAGAAAAATTAATCACTGAAAATCTATAATTACTTATGGAGCCCATGCCCACGTTTACCTTACTTTTTTGGAATACCAAAGCCACACAAGAACAGAGAAGACCCACCTTATAGACCGGTGGTAGCAAGTGGAGGTTCCCTTACTGAAGCCACAGCCATTTACCTTTATTACTTGCTGAAACCTCTAGCAGAAAAGAATAAGTCATACATAAGAGATTCAATTGATTTTTTGAAGAAAATAAAAAAACATTACAGTGGAAGCTGACAGTATTTTGGTAACTATTGATGTGGAATCCTCACACACAGTGCTCCCTCACAATTACTGTATAACAGCAGCTATGGAGTCTTTTAAGAAACATAATCAGGGTACACAGGCACAACTGCAAAAGTTAAGCAAGCTCATTAATCTTGTACTGGACTTCAGTTTCTTTACTTTCAATGGCAAACACTACAAACAAAAAACTGGTATAGCAATGGGGGCTGCCATGGCTTCCAGCATAGCTAACATAGCCCTGGGCAAATGGGAGGAGGACTTTGTTTTAAACAACACAGATTACATGCAGCATATCACATGCTATTTACATTTTATTGACGATGTCTTTATTGTGTGGGAAGGTGACACCTTGCAGCTTGGAGATTTTATCACTTACCTCAATCAAACAACCCCCTTCCTGAAGTTTACCTCTTCCCATAGCTGTACTTCAACCACTTTGTTAGATATGCAGATTTCCAAGGACACTAACAATAACAGCATCACCACTGATCTATTCAGAAAACCAACAAGGGTTAACTTATTACTCCACAGTAAAAGTCTACATCCTACAAAAAACAAGTATAATGTAGTGAAATCCCAAGGCTATAGATTAACTCGAATTACCAGAGATGGAACCATTTTTGAGAAACCCGAACAATTTAGGGAATGATTTTCTAGTGAGAGGCTATGAAAGTCAGATGTTAAAAAACATCCTGGTGTCCATTATAGAACTGAAAATGACTGAAGCACCTTCACTCAACCTCCCCAGTAGAAAAATGTTAAGTAATCCCACAGAGAATAACAAATGCAAAAATAGCTGCATTCTGACATACACTTTGGATTATCACAGTATCAAAAATATTATTGAAGAAAACTGGGACATTGTCACAGGAAACCCTTTTCTGATTAACATCTTAGGTGAAGCCCCATCATTTGTTTATAGGAAGGCCAGGAATATTAGAAGTTTTGTTGAATTTAAACCTAGAACACGTGAGAAAAGCACTAAAAGATGTGAAACTAATTGTACATTTTGTATATTTATACAGCAAGGTGATAGTTTTTATTGCCCTTATTTAAAGAAGATCATTAAAACCAGTGCAGGGTGTGACTGTAACACTAAAAAAGTAATTTACAGGGCACAGTGCAATGAATGTGATGCATTCTATGTGGGCAAGACTGTAAATAAACTCAAGCGAAGGATTTCATGTCATCTGTCAGAAATCCACTCTGGATGTAAAAATAATGCACTAGCCAAACACCTTTCTATTCATAAAAGACACACAGGTTTTAAGTTCCAGATCCTGGATCGCATAGACATGGGTGATCTTGAAGGAGATATCCCGAATATTCTGGAGAAACATGAACTTATGTGGCAATTAAAGCTGAACTCTTTTAGAAAGCCTGGACTAAACTACTACTGTTCAATTAAAAGTGCACTGGAACTTAGAAAATTGCCACATTGTTTACATGACTAATTGTATTTTATTTTATTTTTTTTCTACAAATTGGTTTTAAATACCATTTTAAATCATTTGAAATTTAAGTGTATATTTTGTTTCCATCATCATACATATATATTTTTTATTTTTTTTTTCTGGTTCTCTTTTTTCCACTTCATTCAAAATGATGGTAATAACAATACTAATTATACAATTATATAGGTTTTTAGGATTCTTGTACACAGACCTGAAGAAGTCTAGAAAGACGAAAGCGATCTTTGTTAGCAATAGGTTATGAAAATAGAAACTGATTTTTTACATGCAAAATGTATATGTATATATTTATATATAATTTTTGATCGCAAAATGAACTAAGGTTGATATATTTCCAGCCATGTAGTATATTGCCTTGTATAAAATCACAGACTTAATAATCTACTTAATAATTTGGTAAAATAAGATGTACCATTAAAGTACATTAGGGCTATATATTATTATGACAGCTACTAAGTAGGGCAGGACCAGCTCGAATGTCACACTGATGGGGGAAGGGATGTGAATTTAACATGTGTACCAATAACACTTTGTTTTATAGCACAATAAACCACTCCCATGCCTGATAAAAAGTATATATATATATATATATATATATATATATATATATATATATTTAGAAAGCTTGTGAGGAAATTATTACTCTATTTTTGTTTTACTTGGATCGCTTGTCTGTGTACTTAATAAAGGATTTTCGACTGGAAACAGACTGCCTGCCTTGCTTGGATTACTTTTGAATACTTAGTAATGCTGTAGAATTATATATTTTCTATTATTACTTTTTGACTTCACGAGTTTACGTTCGCTACTTCTAATAATATTGTCTGATCTGATTAATATACAGTGATTAACTAGAAATATATGGACTGAAAATCTTCCACACTGTTTTGTCTTAATGTTAGATTCTGATACCACCTCAGGTAGGAAGAAAGCATTGGTACGTACGATGACCCTGTCCTTGTGGAAGATCAAATATGGGGGCTTAGAAGATAATGCTTGAAGTTCTGAAATTCTTCTAACAGATGTATTTGCAACTAAAAAGATTGTTTTCCAGGTTAAGATTTTTAGATCACGTTTAGCTGTAGGTTCAAAGAGGGGACTGTGTCAAGGCTTACAGTACTAAATTTAAATCTCATGGTAGTATAGGATCTCTGTAAGGAGGTTTAAATCCCATGGTGGTATAGGATCTCTGTACGGAGGTCTAAGTAGAAGTGTACTTTTCAAAAAAAGCTTTGCATAGTTTAGAGAAAGCTGGGGAAGAATTCTGAAAATGCACATGGAAAGCTGAAATGGCTGCGAGTTGGATTTTGATAATCGATAAACTAGCACCCTCATTAAATAAACTCACTAAAAATTCAAAAACAGAATGTATCAGGGCTGAGAAAAGTTCTACCTGATTCTGCTCTGTTCAACAAACAAATCTTCTCCATTTACTTCTGTAGAGTTTACTTGTAGAGGGTTTATGGTAAGATAACAGAATTGAATGGAATGGACAGGCAAAGAGACCATAAGTTGTCTGGCTATGAATGAAATTAGAGAAACCACACAGTCAGTTTGAGATGTCTGGGTGAATCATTCCTGTCAGGTGAGACAGAAGTTCTGGAGTTGGATCCAGAATCCAAGGTGGGTACAGAAGATGAGGCCAAAGGAAAGGGAACCAAATTAGTTGAGGCCAGTAAGGTGCAATGAGGATGACTTCGCTCTTCAACCTGGCTGCTTTCTTGAGGAATTTGGGAATCATTAAAGGAATTGGGGGATAAGCATATAGAAGACCAGGGCACAATTATGGAGTAGAGCATCCCTCAGTGACTCCCCGGGGGGGGGGGGGGTAGGGCAAATAAGCTGCTGCATTTGTTGTTAAGGTGAGATGCAAAGAGATCACAGAGAGGCTGGCCCCACCAGCAGAAAATCATGTCCATCACTTTGTTGCTGACAGATGACTTGTGAGGTAGCAATATGGACCTGCTCAGTTTGTCTGCTATCATGTTGGACTTCCCCGGAATATGCATTGCAATTAGAAAGTAGTTGGAAGAAATCACCCATTGCCACACCCTCAGGGCTTCTCAACACAAGGGATAAGATTCAGACTACTGACATGCTGTCCATTTGGATCACAATCATTCTGAGTGGCAGAGAGTTTTGGAATGCTTGCAATACCAAAAGCACTGCTGACATTTCCAGAACATTGATATGCAATTTAGCCTCCTTGGGGGACCAAGTGCCTTGGAAAATGCTCCCCCACCAAATCTGGGAAGCATCAGTGGTCATTCAGCCTTGGGCAGAGGAAGAATGAAAGGATGGCCTAGAACAGTTGTCTTGACTGCATCCACCAGGAAAGATAACTTTTGCATACCTGAGTTATTCTTATCTTCATTGAAATAGGCTGAGAATTGACCACTGAGTTTGTAGAATCCATTGCAGAATTCTCATGTGACAACTTGCTAAAGGAACTGAGACTATTGCCGCTGACATTGATTCCAGGGCTTGTAGAATCAACTGGGCTGAAAGGTTGGTACTGCAAATTATTTTCTTGACATGATTTCTTATTGTTTATACTCTTGAAAGGGGAAGAGATGCTACCATGGATATTGTGTTGTACACTGCTCCTATAAATTGTAATATCTGGGTCGGTTGTAATTGTGACTTGTGATTGATGGCTATTCCAAGATTTAAATAAGTCTGCAATACTTGGTCTTCAGCTTATACCAGTTGATGCCTGGTTGGAGTGGTAATGAGCCAGTCATCCAAATATGGAAACATGTGGAATCCCTGCAGTCTTAAGCAAGGTGCCACTATTGCCATTCACTTGGTGAACAAACTGGTGGCTATGGTGAGGCCAAAGGGCAGTACTGTGAACAGGTAATGACTGGCTCCCAGCTGGAGGTGTACGTAACTTCTGGATCATCTGTTCATTTTTATGTGATAGTATGCATCCTGAAGATTTCTCGAGCATATCCAGTCATCCTTGCACCGAAAGGGCAGAATGGACTGAACTGTGACCATCCAGAACTTGGTGTGCCGAACTAATTTGTTCATCACACTGAGATCTAAAATTGGTCTCCACTCCCGGATTCTATTTGGTCTGGAGGAACCTGTTGGATGACTCTTTTTTTAAAGCAGCTTTTGAATTTCCAATGCTACTGCTTCCCTCTGATTGGGTGTAACATTGGGGATTTTCTTGGGTAATGGGGGTGGAAGGGAAAAGGGCATAATTTAACCTCTGGCAATGATTTTCTGCACCCAAGCATCCTTTTTTATGTTTATCCAGGCTTCCTGGTGCAGAGATAAGCAATTGGGCCTCCTTTCAGGAGTGCTGATAGGGTCTATCAGAAAATGTATCTCGTTTTTGTGAGCCTCCTCTGCCATGAGGGCATCTTCTGCCATTATTGCTTCACCATCTGCCTCTGGGGAACTACCTCCACGTGTGTCCTGGAAAGGACCCTGAGACTTCCTGAACCACATCTTTCAATCTCCCCATTGATTACTGGAAAAGATCTGTTGCAGGGTTGAAAAACATATGGCCACAGCAGACAGGGTCTTTCCATTCTTCTTACACCTGGAGACCACGTCTTTTACTGTGGGGTCAAACAAAGAAGAACTGTCAAAGGGAACACTGACAAAAGATAACTTAATGCGCTCCACAAAAATCACACAGGAGCATCCAGCCATGCCTCCTTATGGAAATGCCTGAACTCGCAGCCCTTGAGAAGCCTTCTACAGCATGCAAGATGAGCCACATGGATGGATTTGCAATAGATTGAATGGTAGCCAACTGTGAGGTCACAGAAGTTTGAGCCTCTGCAGTAGTGGTCCCTGAAAGGAAGTTTGAAAGTTCCTTAATTAAGTCCCTCTGCAATCTTGTGAAATCTGCCAAATAGTTCAGTAACAGATAGTAAATCTCACCGAAGCATATACTCACTTCCTAAATCTGTCCAGAGCCCTAGATTATCTATTAGGGAGATGGACAGTGGAATTATGTTCCACAAGTTCCTTCTTTGTAGTTGCTGCCATGACCATGGCATCAACCAATACACCCTTACTCCAATGTTCTCTTCCCAACTGGTGGATCCAGAATCCTGTCTGGTCTCTTGGGGATCAGCTCAATAGTATCAGGTTCATTCCCTGCCCACTTAGAAATCAAATCAATGAGTTCATCAGTGGGCAGAGTGACCCAAGAGGTAGATGGGCCAGTCCCGAAAGCTTCCTAAAATACTGACTCTTCAGGAGGTGTGTTTTGGGCAGACCAACCACCCTTCTGTTTAAGGATTTTGAGGATGTCTCCAAATGAGACATCATTGTGTGGTGATTTGGGAGACACTTCTTCCTCATCAAAGTCAGTATCCTCAGTGATGGACTCCTGGGGGGAGTTCAAATGCTTCCTCTTGCATGTCCTCTTCCTAGGGACTTCTTCATGTGATGATCTGGAGAAGTATCAGAAGAGATGGCAATACCTGGCTGGTTGGTCTGGAAGCTCTGGGCTAGCTGATCCAGTAGCACAGAATGCTGAAGATCATGGTACAAAGTCAGCTGAGACCCTGAGGGTGTATCCGAGAGGGAAGGACCTACTTGACTTGTTGGGGCAGAGAAAATACTCTTCATAACCTTGAAAACTTACTCCTCTGGAGAGAAGGAAGCCATTGGAGCCAAGAAAATGAGTTTCTGGCCCACCATTTCCCTCCTCTCCAACAGCCATCTGCCCGAGGTAAAAGCCATAGATGGGATATCCAATGCTGAAGCTTTGAGAGGAAGAGATGGCTCCAAAAACCTCAGAGTTGATCCTATCCCCTTGGATCTGACTTGGAAGCTTGGGGTCTGAGAGTCATCTGGATGCAAAGATGTCAAAGCCAGCACACTCAGAGTATCTGTCAGATCCAAACCAAAAACTCTCTTCAGATCTGACACAGAAGGGCATGGAATGCTTGAATCCGAGGACTCTAATCCCACAGATTGGGTCAGAGGAGGAGTAGCTACCAGTGGAGTAGCAGATTGATGATGTTCCTGACCTGAGACGGTAGGAACCATGAAGACTCCCTTCTGAAATTGCTCCATGATCATCCTTTCCACACTGGCCTCTGTGTGACTTCTGTAGGAATGACAGGACACCACTGAAGGGGGCTTAGAGTGCTGCTCAAGTAAAGGAGAGGGCACTCTGGACAATACTGGAAACACTGATGTTGAATACACAGTCTGAGGTAAAGGCTTTGGATCTGTACAACATTTTTTCAGATCAGAGGAAGGACTAGCTAGATATCTAATCAGATCTGAGGACAGTAGGATCACAGAAGAATTTGGATGCAATTTTGTTTTCTTTTTCCTCAATTCAGACAAAGTTGAAGCTATAGAATCTGAAGACCTGGACCCTTCTGAACGGTCCTTGGATTTTGAGATTGAACTCCAGCGATGGCCTCAGAAAAAGTAGTTGGAAATAAACCTTTCAATATTAATTTATTTCTTCTTTCTGTTAAGGCTGTTGGGTTGAAGACAATGCAAATATCACACTTCTGATCTAGATGCTCAGACCCTAAACAGTACATGCACAGAGAGTGGGTATCTGAGAATGGCATTTTGTGCCCACATTTTTGAAACCATTATCCAACGTTGTTAAAATATGTGTCTTTCAGCTTTTCCCGGTTAGGGGTCGCCACAATGGAACTCTGGTCCACTAATGATTGGTAGTTGATTTTTACATGCCGAGTTACCAGCCCTGATGCACAAAATTCAATGAAGGTACGCCTATTCACGCATGTCTCCACGCAGAAGACACTCTAACTGAGAATCAAACCGGACAGCATCTTACTGTGAGGTGACAACGCTACCGCAGCACCACCACCACGGGTGTCCAACATTGTTAAAGTAGAAACCTTAAAAGCAGATAACACAGAAAGGTTCAACAACTATCAGCTTATATTATCCAGACAGCAACTGCCAACAGGTATCAACGTTAAGCAGAAAAAAGGTCAGCAAAAAAGGTAAGATAACAAAACACTTATTCTTTTTTTTTTTTTTTTTTTTTATGAATACCCTTATCGGGAGAGAACTAACGAGGGTAGTAAAGGCCTACCAGCAGTGGTAGTGAGAATGCACTAGGTATATAAGAGATAAAGAAAGTGAAGAAGGGTAGCAAAAAACTCTTACCGTATACAAAAGTAGCAACTAGAAATAGATTTACCAAAAATAGTAATTGAAGATAAAATTATCCAGAAATAACAGATATCCAAACAAGATTGCTCAAGACCTGTAGTCAACCATGTCTAGTCATGACAGTGGCATATGAGATCTGAAGGAGGTAGGCATAGTGCATTATGGGTAGGTGCTGCTACACTTCATCAAACTAAAAAGTTTTTTGAATAAACTCATAAACAATTTTAACAGCCCATTATTTCCAAACTAGATTTTCACAAGGTTCCTACAAGGTACCAAACCTGATTCAAGTGTACAGTAGATATCCTAGCCAATAACCTAAGTAAATTAAATTACATTAGATCTCTGCTTTAGAACAGGCATAAGAGAAATGCCTTTGTTTAGGCCCAGTATTTGCATGGCATTAAGCCTCAATTGCCACCTAAGTTCCTTATTTTCAACCAGGAGCCTATCATCACCACCCCTACAGCTTGGTACCACACGATCAATAACAAAGAAAATGTTATTAGCTCTGAGCAAATCTGGGTATTGCAATGGAGATTTTTTCATAACTATAGAAGGTCTTGCGGTTTTCTTTACTATCTGCTGCAATTTTGTTTTCATAGCTAGCTTTAGAGGATTTGATGAGGGATCTCAACTTTTTGTTGAGGCTGATAAGGGAGTTTTTCCAGTTTCCTCCTTCTGTTGTAGAGTTTGTTTATGGCAGGGGACCACCAGATTGGCTTCCTTTTTTTGGAGGGGAGCATCTTGGTTCTATTAGGTATGGCGAGATCCATGCATTTGTGTACGTGTTCATACAGTGCATTGGTGTATGATTCAGCAGTCATGCAACTGATCTCCATTTGCATGGGTGCCATGAAATTAGCCACCTCTGTTTTTAGGAGCCCAAAGTTAGCTTTAGAGAAGTTGTTCATGGTGGTTACCTTGGCGCGGGTGGATTTTCAAGGTGATTAGTTTGTGGTTGGATCTAACTAGGGAGGAGTTGACTAGTGGTGTAGAGCAACGGTCACCCATGTTAGTAATAACCAGGTTTGAGAAGTTGTTTGAAGGATAAAAAACTATCAAGAGTAGCATGAAAAATAGCAATATGCAAATTATGTTATATATACTCTACCAGTTCAATATAAAGCTGCTCAATCTCAGTTTTAAGAGTAAGTTCAATAGATTCAAAAAATACATTCATTATTTTCATATATTCAAGTGAACAGTTTAAATTAATCTGCTGCCATTCTTTCAACAGGTCTGCATATTTTGTCCGGTATGTAGGCATTTTAAGGATGCTTAAACCTCTACGGACAATTCTATACATTAGGTATACATTAAAGCTTTTATGTTGGCATTGTAAGCTTGAGTTTACCTGTATATAACTGTGAGTCAGATCTAGGTGCAGGTGCCTCCTTAACCCCCATTTGATTTAGACCATTTTCCATTTCTGTAAAAAGTGGATTAGAAGAAATATTCACAGGTTCATGAATGCCCAATAAAGACCTCATGGGCAAGTTACTTGCAGAGGGCAGGGCCGTAGTCTACACCTGTGAACTCATGTCTGAAACACTTGGAAAAATGAACAACTCAAAGAAAAAATACCTACAGCGATTTGATAAACCAGTGGACCACACACGTAAAATAACAAAACAAAAAGCATCCACAAGAACCACGAGTCACATAAATTTATTACTCACTTTTAAAATCCCAAAATAAAACCCTAGTAATCACACTTTCACAAAAACACTTCACTTCATTAGGCTTAAGAACACAGCATAAATTAAATAATTTATACAAAAACATAATCACATGATTTAAAACAGTATCATATGCTTTCATTTACTTAAAAAAATATGGTAACTAAATTTTGTCATGAAGCTCTTTCAGAATTGGTTTAATACTGACTGTTCCATTTAAACCTGGTGGTTGATGAGCTTGGAACTTCAGTATCCAATTAAGTTCCTCCTTCTCCTAATATTTATTAAATCCTCTCCCGTTTGGGGGGGTGACACAACTTGGAAGATTAAAAACTTAAAAGAATGTGACATCTGTTTCAGATATATGCTTATGCAAGGCATTTGTAAGAACTTTCCTTGCAATTTCAGACAGGTGGCTACTAATACTTTTTTTAATTTTCCATTAGTCTTGCCAATATAATAGGACAGATCAAATACTTAGCCATATAAGTCACGTTTTTCACTATTACAATTACCATATGCCTTTAACATAAACAAATTCAAAGACCCTGGATGTTGTATATAATGATCAGTATAAATAAAAGAACAATGAACACAATTATGACATTTAAAAGACCCTGTCCCTGTAGAAGTTATTTTACCAAAAGTTTTAGGTTGCTCCTTGTAGCATAAGCAATTCTCGAAGCTCATTCCTTTTTTTGTAAACAAATTTTAGATAACAAGTAGAATCTATCTTAAGCTCAGTTATTTGTCCAATTAATGATTAGTATTTTTTAATAATAGCTTGAATTTTTTTGTGTATTTATCGTAAGTAAGTACACATCTATAACCATTATTACTTTTATGGATATACTGCATATACGACTATGCTGAAAATACAGATTTATAAACAGAAATATACTTGTCAACTACTTTATCCCTTGTATTATTTATTCTTTTAGGAGTATTGCCTCTGATTTAAAAATCATTTGTTAGATAATGCATTTGATCATGCAAATTAAATTTGTCAGTGTTCAAATGAGAAACCCTAGCCATTTGTCCAGTGAAAATGTTATCAAAAATAACGTTTCTTAAGCGAGAAGCTTAAGACACTGGTTCTCAAGATACAAAGAAAGGGAAGAAAGCGGACTATGCTGGGTCTTCGGAACGAAAGCCTGACAATCAGAACAGGTTGTATGGTCGTGAGAAGCTCCTAGGCAAAAAAGACACTTATTATGGTGGTCTTTATGGGGAATCTGTTTCCCGCACTGGTATTTACCCTTCCTGGATGACATTAACCCCAAAAAGCAAAAAAGAGCCAAGAAAAAACAAACCCCCAATTGAGTACTTATCTGCAATGGCTTGGTACTAGTATGGAAGATGTAGGCATTCAAACTGGAGAACAAAGATGCATCTTAACTGGCAGTAATGACATAGTCATTCAAATTGATGACCTGGAGATACGTTCAGACTGGTGACAAAGAAGTTCTGTGAATGGTACATCTGAATGTCACCTTTATTGCCCTACGCTATGCAAGGAGCATACATGTGACATTCAGCATACCTTAAAGCAACAGTAGGCTTTGGTATACTGGACGGACATCATGCTACCCATGGCAGTGTATCCCATAGGTAAAAAATACTGCAACAGTGAATGGAAGGACATCTTTTGTTATGTCTAACCAGGCTCTCTGGTGCAGCGATAGTTGACCCTTGACTGCCTCCAGGAGGGGACAATTTGTCCTCCTTTCTGCAGCGGTGCTAGATAAGCCTACTAGATAATCCTCATGGATGAATTTGAAATGGTTTGTGGGGTATCCAACTAAGAGGCACAGATGACTGGACCTCAGCAGTAATGGTCCCTGAAAGGGAATTTGAAAATTCCTCGATCAAGTCCCTTTGTAACCTAGTAAAGTGTGCCAAATAGTTCAGCGACCTAAGAGCAAAGGTCACTGAAGCATAGACATGCTTCCCAAATCTGTCCATCACCCTAGACTCCCTGTTAGGGTGATGAACTGAGGAATTTTGTTCAGCAAGCTCCTTCTTGGCAGCCACCACTATGATCTTGGCATCTACAGGCACCCCCTTACCCCAAAATTCCTTCCTTAAAGGTGGGGCCAGAATCCTATCTGGCCTCTTAGGTATTGGCTCAACTGAGTCAGGCTCCTTCCATGCCTGCAAAGAGACCAAATCAATGAGCTTGTCAGCAAGTGGAGTAACCCAGGACATAGATGGGCTAGCTCTGAAGGCCTCCAGAAATACTGACTCCTCTGGTGAAGGGTTGCTGGGGGTCCAACCACCTCTCTGTTTCAGAATCTCAAGGATGTCTCCAAATGAGGTGATCACGGGGACCATTCACCCTCATCAAAGTCCATATCCTCAGTGACTGACTCTTGTGGTGAGTCCAAGTGCCTCCTCTTGCATTTTCTCTTCTTAGTGACTTCCTCACTGGGATGTTCCAGGGAAGTGTTAGAACAGACTGTGAAAACCTGCTGGGTAGTTTGGAGGTCTCAAGCTGGCTGTCCCTATGGCATCAAATGATGAGGCTCCCAGGGCAGAGACATCTGTAAGCTGGACTGGAGATCTGAGGGAGCTGGATCCATCAGTCCTATTGGAGCAGAGAATGCCCTCTTCACAACCTCGAAGGCAAACCACCCTGGAGAAAGAGAAGACCCGGGCACTGAGAATGCAGGCTTGTGGACTATTGTCCTCTCCCACTCTGAAAGTAATCTCCCCAAGGCAGAAGTCGGGGCTGAGCTGTCCAATGCTGAGGCTCCAAAGCTCAGAAATGGCTCCAACATCTTTGGGGTTGATCCCAGTCCCTCAGATCTGACAAGGAAGCTTCGGCTCCGAGAACCCTCTGGATCAGAAGATGTCAGAACCAGGGTACTCAGAGTTAGCTTCAGATCTGCAGATAGGGTTATCTTTGGATCCAAACCAGCCAAACCCAGAATACTTGGATCCAGGGACTCTGAAAAAAGCAAAGGCATCACAGATAGGGTCTAAGGTAGTGGACTAGTTGATGGATGGATCTCCTGACCTGAAATGGTAGCAGCCCATAACACACCCATCTGGATCTGTGCCAAGAGAAGCTTCCTCATCACCTGATCAACATCTTCTTCAGTCAAACTCCTGGATGAATGACACAAGGCCAGGGAAGGTGACTTTGTATGGAACCTTTCCATAAAGGGGGAAGGGAGTCTGGAAGGGCCAAGATCAACTGATAGAGAATACTGGGTTCCTTGGCAAGACTGTAGGATCCAGAGCAGTTGGATCCAAAGGATTCTTGGTCGGATCCCAGGATATAGGATCCATTAACCTCTTTTTCTTCATATATGAAGGGGAAGAGGTTTGAGACCTCCTGGAATCCAATTTAGAACTCTTCCTGGAATGCTCAGAAGATGAAGCTGAGGAAGTGGATGAAATCAGAGACTTTAGCTCCTTAGACTTCAGTTTGGGGGATTGAGCCCCAGTGATATATTCACATAAAGAAGGTAGTAAGCCTTTCAGAATCAGCTTATTCTTTCTGTCCATAAGTACTCTGGGATAAAAATTATGACTAATACAGCAATCCTCCTGCTGGTGTTGTGGACCCAGACAATAAATGCATAGTGTGTGGGAATCAGAGCTAGGCAACTTGTGCCCACACGTTAATCATTTTTTAAAGCCGGAAGAACCCTTCTCAGCCATACTAAGATAACCACAAAAAAACACAATTCAAGAACAATAAGAGAGTTTTTTTTAAGTGAAAGTTAGAAAAAATGCTTCTGACAATGGTATCTAGAAATACACATGTGTAAAAACAGCAAAAGTGAGAAAAGGCTATCAACAATGGTAAAAAGTGGTACGTTAATGTACGAAGGTAAGGGATAATAAGTAACAAGAAATATAGTCATAATATAAAGATTTTTGGAGGAAAACAATTCCACTTAACTGCCTAAATAATTGAAACTCAAGAGCTATGGCTGACAACATCTTATGTGAAAGCAGCAAACGAGATCTGGGGTCTGTTAGGGGTTGGTGCATTATGGTTCATAGGTTCATAGGTTGGTACTAGGCTATCAGCCCTAGGGCCTATACAAGCCTAGCCATAACAATTCCCTGGCTATTTCTTCCCACACTATTTACTTCCCTGGATTCATAGTAATTCATTCATGGGTAAGGGAGAAGCTCGAGAACTTTTTGGTTACCATGAGCTTTAGTAATAGCCAAGTCAGATCCAAGGTTCGGATCCAAACCCAACAATTGAGAATAGAATGAAAATTGACAACATCAGATCTTACATTTAAAAATTCATTGTTTTGATGAGCTATAGCCATTATGCTTTACAAACTGATAAAATGTTATTACTGCCATCAGTCTTAATAGGTAGAAAAACAAAAGTTCTATACTTACCATAATAATAGATCTTTTCATTTCAATTTGTCTGATATGAACTATGGGTCTGTGTGCCACCATTTCATCCACTCAGGCAATTTAAGTGCTCCAGCCTTGAGCTCCTTTAAGAATTTGTCTTTCTGTAATGCCCTGCTTTCCCCAGATAACACTGTTCTTGTTTGACACCTAAAAACGTAGACCCCCCACAACTGAGCCAGAGGAAAATAAACTTATTTCGGAAGGTCTTTCTAGTCTTATGAAATGGTATGGGGAAGGAGGGCGGATATATTTATCAGATGGACCGGAATGAAAGGATCTTTTATTATGGTCAGAACAAAACTTTCATATCATTTTCATTAAGTCCATCCAATGTGAAGTATGAGTCAGAATCCCAAACTGTGAAGACCTTGGGTGGCACTATGACAAGAGACTTTTTCAATATGGATGGAAAAGTCATGCGGCTTGAAAACTGAACAACTATCAGCAAAAATGTTGAAATCAGTGAGCAAGGTAACCTGCATATTTTCAATGTTTGAAATTATTATTTATTATTATTTTTTCACTTGGCACTATGTGACCAGTGATTTTCCAACACTGTCATACAGAAAAAAAGTAGTTATTTACTTACCATAACGTTCCATCTGTGTTGTCCATTTTCATTCTTCCTCAATGTATAGGTTTGGATCCAATACTCAGATCCGACTCGGCTGTTACTCTAGCTCATAGACACCAATAAACCCTCGAGCTCCTTTCCTACCCATAATGCACTATGCCTAACCTCCCTCAGATCTTATTTACAGCTTGACAGAAGGAAAGAAAGAGTATAAATAATTGCCATAACTTGAGTTCAACACATGGGACATATAGTGTCCCTAAGAGTCTCATGTCTCCAGAAGTGATTTGTGATAAATGAAGGGGGAGTGGAGGGTGGGGAGTTGAGGAAGAATAAAAATGGAGATAGAGTACATAACTTCTTTATCGGCTGTTGTCAATTTTCATTCATTCCTCAACATATGGGACAGAGACCCCAGCTACTTAAATTCCAGGGTGGACTCTAAAAAAGTATATTCCTGAGTACGGCTGAGCCAAAGACCGCTCTTCCCCTTGAGACCAGATCCAGGTTGTAATGAGTGCTAAAGGTATGAGGATTTGACCAAGTAGCAGCAGCACAAATATCGTCCATGGATACTATAGACTAGAATACAGTGGAAATAGCCAGAGATCTAGTCAAATGTGCTTTTACTGGTTTTGGTAGGGGGAGATTCAATTTAGTATAGACAAATTAGATGCAATCTGTCAACCATCTGGCTATAGTTATTTTTGTGACTGATTTGACATCTTGTGATGTGCAAAGGAAATAAAGAACTGTTCTGTCTAATTTGTTTTGCTCTGTGCAGGTAGAAAAACAATTGCCTATGAACATCCAGTAAATGCAGAAAATACTCTCCTTTATTTGCAAAGTTTGAGAAAAATTCTGGCAAGTTAATGGTTTGCTTAATGCTAGATTCTGACACCACCTTAGGTAGGAAAAAAACATTGGTACGTAAGGTGACCCTGTCCTTGTGGAAGATCAAATATGGGCTTAGAAGATAATGCTTGAAGTTCTGAAATTCTTCTGACAGATGTATTTGCAACTAAAAAGATTGTTTTCCAGGTTAAGAATTTTAGATCACGTTTAGCTGTAGGTTCAAAGAGGGGACTGTGTCAAGGCTTGCAGTTCTAAATTTAAATCTCATGGTAGTATAGGAGCTCTGTAATGAAGTTTAAATCCCATGGTGGTATAGGATCTCTGTAAGGAGGTCTAAGTAGAAGTGTACTTTTCAAAAAAAGCTTTGCATAGTTTAGAGAAAGCTGTGGAAGAATTCTGAAACCTGACATGGAAAACTGAAATGGCTGCGAGTTGGATTTTGATAAACGATAAACTAGCACCCTCATTAAATAAACTCACTAAAAATTCAAAAACAGAATGTATCAGGGCTGAGAAAGGTTCTACCTGATTCTGCTCTGTTCAACAAACAAATCTTCTCCATTTACTTCTGTAGAGTTTCCTTGTAGAGGGTTTATGGTAAGTTAACAGAATGGAATGGACAGGCGAAGAGACCATAATTTGCCTGGCTATGAATGAAATTATAGAAACCACGCAGTCAGTTTGAGATGTCTGGGTGAATCATTCCTGTCAGGCGAGACAGAAGGTCTGGAGTCGGATCCAGAATCCAAGGTGGGTATAGAAGATGAGGCCAAAGGAGAGGGAACTAAATTAGTCGAGGCCAGTAAGGTGCAATGAGGATGACTTTGCTCTTCAACCTGGCTGCTTTCTTGAGTAATTTGGGAATCATTAAAGGAATTGGGGGATAAGCATACAGAAGACCAGGGCCCAATTGTGGAGTAGAGCATCCCTCAGTGACTCCCCAGAGGGGGGATTAGGGCAAATAAGCTGCTGCATTTGTTGTTTAGGTGAGATGCAAAGAGATCACAGCAAGGCTGGCCCCACTAGCAGACAATTATGTCCATCACTTTGTTGCTGACAGATGACTTGTGAGGTAGCAATATGGACCTGCTCAGTTTGTCTGCTATCATATTGGACTTCCCCAGAATAAGCATTGCAATTAGAAAGTGGTTGGAAGAAATCACCCATTGCCACACCCTCAGGGCTTCTCAACACAGGGGATAAGATTCAAACTACTGACATGCTGTCCATTTAGATCACAATCATTCTGAGTGGCAGAGAGTTTTGGAATGCTTGCAATACCAAAAGCACCGCTATTATTTCCAGAACATTGATATGCAATTTGGCCTCCTTGGGGGACCAAGTGCCTTGGAAAATGCTCCCCCACCAAATCTGGAAAGCATCAGTGGTCATTCAGCCTTGGGCAGAGGAAGAATGAAGGGATGGCCTAGCAACAGTTGTCTTGACTGCATCCACCAAGAAAGATAACTTTTGCATACTGAGTTATTCTTATCTTCGTTGAAATAGGCTGAGAATTGACCACTGAGTTTGTGCATCCATTGCAGAATTCTCATGTGACAACTTGCTAAAGGAACTGAGACTATTGTCGCTGACATTGATTCCAGGGCTCGTAAAATCAACTGGGCTGAAAGTCTGATACTGCAAATTATTTTCTTGACATGATTTCTTATTGTTTATACTCTCAAAAGGGGAATAGATGCTACCATGGATATTGTGTTGAACACTGCTCCTATAAATTCTAATATCTGGGTCGGTTGTAATTGTGACTTGTTGTGATTGATGGCTATTCCAAAATTTGAACAAGTCTGCAACACTTGGTCTTGAGCTTATACCAGTTGATGCCTGGTTGGAGTGGTAATGAGCCAGTCATCCAAATATGGAAACACGTGGAATCCCTGCAGTCTTAAGCAAGCTGCCACTATTGCCATTCATTTGGTGAACACCCTGGGGGCTATGGTGAGACCAAAGGGCAGTACTCTGAACAGGTAATGACTGGCTCCCAGCCAGAGGTGTAAGTAACTTTTGGATCATCTATTCATTTTTATGTGATAGTACGCATCCTGAAGATATATCGAGCATATCCACTCATCCTTGCAGCAAAAGAGCATAATGGACTGAACTGCGACCATCCGGAACTTGGTGTGCCGAACTAATTTGTTCATCACACTGAGATCTAAAATTGGTCTCTACTCCCTTTTTCTTTGGCATCTTGAGTAGGTTCCTGATTCTATTTGGTCTGGAGGAACATGTTGGATGACTCTTTTTTAAAGCAGCTTTTGAATTTCCAATGCTACTGCTTCCCTCTGATTGGGTGGAACAATGGGAATTTTCTTGGGTAATGGGGGTGGAAGGGAAAAGGGTATAATTTAACCCCTGGCAATGATTCTCTGCACCCAAGTATCCTTTGTTATGCTTATCCAGGCTTCCTGGTGGAGAGATAAGCAATTAGGCCTCCTTTCAGGAGTGCTGATAGGGACTATTAGAAAATGTATCTTGTTTTGCGAGCCTCCTCTGCCATGAGAGCATCTTCTGCCATTATTGCTTCACCATCTGCCTCTGGGGAACTACCTCCATATGTGTCCTGGAAAGGACCCTGAGGCTTCCTGAACCACATCTTTCAATCACCCCATTGATTACTGGAAAAGATCTGTTGCAGGGTTGAAAAACATGTGGCCACAGCAGACAGTGTCTTTCCATTCTTCTTACACCTGGAGACCATGTCTTTTACTGTGAGGCCAAACAAAGAAGAACTGTCAAAGGGAACACTGACAAAAGATAACTTAATGCGCTCCACAAAAATCACACAGGAACATCCAGTCATGGCTCTTTATGGAAATGCCTGAACTTGCAGCCCTTGAGGAGCCTTCTACAGCATGCAAGATGAGCCACATGGATGAATTTGCAATAGCTTGAAGGGTAGCCAACTGTGAGGCCACAGAAGTTTGAGCCTCTGCAGTAGTGGTCCCTGAAAGGGAGTCTGAAAGTTCCTTAATGAAGTCCCTCTGCAATCTTGTGAAATGTGCCATATAGTTCAGTGATCAGATAGTAAATGTCACCGAAGCATATACTCGCTTCCTAAAGCTGTCCAGAGCCCTAGATTATCTATTAGGGAGATGGACAGTGGAACTCTGTTCCGCAAGTTCCTTCTTTGTAGCTGCTGCCATGACCATGGCATCAACCAATACACCCTTACTCCAATGTTCTCTTCCCAACTGGTGGATCCAGAATCCTGTCTGGTCTCTTGAGGATCAGCTCAATAGTATCAGGTTCATTCCATGCCCACTTAGAAATCAAATCAATGAGTTCATCAGTGGGCAGAGTGACCCAAGAGGTAGATGGGCCAGTCCCGAAAGCTTCCTAAAATACTGACTCTTCAGGAGGTGTGTTTTGGGCAGACCAACCACCCTTCTGTTTAAGGATTTTGAGGATGTCTCCATATGAGACATCATTGGGTGGTGATTTGGGAGACCCTTCTTCTTCATCAATGTCAGTATCCTCAGTGATGGACTCCTGGGGTGAGTCCAAGTGTCTCCTCTTGCACGTCCTCTTTCTAGGGACTTCTTCATGGGATGATCTGGAGAAGTATCAGAAGAGATGACAATACCTGGCTGGTTGGTCTGGAAGCTCTGGGCTGGCTGATCCAGTAGCGCAGAATGCTGAGGATCATGGTACAAAGTCAGCTGAGACCCTGAGGGTGTATCCGAGAGGGAAGGACCTGCTTGACTTGTTGGAGCAGAGAAAATACTCTTCATAACCTTGAAAACTTACTCCTCTGGAGAGAAGGAAGCCATTGGAGCCAAGAAAATGAGTTTCTGGCCCACCATTTCCCTCCTCTCCAACAGCCGTCTGCCCGAGGTAAAAGCCATAGATGAGATATCCAATGCTGAAGCTTTGAGAGGAAGAGATGGCTCCAAAAACCTCAGAGTTGATCCTATCCCCTTGGATCAGACTTGGAAGCTTGGGGTCTGAGAATCATCTGGATACAAAGATGTCAAAGCCGGCACACTCAGAGTATTTGTCAGATTCGAACTGAAAACTCTCTTCAGATCTGACACAGAAGGGCCTGGAATGCTTGAATCCGAGGACTCTAATCCCACAGATTGGGTCAGAGGAGGAGTAGCTACCTGTGGAGTAGTAGATTGATGATATTCTGACCTGAGAGGGTAGGAACCATGAAGACTCCCTTCTGAAATTGCTCCATGATCATCCTTTTCACACTGGCCTCTGTGAGACTTCTGTAGGAATGACAGGACACCATTGAAGGGGGCTTAGAGTGCTGCTCAATAAAGGAGAGGGCACTCTGGACAATACTGGATCCGCTGAGGTTGAATACACAGTCTGAGGTAAAGGCTTTGGATCTGTAGAACATTTTTTCAGATCAGAGGAAGGATTTGCTAGATATCTAATCAGATCTGAGGACAGTAGGATCACAGAAGAATTTGGATCCAATTTTGTTTTCTTTTTCCTCAGTTCAGAGAAAGTTGAAGCTATAGAATCTGAAGACCTGGACCTTTCTGAACGGTCCTTCAATTTTGCTTTTGGAGATTGAATTTCAGCGATGGCCTGAGAAAAAGTAGTTGGAAATAAACCTTTCGATATTAATTTATTTCTTCTTTCTGTTCAGGCTGTTGGGTTGAAGACACTGCAAATATCACACTTCTGATTTAGATGCTCAGACCCTAAACAGTGCATGCACAGAGAGTGGGTATCTAAAAATGGCATTTTGTGCCCACATTTTTGAAACCATTATCCAACATTGTTAAAGTAGAAACCTTACAAGCAGATAACACAGAAAGGTTCAACAACTATCAGCTTATATTATCCAGACAGCAATTGCCAACAGGTATCAACATTAAGCAGAAAAAAGGTCAGCAAAAAGGTAAGGTAACAAAACACTTACTCTTTCTTTTTTTTTTTTTTTTTTTTTTTTATGAATACCCTTATCGAGAGAGAACTAACGAGGGTAGGAAAGGCCTACCAGCAATGGTAATGAGAATACACTAAGTGTATAAGAGATAAAGAAAGTGAAGAAGGGTAGCAAAAATCTCTTACCATATACAAAAGTAGCAACTAGAAATAGATTTGCCAAAAATAGTAATTGAAGATAAAATTATCCAGAAGTAACACTTATCCAAACAAGATTGCTCAAGACCTGTAGTCAACCATGTCTAGTCATGGCAGTGGCATATGAGATCTGAGGGAGGTAGGCATAGTGCATTATGGGTAGGAAAGGAGCTCGAAAGTTTGTTGGTGGCCACAAGCTAGAGTAACGGCTGAGTCATATCAGAGTATTAGATCCAAACCCATACATTGAGGAATGAATGAAAATTGACAGCATCAGATCTTAAGTTATTTCTTTCCGTTTTCAGCATCCATTTTTTTTACTTAAATTAACTGTTGTTAATTGTTTAAGTTGTCCATAACAGCAGATGTTTGAATCCTTTACTGCTGTGCTATCCTTTAAGATACGTGGGTTACATCTTACCTAGACACAACAACTGGTCAGCTTCCAAAGGCTTTGGCTTACTCCTACACTTACATTCTGACTACTGATTTGTCAGCCCTGTGGATGGAAAATCAGCAGTGAAAGCGTAAAATCTTCAGGGCTCTCTTGCCTAAAAGTTAAGTAGTGAACTCAGCCTGAATTATAAGGACAAGGAAAAAAATTGTATTCCAACAATAAACCATATTTGAGAATAGGAAGATGGAGGGAGGGTATGGCTGCTGCAGCAGTAAGGAATCTGAATTTTAGAACTTTCATATATAGATTTAGGAAGGAATGATCTAGAACTTGTTTCCAAGAAGATTCTTGTGTACCAGAAACATTATAGAATAGAAACCTTTGCCCTTTGATTTAAAGGTACTGGTTCTATGACTCCTAGGGTAAGTGCTGAAGAACTTGAGGAAAATATTCTATTTGGTTTGGAGGGTGGGGAGGAGCTCCCCTGAAAGGAGGTATATCTTTTCAATGCCAAGTGTATCCCTCTTGAACCATCTTTAATACCCGAGTCTATCACAATCTGTTGCCAAAGGGAAATGTAAAGCGACAGTTGCTGGGACAGAGTTTTTTAGAGAAAAGGGCAGAGGGGGAGGGGATAGGAAATGAATGTTGGTATTATTATTATTATTATTCTTATGTTGCAGACCATCCCTTTTTAGAAAGAGACCTTCACTATCCCCTTCCTGTCATCTCATTATTTCTCTACTTGATTTGGAAAGGCAGGGGTTATTTTATTTCTTAGATGTGAAAGAGAATCTGGGAGATTTATGGGGGGGGGTGAAAAACCTTGGAAATTCCCTGAATTAGTTTCTATCTCTTATCAAATTGTTTGAGGATCTGAGTAGCAGATGAGACAAATAAAAATCCTAGGCTGTGTTTGTGGCTGCAATATGTAACTGCTGAATCAGTCTTGCATACCTCTTGCTTTGATATGTCATAACTGCAGTGAATGCAATAGCCAATTCATATCTACAATGATTTTGTCAGAGTTACCTGTCAGGATTTTATTGGTATCTTCCTGTCACTGAGTGCACTTACCTCACACGAAGAGATTGGTCAGATCTGACGCCTCTTACAGCCGGTGTTCTTGCAGAAAGGAGTCAGCATCTTCTAGCACAACAGTTACACATTTAGTTACTACCTTTTTAGACTCAAAGACTGAGACTTAACATTTGTTAAAAGAAGTTATGTGCTCACCATAACGTTCTATCTGTGTTGTCCATTTTCATTCTTCCTCAACCTGTGGGGTTTGGATCCGAACTTTGGATCCGACTCGGCCACGTTTATAGCTCAGGATCTGACTCTCAAGCTCCTCCCTTACCCATAATTCCCCTGTCCTCCAAATTACCTCAGAATGAGTTTGCTGCAATTGTATATATCTAATACATAAATGTATAAATAGAAAATTATCATAAGATAGAGAGCAGACAGAATCAAGAGCTCAAAAGAAACAGTGGTTCCTGGAACACCGCTGTAAGTCTTCCCATAAGGGACAGGGAGATGGATGGGGGAGGTTGAGGAAGAATGAAAATGGACAACATAGATGGAACATTATGGTGAGTACATTATTTCTTTATCTGATGTTGTCATTTTCATTCATTCCTCAACCTGTGGGACAGAATCCCCAGCTACAGTAACCTTGGGTGGCCCTCACTGAAGGATATTCCAGAGCACTGTGAAACCAAAAGCAGCTCTACTTCTGGAAACAATATCTAATTTGTAATGTGCAACAAAGGCATGGGAGTTCAACCAAGTAGCAGCTGTATAAATGTCCTCTATAAAACTCTGGAACAGATGGCTTGAGATATAAACATAGATCTAGTAGAATGAGCTTTGACATGCCTAGGTAGAGGGATACCTTTAGAAGAATATACACGAGATATGCAATCTGTAATCCCTTTAGCCAAAGTGATTTTGGACACTGGCCTCCCTATTCTAAAATTTGAGGAGACAAACAGCTGGTCAGTTTTTTTAAAAGATTTTGTTCTATTTAGATAAAAACGTAGCTGTCTATGAACATCTAGAAGATGAAAAGTATATTCACCCTTGTTTTGAAAATGAGAAGAAAACTGGCAGGTTGATGACCTGAATGATATTGTTTTTGGGGGCAACTTTGGGCAAAAAGGAAGCATTGATACGTAAGGTCACTCTGTCTTTATGAAAATCAAATATGGGGATTTGGATGACAATGCTTTTAATTCAGATACCCTTCTAGCCGAAGTGATGGCTACCAAAAATGCCGTTTTCCAGGAAATATATTTTAAGTCGACCTTGGCTGAAGGTTCATAAGGGGTTGGACAAGAGTTTGTAACATTATAGTTATGTCCCAAGGAAGACTGGGATCCTTTATAGGAGGTTTAAGTAAAAAAGGTACCCCCTGAGGAAGGTCTTACACAGTTTAGATGAAGCAAAAGAAGATGAACTGTTCCCAATGTGATAATTTCAGATGGCTGCCAGTTGCATCTTAATAGTAGAAAAACTTGCCCCATTTTGGAAAATTGAAGCATGAAAGTCTAAAACTGCAGGGATAGGAACTGTAAAAGGGTCCACATGTTTTTGGTGAGCACATATTGAAAATCTCTTCCATTTATTTTATACATTTTTTTCTGGTAGAAGCTTTATATGAGGATATTAAAATCCTCTGAACTGGTGAAGAAAGCCTGGTGTTTCTAGCCATCACTGGAATTGGAGAAACCATGCGGTTAGTTTAGTCCTGGAAGATCTGGGTGAGTCTGCCCTGATGGGTGGGACAGAAGATCTGGATGCAGTTCCAACATCCATGGAGGGCATACTAAGTGAGACCAAAGAAAGCGGAACCATACTTATCGAAGCCAAAATGGAGCAATGAGGATCACCTTGTTCTTCAACCCCTGTGCTTTCTGAGGAAACTTGGGTATCGGGGTAGGGGTGGGTAAGCATAAAAAAGACTGGAGGAACAAACATGGATTAGAGCATCTCTCAATGACTGTCCCTGAGGAGGGATCAGGGCAAAGAACCTGCTGCATTTGTTGTTGAGGGGCAAAGCAAAGATGTCATAGCAGGGTTAACCCCACTTATGGAAAATCATGTTTACCACTGATTGGTTTAGAGACCACTCATGAGGCAACAAGATAATTCTGCTGAGCCTGTCCACCAAAATGCTGGACTTCCCCAGAATGTGCATTGCGACCAGGAAGTGGTTGGAAGAGGTCGCTCATTGCCAAACCCTCATTGCTTCTTGACAAAGGGGGTAAGATCGGGTTCCTTTCTGCTTGTTGATGTACCATACCATAGACATACTGTCCATTTGTATCTCAATAGTTCCTATAGGGAGAGAGCTCTGAAGTACTTGTAACACTTGAGGCACTGCTCTCATCTCTAAGACAGACACTGATATACAAATTGGTCACGTATCGACCACATGCCTTGGACCATCTGACTCAGGTAATGCCCCCCCCCAGCTGGGAAGCATCCATGGTCAACGTAGCATTGGGGGGAGGAAGAACAAAACGATGTTCCTGTTCGACTTCTTTCGAGTGGAGTCACCACAGAAATGATTCCTTGCACATTCGGGAAAATCTGATTGGATGACTCAGTGGATAGAAATGTAAAGACCATTGAACCACCAGCATCCATTAGAGGATTCTCATATGTAAGCGTGCTGTTGGAATCGGTGTTATCATGACAGACATCAAGCCTAATGCTCTGAGGACTAAACTTGCTGTGGATTTGGGAATGGGTAGAATTTGTCTGATATGCGATTTTAAGGTGGATATCCTCTCTGGAGGCAGGTAGGCTTGGCAATTGGCTGTGTCTAGAAGTGCTCCTGTAAAGTCTATCAACTGTACAGGATGTAGCTGTGATTTCTGCATGTTGATCGTGATGCCCAAGGTAGGGGCTAGGTGTAGTAGATAGTCCCTGGCTTGTAGTAGTAGGTGCCTGGTTGATGCAGTCAGGAGCCCCTTGTCTAGATAAAGAAATATGTTGAATCCATGTATTCTCAAGTGAGATGCTACTACTGCCATGCATTTGGTGAACACCCCATGGGCTATGGTGAGACCAAAGGGGAATACTCTGAATTGATAATGACTGGCCCCCAGCTGGAAGAGGAGAAAACTTCTGGAGCATCTGTTCATTTTGATGTGATAGTATGCATCCTCAAGGTTAATGGAGCACATCCAGTTGTGCTTTCGTAATAGTGGTAGAATGGACTGAACCATGGCCATCCGGAACTTTGAAATGTTTGCTGATTTGTTTAGGAATGTTAGGTTCAAGATTGGCCTCAGGTCCCCTGTCTTCTTTTGGCTCTAAAAAGAACCTTGAGTTGATTTTGAATTAGATTTGGTCTGGTGGGACCTCTTGGATGACTCTTTTGTAGCAGCTGTGTAATTTGTAATGCTGCGTCCTCCCTCTGATTGGGTGGAACATCGGGGAGATTTTTCCTTGGTTTTGGTATTTGGAAAAATGGAATGGAATATCCTCTGGTAATACCCCCCCACCCAAGCTGGGAAGCAGCCATGGTCAACATAGCATTGGGTGGGAGGAAGAACAAAAGGATGTCCCAGTGATCGTTTGTGATGGCTAACCAGGCATCTGGGTGCAAAGATAAGTGTCCCCTGACTGCATCCACAGAGGGACAGTTGGGCAACCTCTCAAGAGTGCCAAAAGGATCTATCCAAGAAGGAATCTCATGAGCCTTGATTTTGTTGACCCCCTCTGCAGAGTGGGTGGCATCTACCATTATAGTTGTTTCCCTCTCTACCTCTGGGAGAAAACCTCCCTCTGATTCCTTAAAAGGTCCTTAAGACTTTTTGAACCACAATTTTTTACCATGGTTCAGGCCATTCTACCACTATTACGAAAGCACAACTGGATGTGCTCAATTAACCTTGAGGATGCATACTATCACATCAAAATGAACAGATGCTCCAGATGTTTTCTCCTCTTCCAGCTGGGGGCCAGTCATTATCAATTCAGAGTATTCCCCTTTGGTCTCACCACAGCCCATGGGGTGTTCACCAAATGCATGTCTTTAGTAGCAGCTCACTTGAGAATACATGGATTCAACATATTTCTTTATCTAAACAAGGGGCTCCTGACTGCATCAACCAGGCATCTACTACTACAAGCCAGGGACTATCTACTACACCTAGCCCCTACCTTGGGCATCACAATCAACATGCAGAAATCACAGCTACATCCTGTACAGTTGATAGACTTTACAGGAGCACTTCTAGACACAGCCAATTGCCAAGCCTACCTGCCTCCAGAGAGGATAGCCACCTTAAAATCTCATATCAGACAAATTCTGCCCATTCCCAAATCCACAGCAAGTTTAGTCCTCAGAGCATTAGGTTTGATGGCTGCCACGATAACACTGATTCCAACAGCACGCTTACATATGAGAATCCTCTAATGGATGCTGGTGGTTCAATGGTCTTTACATTTCTATCCACTGAGTCATCCAATCAGATTGTCCCGAGTGTGCAAGGACTCGTTTCTGTGGTGACTCCACTCGAAAGAAGTCGAACAGGAACATCGTTTTGTTCTTCCTCCCCCCAATGCTACGTTGACCATGGATGCTTCCCAGCTGGGGGGGCATTACCTGAGTCAGATGGTCCAAGGCATGTGGTCGATATGAGACCAATTTGCATATCAGTGTCTTAGAGATGAGAGTGGTGCTTCAAGTGTTGCAAGTACTTCAGAGCTCTCTCCCTATAGGTACTATTGAGATACAAATGGACAGTATGTCTATGGCATTCTGGTGGACAGGCTCAGCAGAATTATCTTGTTGCCTCATGAGTGGTCTCTAAACCAATCAGTGGTAAACATGATTTTCCATAAGTGGGGTTAACCCTGCTATGACATCTTTGCTTTGCCCCTCAACAACAAATGCAGCAGATTCTTTGCCCTGATCCCTCCTCAGGGGCAGTCATTGAGAGATGCTCTAATCCATGTTTGTCCCTCCAGTCTTTTTTATGCTTACCCTCCCCTACCCTGATGCCCAAGTTTCCTCAGAAAGCACAGGGGTTGAAGAACAAGGTGATCCTCATTGCTCCCTTTTGGCTTTGATAGGTTCCTGGAGAAAGGTCTTTGTGGGGTAGAAAAATGGATTCTGACAGCAGACAAAGTCTTTCCAGCTTTCTCACTACAGGAGAGCATCTCTTTAATAGTGGGGCCAAACAATGATGATCCATCAAAAGGACTATTGATGAAGGACACCTTGAAAGGTTCCATGAAGTCACAAAGCCACATCCAGGCATGATGCCTTATAGCAATACCTGAACCAGCAGCCCTTGAGGTACCCTCTGTGGCATGCATGATTAGTATCTTGGATGCGTTAGAAAGACTGTAGGGTGGCCAGTCTGGAGGAATTTATGTTCCTCTGCAGACATAGACCCAGGGGCAGAGCTAGAGAGTTCCTTAATTAAGTCCCTCTGTAGCCTGGTGAAGTATGCCAGGTAGTTCAGTGATCATAATGCAAAGGTCACTGATGCATACACCTGCTTCCTAAATCTGTCCAAAGCCCTAGACTCCCTGTTAGGGGGATGGACAGAGGAGCTCTGTTTGTCTAGCTCCTTCTTAGTGGCTGCCACAACAACCATGACATCTACCAGAGAACATTTTTCCAGTGTTGCTTATCTGAAGAGGCACTGAGGATTTTGTCAGCTCTTTTTGGTATGGGATCCACAGTGTCCAACTCCTTCCATACCCTGTTGGAGATGAGGTCTATAACATCATCTGCAGGGAGGATCACCAAAGATGCAGACAGGCCAGAACTGAAGGCCTCCAGAAACAAGAATGTCTCTAAGAAGGGGCTTTGGGTAGACTTCCACCTCTTTGGTGTAGGATTTCAAGGATGTCTCCAAAGGAGACATCATCAGGTGGAGATGTTGGGGACCCTTACCCTTCATCAAAGTCTGTGCCTTCTGTTGATGATTCCAGAGAGGAATCCAGGTGCCTCCTCTTACACAGTTTCTTTCAAAGGACATCTTCAGTGGGATGTTCCGGAGACATGTCAGAAGAGATGGGGATCTCTACAGGGGGAGCTGCAAGGAATCTCTTAGAGTCTGGCTGTTGTTGAGGTGGAGGATAAGCAGGCTCAAGTGCAGAAGTCAGAATAGCAGTAGGATCTGAAGGAGGTAGAATCAAAGAGATTCTTGGCTGGGAGAACACCCTCTCCACCACTTCGAAAGCAGAAGGACCCGGAGAAGCCATTGGCAATCCCTCCGGAGCTGTAGCTCTTGGAACAGACAACCCCCATCTCACAGATTCCATGCCATGAAGAGGGAGTCAGAGATAAGGTATCTAATGCTGAGGGTCCGAGGGGAAGTGATAGCTACAAAAACTTCAGAGTTGAGGTCAGCCCCTCGGACCCAATGCTGATGCTTCAGCTCCCAGATCCCTCATTCTCCAACTCAGTTGGAGCCAAGTGAATCAGAGAAGCCGTCAGAGCCAAGGATGAACACGCCATAGGATCTGATGCATCAACTCTGGTTACCTCTAAATCTGAGGGCTCCAAAGCAAGAGATTGGATTGGAGAAGGAGATATTAAAGGCACAAAAGAATGATGGTGGCTAATGTATCCAGTGGGGGATGGAGGAGGCAAAACTCCCATCTGAATCTGCAGCCTGAAGAATCTCCTCATCATCCTGTCCACCTTCAATTCAGAAAGACTCCTGGAAGATCTTGTGGAGGAAGAAGTGGAGGGAGGCCTGGGAGATTTTTGTGGGGTCCCCTGAAGAAGGGCAGACCTAGCAGAATGAGATATGACCTCCAGGGATGTAGCAGGAGTCAGGTGCCAAGGAGGAATTAAAGAAGTCTGTGTTGCATCCGAAGGTTTTGGATCTGACAGTTTTAAAGTCTTTGTAGGAGGCTCTGAAGTAAGCCCTTTTTGGAGACCAGGCAGAAGAGTGTTTTCAGCAAGTGAAGAAGCAGACTGAGGAAGTAGGCCCTTCAAAATCAATTTATTGCGGCGATCATCCAGGGCTTGGACATTGAAATCTGCACAGATGTCGTAGTCCATATCTAAATGGCTAGGGCCTAAGCAGTAAATGCACTCCCTGTGGGCATCAGACTGAGGAATCTTGTACCCACAGGAAATGCATTTTTTGAATCCCATTGGTTTGCCCATTTTGTCCATCATGAGTAATGAAAGATGAAAAATTAAAGAGAAAAGGAGGAAATTAAACTTACCAACAATGGTTGGAGCGAGAAATACCAGACAGTAAAAAAAGATCAAAAAACAGAAACAGACACGCCCCAAAAATAAAAACAAAGTTGGTGGAAAAGATAATGAATTGATGTGAGAGTGTTCAATCTCGCCTTTGTTCTTACACATGGGTTCGGAGCCGATCCTCGGCTCCGTGCCGGCCGACTGCAAGCTCTGCATCGAGAAGAAGCTCGAGGACATCTAATACCCACAATCCCCCTCTGCCTTTACCTCAGATCTAGTTTGCCGCTGCTGCATACGCATCGCTGGAGGCTAGCTCGAGGCTTTTTACAGATAAGAATTTATCTATTCTGTTTAAATTTTCAAAAACTTCTTTAAAATCTAGTCAATTAAAGTTAGAGTACGGTGTGTGAGTGGATTAGAATTCTCGGTACCTTAGATTAGTTTAACTTAGTTTAACTAACGGGTATAGAGTTTTTCGGGGCCTACCAACCCTACTTGGATCACTTTTTGACTAAAAATTTGTTGTAGTCTTGCTTTCTTAAGCAATTGACAATCGGACTTTCAATTACCGGATTTGACATTGTTACTGGAATTGACTATTACTGGACTGGACTGTCTTTTTCTCTTGTCATTATGTCTGAGAAAATAAAATCTGGCTTCAAACGTTGTCAGTGTGGCCAAAAGATGTCGGTCACAGACAACCACAGTTCCTGTGTCTACTGTCTTGGCCCTCTCCACTTACAAGAGGACTGCTCTATTTGTCACTCTTTTAGTGGGAGGGTCATGACAGATAGGCGCAGGAAACTGATGGATAGAGGATTGTTGAAACCCTCTTTCCAGGAGGCTCTGGATGCTTCAGACCAGGCATCCAAGTCTTCGAAAGGGTCGAAGGCGTCGGAGCCAAAGTCATCGGCTCCGAGCTCTTCGGTCTAGTTAGATCACCGGTTCCACAGACTTCGGGCCGAGTGTTCAACTGTTGGCAGTTTCGAGCCTCGAGTCTTGGAACCGGTGATGGAGCTCCCTCCACCGACTCTGCTGAGGTCGGCTCCGTCTTCGATCCCTTCGACTCGTTCTTCTAGGCCCCTTTCCGACACCGATGTGGACCGTGTGGTGCAGAAACTGATGGAGCATACGGCCCTATCCAAGCTTATCTCGGTCTCCTCTCAGTTGATGTCGAGACTTGAAGGCCTGCCACTATCTCCATCTGTTCCTCCTCCGAGACCTGTCCAGTCTTGGAGCCGGAAGAAGCTGAACTGATGATTGTGGAGCCCTCGGTGCCAGAACCGTCTTTTCTCGGTCGGCACCGTTCACCTCGACTCCATCCGATCCGGTACTGGAGTCTCGGGCCGAAGATCCGTCCTTGGTTCCGGGACCGAGTCGGACCGATGTTTCGTTCCGACGCTCCCTCGGGCCTCGCACGGATCGACTCGGTTCCGTCCTCGGGTCGGTGCCTTCGGCTCCTGTTTCGGGATTCTTCCCATTTCTTCGAACCGGGAGATACCTCGACTCGGGACCCGGGGCCTTCGACCTCATGAGGAAGGTGTTGTCTACCCAGACAACCACATCAGCAGGTACAGCTTCTCCTCCCCACAAAGGACCGTTATCCTCCTCTGCACCCACGGCCACGTCCAAGCGTCGGGCACCAGTGTCTCAGCCACCCTTGGAGGGTGCCCCTCTTCCTCGGAGGCTTCTTGGATGCTCCCACGAAGAAGTCCCTAGGAAAAGACTGTGTAAGAGGAGACACTTGGATTCTCCACAAGAATCCTTGACATCTGATACTGACTTAGATGAGTCAGAAGGGTCCCCTAAGTCACCTTCAGAGGATGTCTCTTTTCTGACATCTTGGAGATCCTAAAACAGAGAGGTGACTGGCAAGCCCTCCCCCCTTCTGAGGATGAGTCAGTTTTGCTGAAGGCATTTGGTGCCCGTCCTTCCTCCTCCTGGGTCACTCCGCCCTTTGATGAGTTAATGGAATTAATTGCTCGAAGGGCGTGGGAGACTCCTGACACGGTGGAACCAGTCCCTAGGAAGCCAAATAAGTACATCACGGCACCACAGGACAAAGCTTACCTCACCAAAGGAGTTCCAGTAGACGCCATGGTGGTGGCAGCGGCCACGAAAAAGGAGATGTCGGAGTCTTCCTCATCTGTCCAACCGCCTAACAAAGACTCTAGGACCATGGACAGATACGGGAAGCGCATTTTCAGTTCAGCGGCTTTCTCTATGCGTTCCCTGAACTATTTGACTCATTTTACACGTTTACAGAGGGATCTAGTCAAAGAGTTGGGAGATACCCTCCAGGGTACTACAGATGCCGCTGTCTCAGAGAAAGTTACAGCGCATCTCAACACCCTTATGTCCATTGTAAACTCGTCCATGAGGCTGATATCCTATGCAGCCGAAGGATCGAGTAGGGCAGCGGCTTCAGCGATTGCTCTTCAGAGGCAATCCTGGATGCGCTTATGTTCGTTTGTGGAAGCCTTCAAGTCTTCCTTTACTAACGCCCCATTTGACGGAGCCACACTTTTTGGCCCTAAAGTAAAGGAGACCCTTACCCGGTGTGAACAGGAGGGAAAGACTCTGTCTGCTGTCGGTGTCCGTTTTCCACCCTTCCAGACCGTACCCCAAAGGGCAACGTGGTGGGAAAATGTGGTTTCGAAAACCCCAAGGATCTTTCCCAAACACACAGGGTGATGCCCCCTCTAGAGGCAGAGGGGGGGGCAGAGGTGGAAGACGCCACCCTGGCGGCAGAGGGGTCCGCAAAACCAAGGTGACAGGGATACTCTCCTGGCAAACCTTTTCAGCACTCCTGAGAGGAGGCCCGACTGTCCTGCTCTGGAGGCAGTCGGGGTCGCTTAGCTTTATACCCTCAGGCCTGGCAAAATCTTTCTTCAGACAATTGGGTAAAAGCATTGTTACCAGAGGTTACAAAATCCCATTTCTATCCACACCCATTCCAAAGAGAAAACTCCCAGATGTACCACCCCATCTGCGAGACCCAGCAGCTACAGAAATTTCAAAGCTGCTAGAAAAGAGTCATCCAACCAGTCCCAGCGGACCAAATAGGATTCGGAACTTACTCAAGGTTCTTTTAGTTCCAAAGAAAACAGGGGACTGGAGGCCGATTCTGGACCTAAGCCATCTCAACACCTTTGTCAAGAAGGAAGAGTTCCGAATGGTCACGCTTCAATCGATCCTTCCATTCTTACGGAAGGACGACTGGATGTGCTCGATAGATCTGAAGGACGCATACTACCACATCAAAATGGCCAGGGCGTCCAGGGATCATTTGCGCTTCCGGCTGGGAGCCAGTCACTATCAGTTTCGAGCCCTGCCCTTTGGTCTGACTACAGCCCCCAGGGTCTTCAGCAAATGCATGGCAGTGGTAGCGTCTCATCTGAGGCGCCTAGGATTCCAGGTGTTTCCGTATCTGGACGACTGGCTCCTGTCTGCCACCACCAGGCGTCAACTGATACAAGCCAGGGATTACACCCTACAACTTTGTACACACCTTGGCATTTCAGTAAATTTCGAAAAATCGTTGCTACAGCCATCACAGCATATCTTATTCATAGGAGCGGAATTAGATACGCGTCAGTTAGTTCTAAAACTTCCTACAGAAAGAATAGTAGCACTTCAATTCAACATTTCCCTTCTACTGTCGTCCAGAAAGTCCCCAGCAAAAATTGTTCTGAAAGTTTTGGGTCTCATGGCAGCTTCCCTCATTGCGATACCATTGGGAAGACTGCACATGAGAGTGCTACAATGGCTTCTGTTTGCACAATGGTCATTCCAACAACTTCCACTGACTCACGAAATTTTGATAATGAAAACATGCAAATCACACCTAATGTGGTGGTTACAGACTTGCAACCTATCCAGCGGAAGACCATTTGTGCTACCCGCACCGTCAGCAACGATAACCACGGACGCTTCCCTGATAGGGTGGGGGGGCATCTTTCAGGGACAGACAGTCCAAGGCGAATGGACCAATCTGGAGTACAATCTGCACATCAATGTTCTGGAGTTGAGGGCAGTGTTTTTGGCGTTGCAACACTTTGCTCCCCTTCTTCCTCCAGGGACCATTGCAGTTCAGACAGACAACATGTCCGTAGTCTGGTACATAAACAAACAAGGGGGAACCAGGTCTTACCAACTATGCAGAGAGGCCATGAGAATTTGGCAATGGGCAGAGTCCACCGGTCGCTTTCTGATCGCAACGCACATCCCGGGGTCATCCAACGTCATAGCCGACAGGCTGAGCAGGGAAATACTATTGCCTCACGAGTGGTCCCTCAAACAGTCAGTTGCGAGAAGGATTTTTCGCAATTGGGGCCAGCCTACCTGCGATCTGTTTGCGTCTCCAATGAACGCCAAATGCAGGAGCTACTTTGCCCTATTACCCTCCAGGGAAGTCCCCAGGGACGCTGGTGCACGATTGGCCCCCGGGTCTCCTATATGCTTTTCCTCCATTTCCCCTGATTGCAAAGTTTCTACAGAAAGCCAACAACCTTCAGAGGACTATTTTTCTCATTGCCCCGTTCTGGCCTCGTCAAATTTGGTTCCCCTTTCTATTGCATCACCGCATTCGGGGACCTTGGATGCTGGACCCAGAGCCAGATCTACTGACTCACTCGTCAGGAGTTCCTCACCCATCTCTAGAATCTCTCCATCTAGCAGCTTGGCTGCTCCGCTTCCCTTTTTAGCCAGGTCGGTTCCCCTTACTTCGGCGGTTCAAGATATTTTACTAGCCTCTCATAAAGTTTCCACTACAAAGACTTACACCAGTAAGTGGAAACGTTTTGTCTTCTGGGCGGAGTCACATCATTTGGACCCTGTTACAGCTCCGTTAAACAAGGTTTTAGAGTTCTTGACTGAATTATTTCATGAAGGAGCTTCCCCGGCTACTTTAAGAGTACAGTTAGCTGCCATTTCTAACTATCATGTAGAAGAATGTGGTGCGCCTATTATGGCTCACAGACTTTGTAAAGCCTTTTTAAAAGGTTCTTTTCATATCAGACCACCAGTCAGAAGTCCGACATCACCGTGGAATTTAAACTTGTTGCTCTCTAAATTGATGTTGCCACCCTTTGAACCAGCTTCAAGTTGCACATTGAAATTTTTGTCATGGAAAACATTATTTCTAGTGGCCATTACATCTGCTAGACGAGTGTCTGAGCTTCAGGCCCTTTCGGTCAAACATCCTTATTTAATATTTCATTCTGACAGAGTATCCCTATGCACTAATCCATCCTTTCTTCCCAAAGTTTGTTCTTCTAGTAATATTAATCAGTCCATTGAATTACCCACCTTCTTTAAAAACCACTCTAATAAATTGGAGTATATGTTGCACAAACTGGACATCCATAGACAACTCAGATTTTATTTGGATAGAACAAAAGATCACAGGAAATCTGATCAACTATTTGTAGCTTTTGCTGACAGCAGAAAGGGTCTTGCAGTTACGAAACAAACTCTTTCTAAATGGCTAACTGACTGTATCACATATGTTTATGAAGCCTCTGACCAAACATTATCAGCAAAACCCAGAGGACATTCTACCAGATCAGTGTCTACATCTTTGGCTCACGCAGCTCGCTTACCTTTAGACACTATTTGTGCGGCTGCTACTTGGGCTAAACCACATACATTTATCTCTCATTGCAAAGTGGACAGGGTTTCTAGGGATAGGGCAACCTTTGGTTCCACTGTGCTCAAGAACGTTCTCCCTTGAGTTCCTCAGGATCATGGAGCTAGGGACGCTACCCATGTGTAAGAACAAAGGCGAGATTGAACACTCTCACATAAAGAAGTTATGTCCTTACCATAACGTTCCATGTGGAGTGTTCATCTCGCTTTGTTATTACACTCCCACCCTTCCCACCCTTAGGAAGAACGCTCGATTTGGTGCCTGGTCTGGAGTATTCTCCTTCTGCTGTTGCAGTATTAGTGTTACTATCATACCCTTGGTATGTTTGTATATATGTACTTTTATGTATATAGTTGGCATGTGTGCTTATGTCTGGTTTGCTTGCAAACTAGATCTGAGGTAAAGGCAGAGGGGGATTGTGGGTATTAGATGTCCTCGAGCTTCTTCTCGATGCAGAGCTTGCAGTCGGCCGGCACGGAGCCGAGGATCGGCTCCGAACCCATGTGTAATAACCAAGGCGAGATGAACACTCCACATGGAACGTTATGGTAAGGACATAACTTCTTTTTATACTCAGTTGACAATAGAAGAACTTTAAAGATAAAATAGCACTCACAACCCAAGAGGAGCTTTGAGAACTGAAATTCCCAACTTGCTTGAAGTGTGGCAAATGAAATTTGAGGTGATTTGGAGGACAGAGGCATTATGGGTAAGGGAAGAAGGGAAGGAGAGTCAGATCCTAAGCTACAAAAGTGGTCGAGTTGGCTCTGAGGTTCAGATCTGAACCCCACAGGTTGAAGAGTGAATGAAAATGACAACATCAGATCATTTAGTTTCACTCAGTAGTTTCTGTTGTGATCCTTCTTTAGGCACTGGACGATGCAGAACCCAAAGCATTCCTAAACTACGTTACTCATGTACAAACCCTAATCCTGCCTCTAAGCCCCAACCCTACACATTAGAGTATTAAACACCCTTACTCTAACACTACTACCACTACACAAGACATGACTCTTAAATGCACACTTCAAACATTAACACCACTCAAACATGCATCTATTCCCTTTCCTAGCTCAAACACTCGTATACATACACAATCTCAATGTCAAAACCTTCATTACAAATGAAATTTCAGGCATTACTACCCAATCCTACTTACTTTATGTTCAACAATCTACAATTCATTTAGTTTAGTTCTCATTTTCACTACCTAAAAACTCTGCAACCAAATGTCCTGAGCCCAATATGTGTGTGTGCATGTCTATATATATAGATCTACTTCCAAAACCCGAATTACCAGAATCTTGAATCTCAAATCATCGAGACGAAAATGCAGAGTTTGCAAAAGACTGAAATTTTAATATACCAAATCATACAATATCAAAAACGTACAGATTAACTGAAAACAAATCCTTCAAATAAGTATGTATACCTTTAAAGATTTACACCCCCTATTTTTCAAACATGTTATATGTCACGTTCAACTCTCCAGGAAGTGTAACAACACATAACTCTCAACCAATCAGGGACAAATTTCAACAGAATCAGAGACAAAGCCAGAAAAAATCAAAGACAGTCAGGAACACTTTTAAATATTAGTGCTATTAACTTGAGACATTCACATAATCACAACATATGAATTAATGTAAATTTTCTGAAGTAAAAGAAGTCTACAAGTTTTAATTATTGTCATTATTCATTAAGTGCAATTCACCAACTTTCCTCCAAAAGTCACCATTTTAGGAGGGATTAAGACAGACAGAGCTAAAATTTGAGTCAAAATCAGGGACAGTTGAGAGGTACTATATTAGGTTATGCTGTACTTGGTCAGCAGTAAAAAGGCCCGCTTAGATCACACCACTGCCCAACAGTCTGGGACCGTAATGTATTTTTTTTATGTTTTTGCAGGAGAGCTATGCCCCCCGCACCCCCACACCCCCTGCAAATTAAATATGTCAACTCTGAGATTGTACTACACTGAGGAAAATAGTAAACACCAACGGCATGCCCATATCTGCACGAGAAACGCCCGATGGGGTAAGTATCACCGTATATTCACCAGCATGAGAAACGCCCGATGGGGTAAGTATCACCGTATATTCACCAGAATCTTGGAAAAACAAGTCTATATCACATTGTCGAACTCTTAAAAGTTTGAACATCATATAGTCGACACCATATGATTAAACCTTTAAAAGTTTGAACATTTCAATGGAGATCTCCGTACAGTGCGGAATGGGAAGATTTCCCATTTCTGCACTGTAGTGTGATCTCAGAGTTAGTATATTTAAAGAGTGGGGGTGCAGGGGGGCTTGCCCCCCCTGCTTAAACCGTTCAGATAGGTTTTTACTTTGGTTTATTTTTTTATTACATTTTCTAATTTTTAAAAGTTTTATCATATTGTGATGACCATAGTTCGAACTTTTAAAAGTTCGATTATGTAATATAGATGCAGAAAAACAGTAAGGCAATTATAACAACTTCACTGTGCATTTACCATGTGAAAAACACTTGAAACAAGAAGATATATTGATTGTGTAAGTATTTATCTTGGGTCTGTATCAGAACATCGAAGTATTAAAACTTCAAATGTTCTGATATCGAACACTACTCAGCGAACGCTACGAATAGCGAAGCTGCAGAACAGTGAATTCTTTCCTCGGGAAAGAATTCAGTTGGTCGTTTCTGTGGCTTTGCTATTCTTAGCGCTGTGGTGGAAAGTTACGGATTGGGTTCAGGTAATTGTGCGATTGTTTGTACGTTCGGGTTAGGTGCGGGTCAGGCATGTGTGCGATAGTGACAGACGTTAGGGTTAGGGGCAGTTTAAGTGAGTTAGGGTTAGGGCGCAGGTTGGGTGAGTGTACGATAGACCTTCGGGTTAAGGTTTGGGTTAAGGTAAGTGGGTAGATAGTAGTGTATTTTTAGTTTAGTGTAGCGTTAGATGTAGGAATTTAAGTGTATGTGTGTGGTTGCTGTTTGTTTGATGTGCTTGTGCTGTGTGTATGTGTTTCGGAGCAGTGAATTTTTTTCCATGGGAAAAAATTTGCTGTTCTGAATGTTCGATATTTTCTTGTTTAGATGTTTTGGGGCTGATGAAATAGCATTCTCTATTTTCATCTTTTGATAACGTGATATAAATGCATTTATCTTCACTAAAATGGTAAGGATGAATACTTAGTATTCCTTTCTTGAACATTCCTATTTTATAAACTGTAGGAAGGCTTTAACTTATCTAATATTTATTTAAGCTATTACTACTTGTTATATAAATGTTTGACATTATTTTATAAGGAATTAAAATTTAGATATAAAAAAATTACTTTATTCTTATGAAATATTTAAATATATACCATTTCATGAATACTATCATGGTGCATAGAAAACCAAAACTTACACAACTTTATTTTCGATATTGTGAGGTTCGGTATATTAAAATTTCAGTCTTTTGTAAACTTGAAGTTTTCATCTCGGTAATATGAAACTCAAGATTCTGGCAATTCGGATTTTGAAAGTAGATCCATATATATATATATATATATATATATATATATATATATATATATATATATGGGTCTATTTCATGGTATCGAAAACCCACATACTCAAAACACACATGATCGAGACAACAACAGCGAAATGGCAGTTCATCGACTCCTCACATCACCAACAGGTTACCGAGGGAAAGGAAGCCGTTGGCCATCAGTCATAAGTTTGCTCTTTTGTCCACTATGGTGCGATCTCGGAGTTGGTATATTTAGTTAGAGGGGTGTGAGGGGGCACAGTTCCCCACATTGGGGGGGTGAAGCCCCCACTTCTGTGGGTTCATAGTATTTTGCTGTGATTTGTTTTTATTGCTGGCCAACTGCCTTCTTTTCCTCGGCAACCTCTCTCTCTCTATCAACAGCGCAACTATCAATATAAATATGCATTTAATTGCTTGAAATGAATCTGTCTAAAACAGCAGATGTAAACTAGTTATAAGTAATCTTCAGAAAATATACTGTCAATTTGTGACTGTGTTTAAACTTGGCTAGAATGTTGCTGCTAACAGAATGGAATGAAAGGTCACACACTGTCATACTGTATTCTGCTCAAAAACTGTACCTCACAGTAAATGTTCTGTTAGGAAAATGTCATAAAACGTATATATTTTTGTTAATCCGTAATTGTCTATCAGAGACATTTCTAAACAAGTGGAAAGATAAAAATATATAAAGTAATCTTGGATAATCAAAACAGTGTATGCAAATGACAAAAACACATCTTGCTCCTGGGTGTTGTCTAAAATTACATGGTAATTGCAGGAAGATGGAATGTGTATATCACTTATACAAGTGTTTGCATCAGCACGATACACTTAGAATCAGGTGCTGTGTTTTCTATGTTTATGTTACAATCCGTATTACATGTAACACTATACTGAATTCTCATTAATTCTTAGTTATTGCGTAGCAAAACTGGTCAGATAATCTATTTTTTCCACAAAGTAACACCAATAAAATGAATGACTGATGTCATATAAAAGCTGAATAAATGAAATTAATAAAATGCTTGTGGCTACATTTTGGTAGCTGAAGCAGAAGCTTTATAGTTTGTTTAAAAATAAATGCTCCCAAAGCAGAATGATGTCAAGTTTATAACAGTACAATTAAAAAGCCATTAAAGGACAAAAACTAAAATATATTTTCTGAATGTAAGCATTTACGTAAATTAGAGGCAGGACTAAGTGTTCTGAAACAGTATACATATTGTTACACTCAGCTGTAATATTTGTCAGCCTACTTAGTCTATGGTGCTTTGCCTCCTTATTGTTTAACAACTTGTTTTTTTTCATCATAGATTAACTTCTGATTCATTATCAGTTTGGCATCTCTGGGTGGGCTTGAACCACCAACCTATTGGTAGGACATAATCTCCTTAATAAAGAACTGTAAAGGTTAACGTGGGAAAGTTTAAGTATGAGGAATGTGCATGCTAGCAAGAGTTTAAATGTGGGGAAATAAAGCACCACAGTTATTAAAGCCAGCCGTAAGACCAGAAAAATTGAGCAATAGGAATAAACAGCATTAAAGATCTACTAGAGCAAGACACTAGGCCAAAAATGGTACCTGCAGCTATGCCTAGAAATAGGTATTTGTTAAGACTTACTAAAACAATTTGAATAGAAAAGATCTCAAGAAGAAAGAGTCTGAACATTTTTCACAGGTGTATGAGTGCTTTCAAAACAAAAGAAAGTCACCCTAAAAAAAGGGGTGTCGAACCTTAGGTTTTCTACATTTGAGTCTTCTAATTTAAGTCAAGAGACCATCACCCAAACAGGGAAAGATGTAAGAGATAACAGTCCTCAAAAATGGGGTGTCTATAGACTGTACAGAGGGAAGGAAAAGCCTGAGATGAATAACCCAGCCTTCTTGGGAACAGTGTTGGTAGGATTGCCAGTCTGGCTAAAGAGGGCTGTGGTAGTGAGGGGTCAACCTTGTACATATGCTGACTTGTATAAGGTACTAAAGCTAAAGTAAAGCACAAGCCTGACCATGTTAATCTGTTTTGAAATCAAATTAAAAGAAAGAAGAGGTGAGAAGAAGAGAAAAAGGAAAAATAAAAACATTTTTAAAAAAGGTAAAGTGAATTAAAAAGAACAAAGGAAAAACAGTCTGCTGTGGGAGACTCAGCATCAAGGACTAATATATTTTAAGCTATTTTAAGATATATTTAAAGTGAATTTAAATTCTTTGTATGTGTATATATAAAAATTCTCTTGTGTGTATGGGGTTGCCCTTTTAAATAATTTTAGGTTAGTGAGTGAGTGGGTTGGGCTGAAGCATTTGTTTAATTGGTTCTCCTACTTAAATGCCTCATTTCTGTTGTAAAATTATACTGATGAAGGGTGTAGACCCGAAAGCTTTATCAAATAAATTGGTTTTGGTGTAACTTCGTTTGTGGTTTGAAACTGGGTACTATCACTACTGTGTTTCAAGACTTTTTTGGGAGTGTCAGTGTCAGCAAGACAGAGAAGCATTAGTAAAGACAAAAAACTACTGATTAGCCACCATCACAGGATTAAGTCAAATTCTATGAATCTGTGGATTCTAAAGGGAATGAATGCCAGATTATACAGGTAAAACAAAACCCTTGACTGACATGCTTAAGGGGAACAAAAAGGGGATGTGCATCTCAATTGGGATGATGAGACGCTATCAGCCTTCTCTAAGCCCCAAGTCCAGTTGAGAAAGGAATAAGTGAATGTGAGAAGCAAGCTGTGATCCAGAAACAGAGGGATCCATGTGCTTCGGACCAGACACACACCACTTAAATAAATGCTAGAAGGAAATCCAAAAGACATGAACAATTGGCAGCTTGAAAGAATGAATACAAGCCTTGCAAATCATCTGGAGGGATTAAAGTAGTGCCCCCTAGGATTAAATTTTTGCCAGAGTTGTTCATTCACCAAGGGAAACATAATGAGTATCCTAATCTGAAAGATGAAGAACACCTATAGACTGGTGCCTGAGCCACTGAAGGAAACTTGAATTGGTATACAGATAAATCTAGATAATGGAGCCCTGCAAGAGAATGTTTTGTAACAGGATGGGCAATCTACAACCCAGAAACAAAAAAAGGGAAGTCTCCCACAGAAATGCTCAGCACAAAGGGGCGAACTGGAAGCAGTCAAGCAAGCTCTACTACTGCTCAAACCTGCGAACATATACACAGACAGTGATTATGTAATTTGATTCTTGACCTAATCCTTCTCATTTGGGGAAGGAGAGGCTTGCTTATGGGTGATGGTAAACCAATCAGCCAGTAGGAACTGTTGAAGGAAATATGGAGCTTGATAAAAGATAATAATCCTTCCACAGCGATCATAAACAAGGTCAAATCACATACTAAAGATGAAGTGTATGGTCAGGCCAACCAAACAGTAGATCAACTAACAAAAGAAGGGGCTCTCAGTACTGAAGAGATATCCAATACAGAATGCTCCACATGGACTGAGCATGAAAGGTAAGTGTTATTGAAAAAAACACAAACAAGGGAAATGCAGAAGATTTTGAGTAAATGTATGATACCAATGAACTTACCTAGAAATCCTTTATCTTTACACTGTACACCTTAGTTGGTAAAGATCAGTGCATACAGTATGAGCATAAAGTGGAGGACAAAATAGGTCAAGTCACTGAGATTTAGTGCAATATGATCATCGTAACACCTAGTGGGTGTGTGGTTTAACATTTTTGGGAACAGATGAAATGAGACCATTATGGAGCCCGGAATTTAAGAAAGTACACACATAAATGCAAAAACACATAAAGACAGCCAACAGTTAGTAAGCTTAGTTAAAACTCTGAGATAAAGGCCAAATATTATCAAGGAAGACAAAATTTATGAGTTTGAGAACATAGGTTGTGTTCCTAAACCTCTGGTCAGTGTTAAAATTAAAAAAAAAAAAAGATCCTCTGCATTCAGAGAACACAACTGAGTCTGAAAAGGAAATTACTTACATATCATAATTTTGGAAAAGCTACAGCAAATTATCAATTCCAAATTTAAATGAAAAGGTACAACAGCAAGCATTCAAAACCATGTTGACAGATGTGCCACTTTTGCAATGCACAATGCAAGAAAAAGTAACTGGGTGCACAGTGATCAGGGAACCCACTTCACAGGAAAGGTAACGAAACAAATGTGGCAAACTTGGGGAATCAAACAAAGGTTTCCTACTCTTTACCATCACCAAGGTTCTAGGCAAATTGAAAGAGATAAAAGAACATTAAAGAAGGGATTAAAGAAAATGACTACTGAGACAGAAAACGAAGACAGATAATGCAAGAAGCTATTAGAAGAATTAAGAAGTGTTACACTTGAGTCATATATATCTGCTAGTAAATGAAGTACTTGTGCATTGGTGAGAGAAAAATGTTATTCTTACATTCCTGATAATGAACCTCAGATCAGGAGCCACCTCAAGCTAAATAAGGAGATTTGTATAAGGTAACTAGAGAAAGAAGCTTGGTTCTCTTGGCTGAATGGTTCTTCCAGTGCCTGGGCAGGAAAATAATGCAGCTTATATTGCTCATAGCTGGCATCATAGGTTATGTGAGTAATTGTGGCCAATCAAATCTGGAATTGTCCAATTAAGGCATCAAGAAGTGCAAGTCGTGACAGAGGACCATGTCTATCAGGTCCAAGATATAGTGCAATTTATGAAGTGCATTGAACTGATAAAATCTGATTACTGATAAAGACATCCACTGAGCATGAACAACAAACATGGGTCCTCATGTTTGTTTAGGGGGAACTATTATAGCACTGGATCTTAAAAAAAACAGACTAAGGGCTTACAAAATTTTCTATGAATAGATCTGGAAAACCCCTAGAGAAATGTCAGTGTGGTGGCTGGAAACACATAAAGGAATAAAATCTGCACAAGAATCAGGGGCAGCTCGTGCTATAAGACTGCAGGACTGCAGCCCCCTCACCTAAAGAAAGAAGATCCCCCCACCTGTACAAGAAAATTAAAAAAAAATTGTGAATCCCGGTACTCCATGCATGTGTGCTTGGAGTTCCTGGGTACTCACAGAACTCCAGACTGCTATGTTAGGCAGTCTGGATAGAGGAGAAAGGCATCTCTGCCCTACCAGCCCAGAAGTCTGTGAGGTGATGACTGCACAGACGAGAAGGAAACTGGACTGCGTCATCGGCAGGCTGGAGCCTCCAGCCTATTCTCATGGAGCCCAAACCGGAAACCAGTCATTAGCATGTGCTGGCTGAGGAGGGGAAGAAACCAGCAGAAGAGGACTACAGAGGAGCTTGTTTTCAGGGGGAATTAGCTGCTGTGAAATGGAAGACTGGATCACCTACCGGGGTTTGCAGGTAGTGTGTGTGTGTGTGTGTGTGTGTGTGTGTGTGTGTGTGTGTGTGTGTGTAATGCCCCAGTTGCTATATACTGGTGGCTAGAGAGAAAACATGGTGGTGGGTAGAAAATACTCATGCTTGAACCCTGTACCTTGGGTGCAGGTGGCAAGGGCCTGAATTCCCTACCCATCACCATTTGTAAAAAAAAATTGCAGATGTTTGCCTCATATTTGTTCTGGTCTTCATAAAATCTGTGTTTTCTGTGTGTTTCTTTTTCCTTCCAATGTCAGTAGTGCTGTGGTGCATTGGTAGCATTGTTGCCTGACAGCTACAGGTTCTCTGGTTTGATTCTTTTCTGGGGTGCCTTTGGTGTGGAGTCTGCATGTCCTCCCATCTTATAAAGAACATGTGTCTGGAGTGTTTCTCCCTGCTCTGCTGAAAATTGGCTTTTGTTCCAAATCAGACTTTCCTGGTTAACAAATGTTAAATAAAAATAACAGGCATTTGAATTTCAGACTTCATATTCTTCAGAAAGTACATGGTAACACAAAACCTTTTATTCTAGCAATATTCTAAGTTTACAACATGGATATTTGAAATTTGTTCCTATTTTTGGGTCTGTATTCCCCCATTATTGGCTTTGTCCAAGTTTTTTCTGCTAAGGTTGAGGGCTATGGTGAGAACTGAATTCAGTGAATATGTTTGGGGGCTGTATTGCCCCATTATTGGCTTTGTTCAGGTGTTTTGTGCTAAGAGGTTGACAGCTATGGTGAGAAATAAATTCACTAAATGGTAGCCATTTAAGTTTCAGTCTTCCTCTCTCACAAAACAGATGATTTGGCATATTGGTATATTGCTCTGACTGTTTTGCACAGGGTCCCCTGGGTTCAAGACTTGGCAGTGAAATGTATGGTGGTAACACAGCATTTTATTCTAGCAACTTTCTAACATTATACAAGCAATGCTTAAAATGTGCCCCTGGTTTTTGGGCTTTTGTCGTCGTCGTCCCCATAAATGTTGGCTTTTTCCAGATTTCTTGTGCTGCAAAGTTCAGAGATACAGCTGAGTGTCGAGTAGATTTTACAAGGAGCTGAGAGCTGCAGGGGAACAAAAGTTTAGTGCTGCTTATGCTGAGTCTGCTTCCATTGTTAATAGCACAAGAGGTAGTGTACTTTCTTTTGATGTGGAAGGCTGTGGGTTCTATCCCTACAGTAGGTAGATGCATTGCTGATACTGTACTGTGATGTAAAGGGGGTGGATGGTGCAGTCCTTTTTGGCAAAGATACCTAGTAACTATGAACCTGTTTTCAGTTTGCCATCCATTCCCTATTGCGATATTACTAGCTTATCATTTTTTTAATGCAACATAGGCAATTTATTCCTCAAGGGCAACAGGCACTTTATTTGTAGATGAAACAATGACATATAAAGTTGTTTGCTGGCAGCAACCTCTTCGTTAGTTACAGATTTTTTAATGTGGAATTATTTAGATGACTTTTTCTTCTTCAGAGTGTGCATATTTACTGATACTGGCGGACTGTAGAAGTCTGAGTAGACTTTTTTATGATGGTAATGTTCTGAACTGGACAGTTTTGTCATTAATGGTGCATGCATTTTGTTTCATTGTTTACTGGAAAAATGTTCAAAACAATACATTTAAAATGTCCTCTAACAACTGTACTGTATTGTACAAGGAATATAATTTAATACAATCAGGAAGGTGTATCAAAGAGCACGTGTATGTTTCATATTCAAGGGGCCTATGATTTTGAAAACAGCCCAAAGTATTTTCTTTGAATGTGAGGTTTCAATGCTGTTTCAATGAATGTGAGTTTTAATGCTATGTCTATTTTCATTGTGAGACTGCATTGCTTTGCTTAGCAGATATCTATTAAAAAGTTTGTGCTGTAAAATGCAAAATAAAACTTTCAAATGAAATCCAAATCATCGCAGCAGTAAAGCAGTATGCACATTACAGTGTTTATGGTAAATGGGGCGAAATAACCAAGGAATGGGACACTGGAATGGCTGCAAGGGGGAGGCTCAGTTTGACCATGATTTTGTGAGGGGTGAAGGGCAGCAAACTCATAGATGGCCCCAGCTGAACTATACCTCTCAACTGTCCAGATTTTTGCAGAATGAATAGATTTTTGTTTCTTATTTTTGGTTTGTTCTTCATAAAATTTGTGGTTTTCTGGCAAATCATTTAGTAATGAAGTCACTAAATGACAGACATTGAGTTTCAGACATCATAACCTTCAGAAAAATGCATGCTAAAGCAAGACCTGTTATTCTATTAACTGTCTTAAGTTTATAGAAGAATAATTTTTAGTACTGTTTGTATGTTTCCCCCAATATATTTGGCCTTGTCCAAATTTCCTGCATTAAGAGGTTGAGAGGTACATGCAAATAAATCACTTTATAGAATTAGGAATATCCAAACCTCTCAACTGTCCCCAATTTTGGCTCAAAATGTTGCTCTCCCCCTAATAATCCCTCTGCAAAATGGCAATTTTGGAAGAAAATGTGGAGGGTTTACAATTATAAATAGCTGTAATGGTCAGAGTTATAGATTACTTTTATTATAGAAATGCATGTAGATGCTCTTATTTTGTCAGCTGCTCAAGTTAACAATACTAATATTAAAAAGGTGTCCCTTCTTTGACAGGTTCCCAGCTGTATTGTGTGCCAATTTTATATTTTTGCATCACATTTTTGGTCTGTTTTTCATAAAATTGTGGTTTTCTGGCAAATTAGTGGCAAATCATTAAAGATTGAAGTTAGAAAATAATGGCAGACATTTGAGTTTCAGATTTCATACCCTTCAGAAAATTCATACTAATGCAAGACCTACTACTTTCTAAGTTTATAAGAGCAATATTTAAAAACTGTCCTTATTCTTAGGTCTGTGCCCCACTTCTATGTATGGCTTTGCCCAGATTTCTTGCTGTGAGGTATGAGTGTCAGAGCCATCACTGTCAGCCAGAGATCTTTCAAATTGTGACATACTTGTTGCACCCCACTCCCCACTGTAGTGGCTCTGGATGTGTCCAAGCAAGGCAAAGAGCAGTTATGCAGTGTAAGTGTGCAGAGTATTCCCCCATCCAAGGTAGACCACAAGTACGACCGTGGCTTTTCATCTGTCCTTGATTTTGCGGAATGTTCTGGTTTTGTCATATTTTTATACTGTTGATTTATGCTTCTTCTTATTCAGAAAATGCATGTTGTCGCAGTGCCCTGTTGCTCTATGTTTAAGTAGCAATGCTTTAATGACCATCAGGTAAGCTTGTCAGAGATAGTAAGATGCAAGTAAGCTTTAATAAGCATACTGTTAAAGAATTACCTACATTGAAAGCCTTTTCATTGTTGCCATACAGAGAATATTTACATAACTAGATAAGATATAAGCCTTAGGTATTGAAATGCAAATGACAGTATTTGTAATAAAGGACAGGATTACAGTATTTTCAGAAGCTCATTACATTTGTTAGAGACTTGCAGTCATCTTTGCAGGCGTTACCCATAAACTAAACAGAATGCCAATCTATCATGTGTGGTCCATAACTTGTGCAGTAATCCTTTAAGCAGTTTATCTTGAGCTTGTTTCTTGTTTGTTGTTCATTTTTTACATTGATCATGTCTTTCCCATGAAACAAGTAGATAGTTGTCAGGCAGCAGGTCTTTTTTGGATAAGAAACATTTTTACAAGTGGGGGTATCACACAGAGATTGCTACTTTCAGCATGTTACTTGGTAATTTTATAAAGCTGAATATAAATTATAATTAGAACTGCAGTGCAAGGAAAAGTGGTTTGAGTTGAGTGCTGCTTGTTTTTTTTTTATATATACTTGATTCTGACTGGCATTCCAGTAATGTATTTAAAAAGTAATTTATTTTTTCATGCATCACAACCTTTGTGTTTTCATCTAGATATTAAATAACTTGTCACGTAGCCAATGCATTGAAATATTTTTTCTTCTACACTTCATTTTGTCTTGATTGGACTTTCGTAATGATGGTTTGGCACCCAGGGCAGCATATTTAATTAAAGTTCCAGTTGTTGTGGTTTTGAGCATAGCCCCACCCCTTTCTAGTTGGACACACCCCTTCCCATTGGGCCCACCCATTCAGCTGTCTCCTGCAGCGCCCCTTTAATTTGAAGTCACCAGCCACCACTGACAAGACTACATTGCCTCTCTAAAATGGCCTGAGTCACTACAGATTATAAATTATAATTATAGAGCTTGTATAAAATTTATTCTATTAAAAGCACAGATGCCAATATATATATATATATATATATATATATATATATATTTAATTAATTGAAATTAATTTCTCTGGAAATGCATATGTAAACTAGTTAGAGAATGTAGGTTTTCTATATATTCTCGACACAAAACAAGCCCTAGTGGAATCCACAGAAATGGTTACATCCAAATAATTTATGGACTTGTTGTCGTAGGTACCAGTAAATTTAAAATAATCGGTAACAGTGTTGATGTAAACCAAAAATTCCTTTATCGTTTCATCCCCCCTCCATAAAATAAAAATGTCATCCAAAAACCAGAGGCAGGTCCACCATTTACCTAAGAATTTACTATTGAATATATAAAGTTTCTCCCAGGAATACATAATGAGGTTCGCAAAAAGGGGTGCACAACTAATACCCATAGCAACCCCTTTTGTCTGTTTGTAATATTCCCCCTCGAATATAAAGAAATTGTTTTTTAAAATGATTTCCATAAGGACCATTGCAAAATTGGTTAAGGTGTTACTCAAATTACAAACATCTAATAGAGCTTTGTGGAAAAGATTCAAACCCTCACAATGGGGTATGGATGTAAATAAGTCTACTACGTGTGTCGAGAATATATAGAAAACCTACATTCTCGAATGATTATTTGGAGTATAATAGTTGTCACCCAGGATACACTAAGAAAAATATAGTGAAGGGCCAAATGGTGAGGATTGCTAGAATGTGCTCCTCCGAAAAGATTTGTAAGAATGGGATAGCGTTTTTGGTTAATCTTTTTATGGATAGAGGTTATCCAACTTCTTTGTTATACACTATCAGTGAAGAGGTTTTAAATGAATGGGGTAAGAAGTATGTACCCCTATTGGGTAAATCCCTTGAGAGTTCAAAAAATAATGTTGAACATTTTGGGGACAAAAATAACCAAAATTACACACAATCTATGGTTTTGACTTACGGTTTCCTTGTTAAGGACATTCAACATATAATCAAGAGAAACTGGGTAATGTTCAAGGGTGAGGAAGGTTTAATGGATGTTGTAGGTAATAAACCCTATTTTGTGTTTAAAACCAGTAATAATCTCAAGTTTTTATTTGAACATCCTATAAAAACAAATGACACATCCAGAGGAACTAGGAATTGTGGTTCTTGTGCATACTGTTCATATATTTTAGGTGTAGACTGGGTGGAAATTGGTTCACCTAAGAGAAAGGTGTATTTAAAGAGAGGTTCTTGTGGTTCTAAACAGCTAGCTTACATTTCTGTCTGTCAGAGCTGCCAGCAATTTTATGTCGGCAAAACTGAAAGGGCTTTGCGCAGACGGATATATGAACACCTTTATGCTGTCAGACATGAGGATGGCAATAATGCCCTCTATAAACATTTTAGGGACAATAGTTCCTGTAAAACCTTCCTTTTTGGAATTTTGGAGAATCTTGGTAATAATCACAGGGGTGGAGACTGGAAAAACAGGTTGGATAGGGAAGAGTTAAAATGGCAAATAAGACTGAATTCTACCCATTCCCCATGTATAAATGAAACAGGTAGTATTATGCCTGTTTTAAAATATCATTCATTTAAGTTGTAAATGTTTTCTATAAAATGTATTTTAATTAAACTGTTATGTAATATATTAAAATGTTTTTTTTAATAATATATATTAAACATATTAGTAATAAATATTAATTGTATTAAATAGATATATTTATTTCAAATGACATTTTTTATGGAAGAATTGTGATATATTTTTTTTAAATAATGAGAGGGAGATGTATAATTGATTGTCAATTATTCAATTATTCAAGAGTATAAAAGTACCACTGTTATGGGATGTAAATGTTTCTGATGAAGTCTTGTTACTGAAGACGAAAGCGTGCTCAATAAATTCTATTTAATAGCTATTTCAGCTATACCACTCGAGTGTTCTGTTGGAACTGTGTTATTTCGTTTTAATTGTGGATAATTGAAACAGTGTCTATGCAAGGGACAGAAATAGATGTCTTGCTCCTGTGTGCTGTCTAAAATTACATAGTAACTGCAGAGAAATGGAATGTGCAGACCACTTCTATAAGTGATTGCATTAGCATGAAAAAGACATGATACATTTACAATCAGGTTTGTAGTCTCTATGTTTATGTTACAATCTATGCTACACATAACACTATATTGAATTCTCACTAACTGTTAGTCACTGTGCAGCACAACTGGACAGATAATCTAATTTTGTTCACCAAGTAACACAAATAATATGCGTGACTGATGTAACATAAAAGCTGAATAAATTAGATGAATTAAATACTTGTGGCAACATTTCTGTAGCTGAAGCTTCATGCCTTGTTTAAAAATAAATGCTACCAGAATAGAAAGATGTCATGTTTGAAACATTAGCATTAGAAAGCCATTAAGGGATAAAACATATTTTCTGATTGTAAGCATTTATGTAAATTAGACAGGCAGAGCTCTTGTCTTCTGAAACAGTATACTCTTGCACTCAGATATAATGCTTGTCAGTCTACCTTCAGTTAATAAACTATACTGAGCCTGTGGTGTTTTGCTTAGTTATTGCTTAGCTACCTGTATTTTTCTCTCACAAGCTAAGTCCTGATTTGTTAAATCCCATTTTCTTTTTCGAGAAACTGCCTTATAAATGGGTCAGGAGCTGGAACAAATGAATACTTTCTTCCATGGCTAAGCTGAAAATGATGCTTGTTTAACTTTGCTACAATAGCTGATGCAAAAAAGTAACTTCCAACAGAAAAAAATACTTTACACACTTTCACCAGCTTCAACAAAGAAAAACAATCAGTTTCCCTACAGAAAAAGTAGTTTTAAAGAATTTTTCACCACAAAAGTAAAAGGTGTGGTCCCGTTTAAAAGTACACAAAGTCACGAGACTAAAAAAAATCCTCTAGTGTAAAAGTATTTATTTATTTTTATTTATTTTACATTTGTTTACCAGGAAGGGCCGTCTGTGCCAAGGACCCATTTGCAGCAGAAGCCCAGGGAGAAAAGCTCCAAAAGGAAATTTACAAATAAGCATATATATCAGTAACATAACCATATTTAAAACAGTAACATTCCAAGTAATTACAGTATTTTAACATAGGCAGAAAAAAAGTTACACCATGTAGATTTCTACCCTATATAAGACAGTGGCATTATTCAGACCACAGAGCAGTAGTAACTTAATGAATACACACTGATTTCACATAAGGAGTAAACACATTCCTTGTAGAGTATTACCAAATGTAAAGCGTAAAAAGATCAGTGCTTAGACTCAACAGTGGTAAAGAGCAAGATATGTAAGAAAGTGAGAAGAGGGAGTTGGCAGGACTTTTGCTGTCAATTCATACAAGTAATTAGACGAGGGAGGGGACAGAAAGCTGGAAGACAGATCCAATAAGATAGTATGGCCTGGTAGAGCTATATAGGAGAGAGAGTACAGTCAACCTGTGTTTGTGCAGGAGCACATCCAGTTGTTGATGAGGTGTTCCTTAAGTATAGGTTTGAATTTGATTGTATTGATGCAATTAATTATTGTTTGAAGTAGTGTATTCCAGAGTTTAGATACATGGTTCGAGAAGAGGGAATCTCCAAAGCTGTTGTTAGATTTGATAACAGTTAGCTGGCCTTTGTTGGTGGATCTTAGTGTTCTAGAGCTAGAGTAGGGTTGAACAAGATATTTGAAAGAGGACAGCTATTTTGGGTGGTTGAGTATGTAGTATATAGTATATGAAGTTTAGTTGGTTATAGGTCAGAAGATTAAGACGTTCTAGCCATTTTAGATGCTGCACTTCTTTTACAGACAAAATATGTTTACTGAAGTAAAACAGTAATTATTGAAGGTCATCCCAATGAAGGGAACTTATTTGCTAAACAATGGAACAGTGTTAGCCAACCTTTGATCCTAAAAAAGTCAGCATGAGTGCTCTTCTCAGCAACAGGAAAGCTCTGAAGGATGTGATGCCCAAACCTGACTTTTTTTAGTCAGCTCAGCTCAAACTGACTAATGGTTTGGGTGTGTAGAAGCTGCCCTGAAGCTTTGGAAGCTGGCTGGCTGTTACGTCATATGCAGGATGTAACCCATATATCTAATGCTAGTGCAGCAGTGATCATAATGATGAATATTTAACATTTTCCTCACAATCAGATTACTGGGTTTGTGAATCTACAGGAGAAGCCCTATCTCTGTAAAAATCAGAATCATTAAATGCCATTCCCTAAGGAATAATTTTACAAAGAATGTCCATCTGTAAAGGCTTCTACATAACAGAGTTTGACTGTATTGCTTTGTTAAGCAACTCATCTTTTTTAACAGTAATAATTTCATCAGAAGAGCAATGTTTCATTTTTTTTCTTAATAGGAGTTCCAGCAAAAGAGGACCAACTCAAAAGAGTATCAGCCCAGACTAACAGTACTGGTTAACCTGAGAGGAGTCACCTGGAGTGTCTCCAAGACATAGAGAGGATGGTTCTCTCGTGCCCATATTGGACACTGGAAAAGACAAAAAAGATGTGGCTGACCCCCAGTTCATGCTGGCCAAAAGGACTACAACAGCGGAAGTTGGAGAGGTAAATTAGTGCCCTGAGGAACAGCCAATGGCTACTGCAGATTCACCCACTACTGGCTGAGGGGTAGACAGAGTCTACGACAATGGCAAGGCCTCCTTGGAAAATGATTTTTTTTGTCTTTCTAGGTACTGTGGGAGAAGAGACAGAGTGAATTAATTGAGTATCCATGTTGTAACTGAAGATGAAACACCAAAAGCTGTAAGTGTTGGTGAAACAAATTGGTCAGAAGGTAAGTTATCACTGATTGTTCAGAAACAGCACTCTTACACTTAGCAGTACTTTCCCCATCCCTTAACTTATAAAGAGTAAAAGAAAAACAAAATTCCCATGTCAGTACTGTTCAAACACTCGGACTCATATTGACAGAATCAAAATGGCAGGTAGGTAGTCACAAAGTGAGCATAACTATTACATTGATACATAAAATCTGGTCCATTCCTCCTTATTTGTGTCCAACGAAAATTCAGTATTTACACAAGCAGTGCATCATCTTTTACAAAATTAGCACCAAATACATTAATAAATGGTCTTGGTTAAAACAGCAGTTCCTGACAGGAAACTTCAGACATTGTGAAAATGTACTGGGATTTTTAATGGGAAAATACTGATTTTAGTTAAAAGCAGCATCTTACTTTTCTAAAAACTGCAATAATTTTTGAGTGAAGAGGTTCAGCAATGGTTCTTATCTGCCAGAAATGAATCTCTTAGCTAACTGCTGCTCCTGTTAAACCTGGGAAAGATGCTAAAGAAACACCCTCTGGAAAGGTGGATTCAAAGGGGAGGAGGTCAAGTGCAAAAGGTGCAGCTGCTATATCCAGCTCTTCCCCAGGAAGCACTGTCATCTTCAAGTAAAGCTTCCCCACAAGGACCACTGGAATCATAGCTGGCCTTAGGCATAGGCCAACTAGGCGGCCTCCTAGGGTGCCACTCTAGCAGGGGTGCTTTTCCAGTATTTATTTGGTGAAGGTAGACCAGGATGGGGGCAATAGGTGGTGTGGTGGGGGACGCCATGGAGTCTTTTGTCTAGGGCACCAGTTTGCCTAAAGCTGCTCCTGACTGGAATACAAGTACACAAGAGTCCCAGAACTCTAGGTACTTCCCACAACATCAAGGTGTCACTCTGTTAAAGTCCAGGAAAATGAACAATGCTTTTTAAGGTATCAAAGGGTACTCCTAGAACTGCCAAAAGAAAGAAAAAATCTGTTTATGTTTACAGTGATTCCTAGACCTGATAAAGCAGAAAACAGATAAACCAGTGTCTGCCTGAACATGTTTGTGGGACTGCAACTGAAAGGATCATCCAGGTAGGTGTAAATATCTACTTCTCACTGGGTCTGAAAAGAGCAAAAACAAGAATTAAAACACCTAGGGAATACCCTGGAAGCAGAAAAGAATCCAAAAGGCAAGGATGCAAAATGGAAGTGGGCATCTGGCATGAATCAATAGAACCTTCTATGCATTTTATACATGGATATGCAATGGTAGGTCTGTCACAGACATGCTGCCATCAATGTGTGAGGCAACAGTAGTAAGAAAAAGTGCCAGGAATTTTATTTACCACTAGCAAATATGAGTGGAGCCCTAACTCCATGTCACACAGGAATGAAGCCCTAACTGACTCCCAGCTGACCAGAGTTTGATTAAAAACTCACTCAGTGGAGAAGACAGAGGAGGGGGTCAGCTTTCTGTCAACTTGCTCGCTCTACGAAGGAAGGGTTTCTGTCCAAGAATGGACAAGTTATGGTAAGTTTACTGATACAATTCTATTATGTTCATAACACTGATCACTGCTGCAGAAGCCCTTAGCTATATAGTTAGATTACCGTAGCTTACTACATTTGGAGGAAGGGAGGAAGAAGGGTCAGGAGCCCCTGGAGAATAGTCCTAGCAAAGCCTGATGTCAATCTAGAGAAGGAATCAAGCTTATATAATGCTTTGCAAAAGTATGTGCAGAGTACTGAGTTGCTGCTTCTGAAATACTTTTAGAATTCAAATATTTCCAAGAAGCCATAGATGAAGGCAAGGCCTTGGTACAGTAAGCCTTGATCCCACCTGGAATAGTTTTGTTGTGGTGAGTATAATAAAAAGTAATAGTCTCACACAACCATTTGGAAACTGCCTGTTTTGAAATGGGTTGTCCCTTCTTACTTTCCCAAGAAATGTACAATTGATCTGAAAGATTTAGTTCAGTCAAGATAGCTCCCAAGTTGTCTTTCGGCATCCAAGGTATAGAGTACCTTTTCACCCTCATTTTTAGGTTCAGGAAAGAACATGGAAAGATGGATAGTTTGGTTTAAAGTAAACTTGGATACTACTGTAGGCATAACAGAAGGATGAATTCTGAAAAAAAAAACATGTTTCAGTGGAAAATGAGATAGGGTTGACACAACATAACAGCTTTCAACTTGGATACCCTTTGTGCAGAGGTCACAGCAATTAGTAAAACTATTTTCCACATTAAGAACCCCAAGTCAACAAGGTTCGCTGGTTCAAATGGAGCAAGTGTTAAGTTTCTCTCACACAAAATTAAGATCCCAAGGAGGGGCCACCAGTTTTCTTGGAGGCCTATTATGCAAAACTCCTTTAAAAACATTTTGAGATGCTAATTGTGAATGGTGAGGAGTATAGAGAACGGAAAATGTTAATGTATGCATTTCAGTTCTAACATGCTTTCAAAACAAGATGAATTCTTGAATATTCTTCAGTATGTATCTGTTGATTTACTTACAAACATTAGCAAATGCTGACAGAGTAAGAAATGTATAAAGATTTGTTCTGTGTAGAAAGTTCTTTTACTGAATTCAGAACTCATGCATAACATAGAATGTCATAAACAAGTAGCCAGGAGATCTTAGTTACCAAAATTAATGCTATAGTCTTCATTTTTAATTGGTCAGTGGTTGGTAAAATAATGTTGCTTTTAAAGAAAGAAAGAAAGAAAGAAAAAATCCAGTATTCCGTAGTTCGAAGCAGGACCTTGACTTCCTTGTCTCCCACATACGTGTTTCCCTCTGCAATAAAGATTATCATTCTCTGAAGAACTATGTCATGTGAAAGTTATTGGGTACCTTAACAGTTTTGTGCAGTGTCTTCTCAGATTTCCGAGCTGTTTGTGTTCTGCTGCATTAGAAATTGCCACTGGGCCCAAAAGAGAGTTATTCTGTCAGGCAAGTTTCTGGTGTATCAATACGCAATTTTAAAATCTCAGTGCAGTCTAAAGTCTCTACTGGTAAACTTTACTAAAACTTTTTCCACTAGTTTGAATGTGAGCGGATAAATTGTATGCATCTGGGAAAAGCATTAAGCTATTTAACTGTGTGCTAGTGGGGATCTAATCAGTATATACAAGGGTACAGGTTCCTTTTCACAAGGACAGAGTATTCTTCTCAGGAGTGAAATCAGGTTCTAATCAAATAAAAAGAAAAAAAGAACAGGGAAGATTCCTTCATTGGTAATGTAAGTGACCCTAATTACAGTCACATGTCTATCCGTTTGGTATGGAGTATGGTACTAAAGGCAGGTATATGCTTAACAAGTATGGAAGAAACAGTTGTAGTTATTTGGTAAAATGGTCTGAGTTCACTAAAAATGTTAGCGCTTTACAGTTTCTAGAAAAAGGTGCTTTTGAAAAGAAAATTTTAGAAGATTTAAAAAATAAACTGAAAATAAGGTAACAGCCTCTCATTGGTCGACCTTTAATGACTGGCAAGAAGAATCTAAAAATAATGGAAATTAATCTGTAGTTAGAAGCTTAAAATATAACTCAGCAAGATCAAATTCACAGCTGTAGGAGGGTAATAGAAATGTAAATACATTATAAAAATGTGAAGATGAGAAATCAAACTCCTGGGGTATGTATCCATTAAATCAGTTAGAAAAATTATTAGTCATGCAGCCTGGATCATCAGATGATGACTGGCCTCCAATACCCATTGCATTCACCTGATGACTCACCTGTGCCTCAAGAAGCTGATAGTTCTCCTTCTCCGAGAGGGCAGGTGGAGGCGAATTTTGCAGAAACTACCACCACTTCCCCAGATACAGCCCAAGTTACTTCCAGCACTTCCAGCCACCCCTCTGGGTCGGGGTATAACATCAGACTTCATCAGCAATGACATTTAGTTCCCACCTTAATACCCTCAGATCAAATGTTAATGCATATAGCTAACAAAGGGAAACAGCTACATCATACATAAATATGGAATAAATGTTAAACATCTGGAAAAACTGAAAAGATTTCCAAATAAGAGCTCATAATAAAAAAAAATAGCACTTTGGGTAATATTACAAAATGCACCCGTTGCAAGAAGTACCAAATCCAGAAGCAGTTAGAGACAGTGAGGATAGTGAGGCTGAACTTACTATAAGAGTAGTATGACCCTTGACTACAGTGGATTTTCAAACTTTGTAGATTCCCTCTCTCTGTCTTTTCAGTTTGAACACATTCATCAAAATAAGCAAAGATCTTAACAGGACATGTACAACTGCAAAATCCTACCATCAAAGACCCGAGAGCAGTAGTTATAGGGTCCAGATCTCAGCCTAGTGGGCAAGCTAAAACCTCCAGTACCCTCTCTGTCCAACCAGTGCTTCATGTCCCTGCCCAAGTAGCTGAGACACACGCACACTTTGAGATAAGCATTAAATACAAGCACCACAGACACTCCTGGGGAAGGCTGGCACAGATTATCCAGCTGTGCCCCCTTTCTACCCAGTCTAAAAGGTAGTACCAGCTGCCACCACCCACTAATATCAGCTACTTAAAATGCCCTTAACAAAGGGTGTCCAATTATTACTGTGCAATTTTATTATCCAAATGGTAAGTGTGACTAAACAGCAAAGCTTATTGGAGTGACTTGGACAGTATCACTATATACATGCAATGTACTCTAGAGCTTAAATTATCTCTACACATAACAGCCACAGTTGAAAGGTTTAAAATATTTAATAATAAATAATAAAAAACACAAGACAATACTTCTTATTGCACAGTGCTAGTCAAGAGTTCAGAGATCACAGTAAAATGCTTAAAATAATACAGTAGAATAGTTCTGGCATCAATACAGAAAAACAATTAGTCTAATCTTCCTATTTCCTAGATATATCTAAGAGAAAACACAGTTCTAAAATAAACTTACATATAGAGCAAGACAGTGCTGGTGATGTTGGATGTTCTGAAGACAAATGCTCAAATGCTCTCATTCTTTCTGTCCTTAAATTGATAACACCGTACCACTGATTCATTTCAGATTACATCATTTCTTTCTGGTTCACAGGCTAGCAGAACTCAGAGGTTAATAGCCCTTTTGATCTTGCAGCTGGTCAGGAAGCCAGATCAATAATAGAAATGATACATGTAAGTTATAGCCATTAACTCTGGCCTCAAAACAATAGGCAGAATGCCTCCCTCTAGACATATTGGCTCCAAGGTTTAGATCAAAGAATTTTACAATGCTTGACTTATCAGCTTTCTTACAGCAGAGTGCACTGTTCTTACATTTTTTTTTCAGTTCAATATCCAATACAGTCTTTTCACATTTAAGAGAACAAGCCTGTGGCTTACATTAATATTTACAAATGACAGAATTATCTACAAAATTCTATCTGGCAGCCTTCACCTATCTTCACAACCACAGTATGCCCCCTACCCCTAACTGGGAAAGAATAAATTTATTGTGCGGAAGGAGAATTAATCTATTGATGTATATTTGCAGTGCAATACAGACACGTTTGAACCCTCCTCTGGGCATCCAGAGTCCAAGGAAGGTGTGTCAGTCAGTGGGTTCCCAGCAGGTTTTGTAAGTTTGTTACCACCTATCCATGAACAGATTAAAAAGGTCTGTTTGAACTGGCCAAGTTTAGGCATTCATGAAACTGTAAATCAAGACACAATATGTAACAGGTAATATACCTGGGGAAGAAACAGAACAAAATAAAAAGTTAATGGATATTCAGTTCCAGTGGTTTGATACTGACTACCAAGGGCAGGGAAAGGGAAGAAGAAATCATAGGAGAAGAGGTGGATTCCAATTCTTTCAGCAACCCCCCTCCCCCCCCCCCCAGGACAGTATCATCAAACATCATTCCCTGATTCACCACCTTCACTGCATGGTGTACATTTAAATTTATAAGTGTGGGCAAACTGGGTAATGGTGAAATGAGTGTTCATCATCTGGATGGCAAGTGAGTTTGAAGAATGTTCAAATACCATAGCAACCTGAAAGAATCCCTCCTGTATGACACACTGCTTGGCAACCACCCATGTGACAGCAACCTCATTAGAATAGCCGTGAGCAGGACCCACAGTTAATTATTCCCTTGGTTCCAACTGATCAAGATGGCCGCTTGGCAATATTACAGTGCAAAATACATCTATCCTGTTTCTTGTCAATACATGAGCTACAAGATCTATGATTACTTTGGTAAACACTGAACACTTTCCATTTTGTAAACATATGATTCGGGGTGTCGATGTGTCCGAAATTCCTTTAGACTACACAGAAAATAAAGCTGTTCCTATTCAAAATTGTCCGCTAAAAGTCCTGCATGCTTTTATTATAAGAAATTCAGCCCCTTTAAATCTGTTAGGTAGGGATTTAGATTGTAGGCTCAGAAGTACTGTTTATTGCACACCTGATGAGATATTCCTAATGAAGCTTTAGGATTATATTCAAATGCTATCTCTACAGATGAAGATGCCCTTTTTGCTATTATAACATCAGAACATGAAGAAAATGTTGTTATGGAAGAATTAAATAATATCTCTCTGCAACTGTGACTGCCCATGAAAATAAGGTAGGGCTCATAAAGGATGCAGAACCTGTGTGTAAAACAATAAAGCCCTGTGAGTGCCTGCTTATGGTAGTTCAGTATCCTCTGTTGGTAGATGCAGATAAAGGAAATGAACAAGTTATTTCTGCCTTGTTACAATGTATCATTGTCACAATTTGCAGTCCTTGTAATACTCCTATTCTACCAATTAAGAAACCAGAAAAAGAACACACAGGTTTATATAAGATTTACATGCAGTGAAAGCTCTAGTAGTACGAACATTTCCAGTTGTTCCTAATCCTACAACAGTATCAAGTTCTAGTACATCAGATGCCACAACCTTCTCAGTGACAGATATTTCGTCTCCCTTCTTTTCCATTCTCTCTACATCCAGACAGCCAAAACCTGTTTGCATTTATTTACAAAAGGCAGCAGCATACTTGACCAGATTAACACAAGGGTATGTAGAATCTCCCACTCTTTTCTCTAAACAAATGAAGAAACACATTGCTTTTCAATATGTAGATGATTTGATTTTAGCTTCAAAAACAGGAAACAACTGTAAACAAGATATTATTTTTCTTTTGCCTCAGCAGAATTGAGATTTAAGTTTAACAGAGATAAATTGCAGTTATGTAAATGGCAGGTTCAGTACTTGGGACATCTTATTTCAGAGGGCACTAGATAGATTTTATTTTTGTGTATTGCTACAATCTAAAGTGGACCATGCCCTACAACATTAAAACAGTTGCAAGCTTTTCTGGGATTAACAGGTTACTGTCGGCAATGGATTTTCAACTATGCAGAAATAGTGAAAAAAGAAGTTATGCACTTACCATAACACTCCATGTGTGTTGTCCATTTTCATTCTTCCTCAACTGTTGGGTTTGGATCCAAATGTCGGATCAGACTTGGCCATTACTAAAGCTCGTGGTAACCAAAAATCTCTCGAGCTTCTCCCTTACCCATAATGCACCAACACCTAGCATACCCCAGATCTTGTTTGGTGATTTTACCTAAAGTTGTATCTACCAATATGCATATATAAAGCTACATAAAAATGTATATGTCCTCCAGAGGGAACTATATCTGGAAATCAATCATAAAGGACAGTGGTGTCCTTGCAATGTCTCGTTCTTCCAGAAGTTTGTTGAAATAAGGCTGGGGGTTGGTGGGCAGGAAGTTGATGAAGAATAAAAATGGACAACACAGATGAAACGTTATGGTAAGTACATAAGTTCTTTATCTGATGTTGTCAACTGTTGGGACAGAGTCCCCAGCTACACAGAACCCTGGGTGGACTCTAACAAAGGATATCCCTGAGCACAGTTGAGTCAAAAGCTGCTCTACCCCTTGAGACCAGATCTAATTTGCAATGAACAACAAAACTATGAGGATTTACCCAGGTTGCAGCTGCACATATGTTGTGCATGGAAGCTCTGGAAAGAAAGACTGAAGAAATTGCCAAGGACCTAGTTGAATGGGCTCTTACAGGTTTTAATATGGTTAGACCCAGTTTGGTATAGATAAAAGAAATACAATCTGTCAGTCATCTGGTTAGAGTTATTTTTGCCAGCAGCTTTACCAATTTCAAATCTGCAAATGAAACAAAAACTGGTCTGCCTTTCTGATTTCTTTTGTCCTACATAAATAAAAACATAATTGCCTGTGAACATCCAATAAATGCAACATATATTAACCTTTGTAAATTTAGGAAATAATACTGGCAAATTAATGGACTGATTGATACTGGATTCTAACACCTCCTTGGGAAGGAAAGATGTACTGGTTTGTAATATAACTCTAGCTTTATGAAAAACCATGTAGGGAAATTTCGGTGACAAGGCTTGAAATTCTTCTAGCTGAGGTAATAGCCACTAGAAGGACAGTTTTCCAAGTCAAGAATTTAAGGTCACATTTTGCAGATGGCTCAAAGGAAGAATGAATTAAGGCTTGCAGCACCAAATTCGAATCTCATGGTGGAGTAGGGTCTTTATACGGAGGTCTCAATAGAAGAATGCCTCTGAAAAATGCTTTGCAAAATTTAGAAGAGGCCACAGAAGAATTTTCAAATCCAATATGAAAGTTAGATATTGCTGCCAATTGAACCTTAATGGTAGAGGAACTCACCCACTAATTAAAGATCAAAGCTAAACATTTACGTATGTTATGTATTTGAACTGAAAAAAAGGGGTCAGTGTGTTTTTGTTGTGTCCAGCAAACAAACCTTTTCCATTTATTTAGGTTCATAGGTTCATACTAGGCTATCTGCCCTAGGGCATTTATAAGCCTAGCCAGAGTGTGTTTGGCTTTCGCCACCCATTTTAAATTAATTTTGCTATGCCCTTTTTTGAGGTTAGTATACTGTGCCTCTGTCTAACAGTGACACAGAAGTGATACCCGGGGTAATCCTACGATCTCCCATTCACTCATCAAGATTCCTCTTGAAGAGAGTCAATGAGGGACTCTGCCTAACTTGGACTGGGATTTTATTCCAGAGTGAAGGGAGCCTCTGGGTTATGAATCTGTCCCTCCAGCATGTCCTATTTATTTCAGTGCTGAGGTTCAAGTCTCTCAAGCGCGTAGCTCGATGGGATTTGGATTTTCTGAGGTGCAGCATGTCCATTAATTCCGGGTTGGACATGGCTTTATACGTCAGGCACAGATCGCCTCTGAGCAGGCGGTATGCCACTGAGTAGAGCTGGAGTTTCTTTAACCGGGCAGCATATGGCATCTGTTTGAGCCCTTTGATCCTCTTGGTGAGGTACTTTTGGGGTCTTTCCAGTTGCTGCAGGTATCTGGTAAGGTACTTCCCAAAAGGGGCATTGTACTCAATTATGGGCCTGATGAGGGATGAGGAAAGAGGCACGATGACCTCCCCTGATCTAGATGTGAATCCCTTCATGATTAGGTGGGCTATATAAAATGTTTTCTAACCACTTTGGCCACGTGGTTGTCAAATGAGAGATTGCTATCAACTTGGGTCCCCAGGTCCCTAATTACTTCTTCTGTAATTAATGGATTACCACCTATGTGGTAATTTGTGGGCACTTTGTTTTTGCCAAAGGGGATGACTATGCACTTTTTGGCATTTAGTTTGAGGCCATGGCTCTGGCACCAGTTGTCTGTTTCTATGAGGCCCTTTTGGAGGATGCTTGTGTCGGCTGGAGAGTCGATTATGGTGTCCAGTTTGCAGTCATCTGCGAACTTGATCAGCCACAGTCCTTCCATGTTGGCCTGTACCTCCGAGAAATATATACCGAACAAGAGAGGTCCCAGGACTGTGCCTTGCGGGACGCCACTTGTAACTGGTTTGGAGTCTGACATGGCTCCAGCAATTTTAACCATGTGGGTACTGTCCTTGAGCCAGTTTGCAACCCATCTAGTGACATAGGGGTTTATATTTAAGCTGGTGAGCTTATATATAATGCCCGAGTGGGGTATTGTATTGAAGGCTTTTGTGAGGTCCAGGTAGGATGTGTGGACTACCTTCCCCTCGTCAATAGCCTTGGTGACTGTTTCAAAGAAATCGACCAGGTTTAAGAGGCAGGATCTGCCCTTAACAAAGCCAAACTGGGTAGGATCCAGTGTCTGTAGGTCCCCAATATCTTTATTTATGAGGTTCATGATGATCCTTTCCATAGCTTTGCAGACCAAGCTAGTCAGGCTTATGGGACGATAGTTTCCAGGATCCGTTGAGGCACCACCTTTGTGGAGAGGGACCACTGTTGCTGTATGCCACTCTTTGGGTACATATCCTGTAGTAAGACTGAGATTGAACAGTAGTTTTATGTTTGGGTTTTGCTCTTCTTGGAGTTCATGTAGGACGCAGCCCGGGACACCGTCTGGTCCCATTGATGCTGTGTTTTTTGCTTTGGAGAGTGGGGCTCTTACCTGAGCATCTGAGATGTCAGGAGGGCAGCACTCTGCTGGGATAGATATTTGCCCTTTTGGTGGGGAGGGGGGAGAAGTTTGCGCTGAACCTATCAGCTAGGATGTTGGCAATGTCTGTGGGTTCGGTGTATTTTTTGTCATTTTGGACTAATTCTGAGCATATCTGGGAATTCCCACCTAGGTTCCTAACATAACTAAAGAAAGCCTTGTGATTATCCTTAGTGTCCTGTGCAATTTTTCTCACGAAGCTGGCCTTAGACGATTTTATGAGTGCCCAATTTTTTTGCTAATACTGATCAGAGATGCCTTCCCTTTTTGGGATTTTGCTCTATCATGTAGTAGCTTCCTCCTTCTATTGTATAGTTTGTTTATGGCTGGGGTCCACCAGACAGGACGTCTGCCTTTGGAGGATTGGGTCTTGGTTTTATTTGGGATTGCATGATCCATGCATTCCTGAAGGTGTTCACAGAATGTGTTTATAAGGGATTCTGCGGTCTGGGCCATATTTTCCACAGGCCCGGGGGCTTTGAAGGATTCCACCTCAGTTTTGAGGAGTGTGAAATTTGCTTTAGAGAAGTTTTTCACTGTGGTTTTCTGGGCAGGGGGTGGGGTTGGGATGTGAATATCAAATGAGATTAGTTTATGGTCTGATCTTACCAGTGAGGGATACACTTCTGGTCTGGAGCATAGAGTCCCCATGTTGGTGATGATCAGGTCCAGTATGTTTTCCCCTCTTGTGGGAGTGGTAACAAGTTGTTCCATAGCATTTGTATTTATAAATTCTAGGAACCTTTGGGCTAGGGTGTTGGAGCTAGAGTAATGCTCCCAGTCTATGTTTGGGTAGTTGAAGTCGCCCAATATAATGGTGTTTGGAGAGACTTTCATATTTTCCAGTGTTCTCAGGAAGGCCGAGTGGGGTTCCTGGGTTTGGGAGGGTGGTCTGTAGCAGGCTATAAACTGGAAGGCAGTTTTACCCACTGTTAGTTGCACATGGATAGTCTCTGATGCTTCGTGCTGTGCCACCAACCTGGAGGTGTGGGTATCTTTGACGAATATTGATACTCCCCCTCCTTTTGTGGTTCGGTCCAAGTTTTGGGGCCGAAAAGCATGGTATGAGGTATAACCTGGTAGTGCTGGGGTGCTCTTGGGAGCCTTGAACCAGGTTTCTGTTACTGCACAGATATCGATGTTCTCCATGCTAAGGAGAGTTTCGAGTGCATGCATCTTGAGGTTTAGACTTCTGGCGTTGAGTAGGATTACTCTTAGTTTCTTATCCCTTGTGATACCTGTGGAGGTGGGTTTGTCTTTTGAGCCTTGCCTAAAAAAGGCACTATGGAGGTAGCAAGAGCCTTTGCCAATATCTGAAAGCCCAGGGGTGACAGGTGCAAGCCGTCCCTAGCGAAGCATCGTGGCTTGTCGAGCATGTCATCCCAGGCTGACAGGCATTGGATCCCCTTTGAATGACACCAATACTTAAGCCAATTGTTGAAATTGATCATCTTGTTTTCATATTGTGGCATCATTCTTGGTGAGGGTAAGATGCTACTCAAGGTCAGGGTCATACCGACCTGGGCTACATGCTCAGAGAGCTCCTCTATGTCTCTTTTCATGTAGTCCAGGGAGGTACATCTCAGGTCATTCACACCAGCATGGACAATGACTGAGTCATATTTGTACTTGCCTTGAAGTGACCTGAATGCTTGTGTTATGTGGCGGATCCTAGCGCCCGACAGGCAGCTCACCGTGACCTTCTCCTTGTTCAGCCTGGTGAGCGGGACGTCAGTGTGCCTGACGATAGAGTCACCTATTACAAGTGTATCAGGTGTGTTGTTTAGCCTTAATGGTTGTGACTGTTCGGCACACTGGCTTTGTGAGCTATGTGTTGCACGTGTTTTGTTTTTGGGTAGCGGTTGCTTGGGTGTCTGCTTTGGAGGTCTCTGCTGCTTAGGCAGATTTTTATTTAGAGCATCCAAGTATGTTTTTGTGTGTTTATGTGTTTGGTTTGCTGTCGTGGTAGGTCTATGTGAGACTGGAATTGTAGTGAGTGTGGTTTCCTTCTCCTTCTGACTGGTTACGCCAGTACTGAGTTGAGAGAGCTTAGCCTCCAGTTTGGCTATATGGTTGCATCTCTCACATGTGTTGGAATTTGTTGGGAGGAGGAGAGGGTTGTCTGTGTACATGAGGCAGTTGTAACATTGCCTCAAGATTCCCAGATTCACCAGCTGGACCGGAGAGGAGATTGACAACTGACCTTTGGACATGCTAGAATAGTATTGGGAATTCCTTTATAATTGAAAAAAAGGGCCAATGGGGAACAAGGTACTCAAGGGGAGTTTGTGAGGGTGTAGTGCTTTTAATTTTTTAGTGCTGACTTAGTGAGCCAGTGCCAGGTAACTTAAATGCAATGGTTACAGGTAACTTAAATGCAAAACGACAAACAGTAACTTTCTTTCAAGTGAAACAAGGAAATAAGTACAGTAAGCAATGCAGATATCACTAGGGATCCACAGAATAAGCCGCATTTTAGGTGGAATTAGCGTTTCAGGGAAATAACAAGCAAACAAACAACAAGCATACAAACAAAGCTAGATTCAGCAGGCCTGGATCTAGTCTATGCTACAGCAAACAAGGTGTACCAATTTCAGTAAGAAGCAGTTCAAATATGCAGGCACTATAAGCCTTTAACCAGAAATTCCCAGCTCAGAAGGGCAGAGTCCAGCCTCTCCTCCCACAAGAGTGCAGACCACGAACCCTCTTAATGTAAAATAACTGGCCTGAAGCCCAAGTGCTTAAACCAGAACTAATACACTTTTAGAATAACAGACACTGAGCCCTCAATCAGCAGTTCCCAACTTAGAAGGATATAAGCTACCTGTCCTGCCACCACAGTGCAGGCCACAAACCTTCCTAATGTAAAACAACTGGTCTGAAGCCCAAGTGCTTAATCCAAAAATACTTAGAATGATAGCTACACTTTAATCAAGTTACTACCAAGCAGTAATAAATACAACTGAATACTTTAAAGAATGCCTGGATTAGTGCTCAAGTTATACAAACAAAGCTAGATTCAGCAGGCCTGGATCTAGTCTATGCTACAGCAAACAAGGTGTACCAATTTCAGTAAGAAGCAGTTCAAATATGCAGGCACTATAAGCCTTTAACCAGAAATTCACCAGCTTTCTATAAAGCTTTCTTGTTGAAGGTTTATGGGAAGATAAAATTATATAAAGAACAAGTGAAGAGAGCACTGGTTGTCTGGCTAGTAACAGATTTGGAGAAATCATGCTGTTAGTTTGACGTTTGAGATATCTGGATGAACCATGTCTGTCAGGTGTGACAGGAGATCTGGAATTGGATCCAGTATCCAAGGTTGGCAAAGAAGATGAGGCCACAGGAAGGGGAACCAAATCTGACTAGGCTAGTATGATGCAGAGGATAACTTTGCTCTTCAACCTGGCAGCTTTCTGCAGGTACTCTGGAATCAGAGGAATTGGTGGGTAAGCATAAAGCAGACCGGGAGGCCAATCATAAAGTACAGCATCCCTCTGTGACTCCCCCTGAGGAAGGATTAGGGCAAAGAAGCTGCTGCATATGTTGTTTAGGGGAGAACCAAAAAGACTGCAGCAAGGCTGGTCCCATTGGCAGAAAATAATTTTTTTGCCACTTTCCTGTTGAGAGATCACTCGTGAGGTAGAAGAATGGACCTGCTCCTTTTGTCTGCTATCATGTTGGATTTCCCTGAAATGTGCGTTGTTATGAAAAAGTGGTTGGATAAGGTCACCCACTGCCACACTCTTGAGTTCTTCTCAACACAGGGGGCATGGTCTGGCTCCTCCTAGTTTGTTGATGTACCAAATTACTGACATATTGTTCATTTGAATCACAATTGTTTCTGAAGAGAGAGCATCATGAAAGTCCTGCAATGCTAAAAACACTTCTCATCTCCAGGACCTTGATATGCAAGTTGGCTTCTTTGGGGGCCAAGTGCCTTGGATTGTTCTCTTCAAAAAGTGCTCCCCCCCCAATCTGGGAAGTGTCTGTGGTCATTATGGTCATGGGCTAAGGGAGAATGAAAGGACGGCTTTGCAGTACTTGATCAGAATGAATCCACCACCAGAGGTAACTCTTGCATGCCTGAGTGATCCTTATTTGTGTTGACATGCACCGGTAAAGAATAGACCATTGTGTTCTTAGCATCAATTGAAGAATTCTCACATGAAACCTTACTAGAAAAACTAAGATTATGGCAGCTGACATTAACCCTAAGGCCTGAAGGATCAACCAGGCTGAAACATTGGTACTGCAAATTATTCTCTTGACTTGGAATCTTATTGTCTGTACTCTTGAGAGAGGAAGAGAAGCTGTCACTGACGTTGTGTTGAAAACTGCTCTTATGAATTCCAAAATTTGAGTTGGTTGTAGGTGAGACTGGTCGTAATTTATGACTATCTCCAGATGAAAACAAATTTGCAAAACCCAGTCCCTTGCCCTGATTAGCAGATGCCTGGTCATGTGGAATCCCTGCAGTCTCAAGTGAGCTGTCACCACTGCCATGCATTTAGTAAACACCCTGGGGACTGTGGTGAGGCCAAATGGCAGTGCTCTGAACTGGCAGTAACTGGCTCCCAACCAGAAGTGTAAATACCTTCTGGATTGTCCCTTCATCTTTATGTGATAGTACGCATCCCGATGGTCTATCAAGCACACCCAGTCATCCTTGCCCAAGAAGAATGGACTGAACTGTGACCATCTGAAACTTTGTATGTCAAAATGACTCGATCAAGTTGTTGAGATCCAAAATTGGTCTCCACTCCCCTGTTTTCTCCCTGATTGCCTCCACAGGAGGACAACTGGGCCTCCTTTCAGTACTGCTGGTACGGTCTGCCACAGAAAGAATCTCTGGACCCCTGGTTTCGCAGGCCTTCTGTGCTGTGAGGGGATCATCATCCATTAGAATTCCCCCCTCTGCTACTAGGGGAACTTTCTCCATGTATGCCCTGGAAAGGACCCTGGGACTTCTTAAAACACATCTTCTGGCCACCTCATTGATTCCTAGAAAAGTATCTTTGAGGGGTCAAAAAACATCCGACCACTGCATAGAGGGTCTTTCCATCCTTCTCACACCTGGATAATGTGTCCTTTACTTTGGGGCTAAACAAAGAACTGCTGTCAAAGGCAGCATTGATGAACAAGGACTTGAAGGGCTATGCAAAATACAACCATGGTATCCACAGGCACCCCCTTACTCCAAAATTCCTTCACCACAGGGGGAGCCAGAATCCTAACTGGCCTCTTAGGTACTGGCTCAAATAAGTCAGGCTCCTTCCACACCCACCGAGAGATCAAATCAATGAGCTCATCGGTGAGTAAACTAGTCCAGGAGGTAGATGGGCCAGTTCCAAAGCCCTCCAGAAATACTAACTCCTCTGGTGAAGGGTTGCTGAGTGTCCAACTACCTCTCTGTTTCAGGATCTCAAGGATGTCTCCAAATGAGCTGTCTTCTGGAGGTGATTGTGGGGACCCTTCACCCTTGTCAAAATTAGTATCATCAGTGATTGACTCTTGTGGACAGTCCAGATGCCTCCTCTTGCACTTTCTTCTCTTAGGGACTTCCTCATTGGGGTGCTTCGGGGAAGTGTCAGAATAGACAACGAAACCCTGCTGGGTGGTCAGGAGGTCTTAAACTAGCTGTTCCTTTGGCATCAAATGATGAGGCTCCAAGCACAGAGGCATCTGGGTGCTGGATTGAAGATCCAAGTGGGATGGATGCATCAGTCCTGTCGGAGCCAAAAATACCCTCTTCACAACCTTGAAGGCAGTCCGCCCCAGAGAGAGAGAAGACCCTGGTGCCAAAAAGGCAGGCTTCTGGGTCTCTGTCTCCTCCCACCCTGAAAGCAATCTCCCCAAAGAGGAAGTCAGAGCCGAGCTATCCAGTGCCAAAGCACCAAGGTGCAGAGATGGCTCAGAAACCTTCAGTGTCAAGCCCAACACCTCGGATCTGACAAAGAAACTTCGGCTTAGAGAGTCCTCCGGATCCAAAGATGTCATAGCCAGGGCACTCAGAGTTAGCCTCAGATCTGAAAATAAGGCTATGTTTGTATCCATGCCAGATGGACCTGGAAGGGTCAGATCTAGGGACTCTGAAGCAACCAAAGGGATCAGAGAAAAAGTATGAGGTGGTGGTGTGGTCAATGGACGGGCCTCCTGATTCGAAGTGTTAGGACCTGACATAACAGCCATCTGGATCTGCACCTACAGAAACTTCCTCATCATTCTGTCCACATCTTCCTTAGTTAAACTCCTGGATGAACGAGACAAGGCCAGGGAAGGTGACTTTGAACAGCGCCTTTCCATAAAGGGGGGAAGGGACCCTGGAAGGCACAGGATCAAAACAGGGAGAATACGTGTTCTTAGCAGAATAACAGGACACAAAACAGTAGGATCTGAAAGTTTCTTAGCCAGATCTGAGAAAGTAAGATCCATTAATCTCTTTCTCTTCGGATCCAAAGGGAAGGAGGTTTGAGACCTTCTCGGATTCGATTTTGAACTCTTCCTAAAAGGCTCCAAAGACAGAGTTGAGGAATTGGAAGATATTGGAGACTGAGATTTCGATTCCTTAGACTTTACTTTGGGGGACTGAGGCCCAGTGATAGCATCATCAAAAGATAATGGGAATAAACCTTTAAGAACAAGCTTATTTTTTCTATCTACAAGCACTCTGGGATTAAAGTTATGGCAAATAGAACAATCCTCCTGCAGTTGCTGGGGACATAGGCAATAAACTCAAAGCATATGGGTGTCTGAAAGAGACAATCTGTGCCCACATTTCAGACATTTTTAAAGCCGGAAGTACCCTTCTCAGCCATACCAGCGTCAATAACAAAAACAACAGAAGCACAAAAAAGAACTTTTTTTTAAGATAGAAAAGATAATACCAACAATGCATGATAATTATAATTACACAAGTGTGTAAAAATAGAGAAAAAAATAGCAACAATGGTATAATAGAGCTACACTAATGTACGGGGGTAAGGGAATAAAATGTATGAGAAATATAAGATTTTTGTAGGAAAGAAAATACACTTATCTGCCTTTTTTTTAATAACCAAAACTCGAAAGCTAAGGCTGACCACATCTTTTTATGAAAAGCAGAAAATGAGATCTGGGGTATGTTAGGGACTGGCGATTTATGGGTAAGGGAGAGGCGTAAGAGCTTTTTGATTACCATGAGCTTTAGTTAACTACTGAGTCAGATCTGAGGTTCAGATATGAACCCAAGAGTAGAGGACAGAATGAAAACTGACAACAGGAAACTAACTTTGAGCAGCAGTTCTACCCGGGATCACCTCAGTGGCCTTGTTTTACATGGGCACTGGGAACTAACTCCGGGCGGCATGACGCCAGGGAATTTTTTTGGGCTAGGCTTATATAGGCTCCAGGGCCATTAGCCTAGTACACACCTATGAACCTATGAACATTAGATCCACTGTTAGAATTATTAAAGAAAGAACCTTTACCCTGGCAGGATTGCTATGAACAAGTTTTTGTGTAATTGAAAAAAAAAAGTTATGTACTCACCATAATGTTCAATTTGTAGTGTCCATTTTCATTCTTCCTCAACAAATGGGTTCAGATCAGATTCAAATGCTTTTTCCAGCTTGTGGAACACTGAAACTCCTTAGCTCCTCCCTTACCCACAATTCACTAGCCCCCTACCATACCTCAGATCTTGTTTGCTGACCTTTAAGCCTTTATAATATTTATCAAATAAAAAGAGATGAGGCAACAGTACAGTAGACTCCCTATTATCCGGACTCGCTGGGACAGGACCTTAGGCTAGATAAACAAATGGCTGGTTAATCAGAGAAAGCATACAAAAAAGCATTTATAGGTTATAAATCAGCTACAATAACAGGATTTGTGCTAGCATGCATTTTTCTAACGAATATGAAGTCTAGAACCCAAACGTCTGTCATTATATAGCCCACAGGAGTCAGAAGTGTTCTTCTTGGTTGTATTTTGCTATGGCTACAGCAGAAATTTGATGGCTGGTTAAAGAGGAGGTTGGTTAAAGACAGGCCAGATAAGAGGGAGTCTACTATATCTGGAACTCAAATAAAGGAACACTGGTTCCTTTAGCATCTTTTAATTCTTCCAGAAGTTAAATTGGTAGGGTGTCGGAGGGAGGGGAGTTGAGGAAGAATGAAAATGGACAACACAGATGAAATACTATGGTGAGTACACAACTTTTCATCTAATTTCATTTTCATTCATTCCTCAACAAATGGAACAGAGACCCCAGGTACTTAAATCTCAGGAGTACTCTAAGGATATTCCTGAGCACTGCTAAGCTGAAGGCAGCTCTTCCCCTAGAGACCAGATCCAATTTGTAATGAGCAATAAAGGTATGAGGATTAGCCCAAGTTGCAGCTGCACAAATATTGTCCAAGGAAGATCTGGATAAAAATACTGAAGAAGTTGCTACAGACCTGGTAGAATAAGCTTTTAGAGGTTTTGGAAATGACAAATGCAATTTTTTGTAAACAAAAGAAATACAACCAGTTAAACATTTTTGTCCAAGGTCACTTTAGTAACTGGTTTGCCCAGTTTTGAATCCGAAAAAGAAGACAAATAATTGATCTGATTTCCCGAAAATTTTGTCTTGTGTAGATAAAAACATAAAATACAGTTGTGTAAAATCTTACAATAATGGTAGATGTCCTTCTATTCACTGTTGTAGTATTCATTAAAATAGGGATCCCCTGCCAGGGGCGGCCTTACATCAGGCCAGTATACCAAAGCCTTTAGGTTGCTTTAAGGTACACCGTACTTCACACATATGCTCCTCACATAGCATAGGGCATAAAGGTGACGTCTGGACATACCATCCTCAGAATTGAGAGCACCAGTATGTACGCCAGGCCAAAGAGTAGTGAGGAAATTAGTATATCCAGAAGAGAAATGGCCCTGGGGGAAGAGGAAGGGAGTGAATACTGCTTCAGTGAAGAGATATGTCCTTCCATTTCACTGTTGGAGTATCCATTACAACAGGGGAGTGCCAAAGTTAAGGAAGAAGATAGGGAGGAGGAAGGACCAGCAGAGCTCCCTAGGAAGCCATAAAGGATGGCCCTAGTAAAACTATCTCTAGCTCTGGAAATTCCATCCAACTTGTAGTGCTTGGTAAAGGCATGCACAGAAGTCCAGGTAGCGGCCTCAAGCGTTAGTATCCAAATCCTTGAAAAAAGCAATAGAAGAAGCCACAGCTCTAGTAAAATGAGTCTTATAGGTTCATAGGTGTGTACTAGGCTAATGGCCCTGGAGCCTATATAATCCTAACCCAAGAAGATTCCCTGGCATGATGTCACCCAAAGTTAGTTCCCAGTGCCCCTGTCAAGCAAGGCCACTGAATTGATCCCTGGGATGAGCTTCCTATTGCCCATCTACTCGTCAAGATTTCACTTAAAGAGGGCCAGTGAAGTGCTCTGCTTGATGTGAATGGGAAGTTTTTTCCAGAGTATGGGAAGTCTCTGGGTTAGGAACCTGCCCCTCCAGCATGTTCTGTTTATTGTGGTAATGAGGTTTAGGTCCCTGGAGCATGTGGCATGGAGGGATTGGGATTTCTTTAGGTGTAGCATATCTAGCAGCTCTGGGTCAGACATGGCTTTGTAGATCAAGCAAAGATCACCTCTAAGTAGGCAATAAGAGACAAATTATAGCTAGAGTTTTTTGAGTCTGTCCATATAGGGCATGTGTCTAAGGCCTAAGATCCTCTTAGTGAGGTATTTTTGTGGTCTTTCCAGTTGTTGTAGGTGTCTAGTGAGGTACATACCAAATAAGGCATTATATTCTATAGTAGGTCTAATGAGGGACGAATAGAGAGGGATTATGACATCTTTCTTCCTGGATGAGAAACCTTTTCTAATGAGATGTGCCACATAGAAGGACTTTCTGACTACAGTGGCAATGTGGTTATCAAAGGAGAGGTTGCTGTCAACCTGTGCCCCAGGTCTATTATCACACATTCTGTGATTAGTGGACTAGCGCCTATGTGGTAGTTCATGGGCACCAAATTTTTCCCAAAGGGAATGACAATGCACTTTTTGGCACTGAGCTTAAGGCCATGGTAATGGCACCAGTCATTGGTGTCAGTGAGGTCTTTTTGTAGAATGTCTACATCAGTTGAAGACTCAATAATGGCTCCCAGTTTGTAATAATCTGCAAACTCGTCAGTCAGAGTCCCTTTGAGTTGGCTTGAACTTCAGAGAAGTAGATGCCAAACAGGAGAGGACCTAGGACCGATCCCTGTTAGACACCACTTGTAACTGGTCGGTAGTCAGATTTGGAGTCTGCTACCTTCACAGTGTGTGTTCTATCAGTGAGCCAGTTGGCAACACATCTTATGACATAGGAGTTTATGCCTAGTTTAGTGTCTGTCTATGATTCCTGAGTGAGGGATGGTGTCAAAGGCGTTGGCAAGATCTAGGTAGGCTGTGTGAACTACCTTGCCCTCATCCACATCTCTGGTGACAGACTCGAAGAAGTCTATCAGGTTGAGCAGGCATGATCTACCTTTCACAAACCCAAACTGCATGGGGTCCAGACTTTGGAGATTCCCTATGTCCTTATTTGTAAGGTCCATGATGATGCGCTCCATAGCCTTACATATCAGACTCGTCAGGCTAATGAGGCGGTAGTTCCCAGGGTCTGTAGTCGCTCCCCCTTTGTGGAGTAGGATGACCATAGCAGTGCACCACTCAGAAGGAACAAAGCCTGAAATGAGGCTGTGATTGAACAGGGTACTCAGGTGTGGTGCTAGTTCACTTTGTAATTCATGTAGAACACAGCCGGGGATATTATCAGGTTCCATGGAAGCTGTATTCTTGGCTTTGGACAGTGCATTTTTTACCTGTGTAGCCATGATAACAGGGACTTGGCATTCCTCAGGTATTGTTATAGGCCCTTTAGGGTGGTGAAAAGGGGGTAAAGTTCGCACTAAACCTGTTGGCCAGTATGTTGGCAATATCAGTTGGTTCTGTATATGTATTGCCATTGTGCTGTAACTCAGAGTAGATCTGAGTATTGCCATGTAGATTCTTGACATAACCATAGAATGTCTTGTAGTTGTCTTTAGAATCTGCAGCAATTTTGCTTTTTTAGCTAGCTTTAGAGGATTTGATGATGGATCTCAGTTTTTTGCTGAGGCTGACAAGAGAGTTTTTCCAGTCTTGGGACTTCACCCTTTTCTGTAACATTTTTTTCCTTCTGTTGTACAGTTTGTTTATGGTGGGGAACCACCATTTTGGCTTTCTTTTTTGGAGGAGAGTGTCTTGCTTCTGTTTGGTATGGTCCATTCCATGCACTAGTGTATGTGCTCATACAGTGCATTGGTGTATGATTCAGTCATGCACCTATTTTCCATTTGCATGGGTGTCGTGAAGTTAGCCACCTCTGTTTTTAGAAGTCCAAAACTGGCTTTGGAGAAGTTTTTTTTACAGTGGTTTCCTTTAGGGAAGGTGAGAGTGGGATGTAGATATCCATGGTGATTAGCTTGTGGTCAGATCTGACCAGAGAGGAGTTGATTACTGGTGTAGAGCAATGGTCGCCCATGTTAGTAATGACCAGGTCAAGGATGTTTCTACCGCTGGTGGGGGTAAGAATGAGTTGGTCCAGGGCATTGGAATTAATGAATTCCAGAAAACATTGAGCAAGTGTGCTGGTACATGAGTAATTTTCCCAGTTAATGGAGGGGTAGTTAAAGTCTCCCAGTATAAGGGTACTGGGTTGTACCCTAATATTTTCCAGTGTGTTTAGGAATGTGGAGTGGGAGTCTTGGGACATGGTGGGGGATCTATAGCAGGCTAGAACCTGGATTGCAGTTTTACCCAGTGTTAGTTGTACCTGAAGTATCTCTGATGTGTTATGTTGGGCTACTAGTCTGGAGGTGTGCATATCCTTTATGAATATGGAGACACCGCTGCCTTTAGTGCTTCAGTCCAGGTTTAGGAGCTGAAAGGTGTGGTATGAACTATAGCCTGGTAGTTCTGGGGTGCTCTCCGGAGCCTTGAACCAGGTCTCGGTCACTGCACAGATGTCGATGTCCTCCATTTTAAGGAGTGCTTTCAGCGAGTGCATTTTGAGATTTAGACTTCTAGCATTGATTAGCATTACCCTCAAATTTTGTTTGCTTGTAGCTGTTATGGTGGTAATTTGTCTTTAGGACATTGCCTAAAAAAGGCACTATAGGGGTGGCAAAAGCCTTGGCCAGTGTCAAGAATCCCTGGGGTGACAGGTGCAAGTCATCTCTAGATCATACCTCTCAACCTGGAAACATCAAAAATCTGGACAAGGCCCATGAAAAATAGGTACAAATCTGTATTCTGATTAGCATACAATTTGCGTACATAATTATGTAACCCCACCCACTCCAATGGAATTGTGGGATACCAACTTATAAACGCAAACTGAAGAAAAGACAAAATATGATCATGAAACACAAAATAAACAGAACAATAGTGTTTTATTTATATTAACATCTGAACTTGAATAAAACTAAAATACATTTTTTTTATAAAAATAAAATTTACTACTAGTACTACTATACATCAAATTCAAGCATAGCCTGTAGGCTGCAGCCCTGCACCTTCACTATCATGTTCTACACATTAGATGCTTCTTCTCACAAATTGTCATACAGTTATGTACATAAACATAACAAATGATACTAAAATTTAGCTTTACCAGCCTAAACAAATGTAGTTGGACAGTTTACAGTATGATCAGTAACTGGATAACATGTGCCCTAATTCCTATTAATGCCTGCAGTGTTGTCAGCCCAGGGCCTGGGCAAATAAAAGAGTTGATATGAATGCAGTCAACTAGAAAATGACTTTCATCAAAAAAAAAAATCATCTGCTAAAGTACAGGACTTCTGAGAGCTGCTTGTTCAGAAAAATATGAACAAGCTGACAGTCTACTCTGCCCTTAAAAAAATGTTATAGTGGATCAATAAATACAAGATATGAAGCACACAATAAATAGCAGTGTTTGACTATACACTAATATTATGAGACTGAATTCAACTGAGGTGAATAGAATTGCTTTGTCATTTATCTGGGGAAAAATGTTGCAATAAAGTAATTCCCTTTCAGCAGTACTATAGTGAATAGCAAAGCTATCAGCCTGTAACATAGTGCTATTTAAAAAAAACAAGAATTAGACTTTAGCCCCCCTCATGCCATGCCCTCGTCACCAGGACCATTAGCTGTATGGTACAAAATGATAATGCTAAATGATTCATACCAACAAATCACTTTGTATTGTACACAACTGTATTTTTCTTATGTAGACTAGAAACAACCAGAATAGGAGTTACAGACAATAACAGATGGCAATATATTATGTATTAAAAACTTTTTCTGACCTTGAGCCCACTATTGAAGACCATTATGTTGTTTTCCTGATGAAACGATTTTTAGCCACATTCTTACATAAATGGGTTTGTAAAGATTACTTCTAAAATGTCAAACCTATAATTTGTTCTGAAATATTAGCCTTTGTTTAACACAACCTATGTGAGGTAAGGTTTGCCTTTTTTTCTTAATGACCATTTTATTTTCCTCTGCTCTTAACTTCATATGAAGTGATAATAAGATAGTAGCTACAGACAATGGCACAAGCTTGAGGGTAAGACAATAAAACTCATGTTATCTAAAATGCCACTAAAGCCTGCAAAGAAACATTATAATACTGAAACAGCAAAAGTTTGAATAGAGAGACATATAAAGCACACATGAAAATATTACTTTAATCCATGTTAAAATGTCAACCAGAACTCATTGCTTGCTGATATTATGCAGGTGGAGAGAAACTTATAATTGACAGGTTTCACTATATCTTCAACCTGGCAAAGTTTCTGCACTTCCACTACCAGAACATTATGTTCTGCCTCATTAGCATCAGATTGCGATAGATAGCCCAACTACAGTTTAGGCTGAAATTGACTATTGGTGGCACATTTCTGAAATTCAGCATTACAGAATTATGTATGTGTTCACTGTTTGTAAATTCAACAATAACACATACCAAACTAATCATATAAATTTCAGCTCTGTACAATGCAAGTTACTAAAGTCTAAATCCTGCACGTTGATGCACTTGAACTTAACTTCCGTCTGTCCAAATGTGTGACTAATGGCAAAGGCATGCCATGTAACCCTTTTAAAATCTAGACTTTCTCAACAAACTCCCCAAAAAACTGAATCAAATGCTAATTATTCTATCATACCAGAACGAAAGGCAACATTTAACATACAGCAACCTTTCAACAACTGTCAAAAAACGACATACAGAGCTTAACCAGACCATATACATATGGGAAATGTGCAACTAGACAAGTTAAAAGACCCATAGCATGCAATTAAATGCGGTCACAGACTTACGGTATTCTGAGTTTAAATTTACATGTGATAATAATCTCTAAGAACATATTAAAATTGAGACATACTCCTCCGCTCCGGACCATGCTTGCTATGCTGTGCTGTGCGCAGTACAAGTCCCAGTCCAACTAGTCTCTGTACGGCTTTGATAGTTAAGTTCAACCAACTCCTGCAAAAAAATACAAAATAAAAAAAAACAGTCTGAGCCGGGAGAGCTCTATTCTGACAGGCTGGCAGTCTCCCTCACAAAGCTGACGTCATCACGTGCGCCCTGCATGTGATGATGTCAGTGACATCTAAAAAAAAAAAAATTTGAAAAAAAAAAATGGGAATCAAGGGGGGGGGCACTCTGGAATTAATGGCACCCCATTATTTGCACCTCAAAACCAGTAAATACGGAGGAATTCGGTATGTTTGAGAGGTCTGCTCTGGAGAAGCATCAAGGTCTGTCGATCACGTCATCCCAGGCAAACAGTTACTGGATCCCCTTAGAATGACACCAGAAACTTAGCCAATTGTTGAAGTCAATCATTCTCTGCTAGTACTGTGCTATCATTCTAGGTGACGGTAGGATGCTACTCAGAGCTTGGGTCATACCTGCCTGGGCTACAAGATCAAAGAGCTCCTCTATGTCTCTTTTCATGTTGTCCAGGGAGGTATGTCTCAGGTCATTCACACCAACATGGACAATGACAGAGTCATATTTGTACCTGTTGTGGAGTGACCTAAGTGCATGCATTATGTGGTGTATCCTGGCACCAGACAGGCAGCTAACCATAACTTTCTCCTTATTCAACCTAGTGACTGGGACATCAGTGTGCCTTACTACTGAGTAACCTATGACTAGTGTATTGGGTAAGTTGTTTTGCCTTATGGGCTTTGGCTGAGTGGCATACTGTTTATGTGAACTATGTGTCTCATGGTTTATGCTGGGATGTGGTGGTTGTTTGTGTTTCTGCCTCAGAGATCTCTGTTGTTTGGGCAGATTTTTATTGACAGCCTCCGGAAAAGTAGGTGTGTGTTTTGTGTTATTATGTGTGGGTTGTGGTGGTGTATATTCTGGAGAGCTATGTGTTGAATGCGGTGTGGTGCAGGTGTTAACCTTCCCCTCTTGACTAGCTAATCCAGTCTTGGATGGAGAGTGCTTGGCTTCCAATTTGGCTATATATGTGCATCTCTCACAAGTCACAGTGTTGGGAGGTAAGAGGAGAGGGTTGTCTGTGTACATGAGGTAGTTGCTACATTGCCTCAGGATGCCCAAGTTCACCAGGTTGACAGGAGAAAGCACAGGGAACTGACCTTTAGACATGCCTGGATATGAGCTCAATAGATTAAGTACTGAAGCCTTTTACAGGAAAAATGTCTGAGTCTGTACAGAGCACTGCTAAACACTTGAGGGGAAACTAATACGTAGACCCTGAAAATTTAAAGTTGAAGTATTTAGGCAGATATTCTAAAGTAATGAAGAAATCAAGCAGTACTTACTGAAAATGAATTAGCTAGTCAAAAAATGATAAAAAGAGGGGAGTCACATGAATGGCTACTGCCTGGCTACTAATAATGCATCTCAGCACAGCTTCACTCTGTTGGGATACAATACTCCTTTGCTTCTTCTGTCACCAGAAGCAAAATGTTAGCACCAATCCCAGTAAGAGAAGCAGGCCACGGCCTGTTTGGTGATCTACAGTCTTGTCCCAGATGAAGCAAGGGTCTGCAGGCTTGTAGCCTTTTTCTGGTAGATGCCTCGAATAGCAACCAGACCAATCAGGTATGTTAAGCACAGACACTCACTTTCCAACCAGAAAGTCAGGAATCAATGCACTCTGCTCCTACTCTCACCAGGATCAGAACATAAGCACAGATTCTAAGCTGTCACCTATAAAGCAGTTATTACGCTTTCTGGTGATCAGCAGTCTCCAGGAAATAATGTAACTGCGCTCCTCTCACCAGGAGAAAACAGAAGCACTAATCCCAAGATGACTACTGAGAGGTGGAATGTGGGCCTTCCAATAACTGGCGGTCTTGCAATAGATGCTTAAAGGTAAAATGAAAAAAAAGGTTTATCCTAAGCACTGCAGTGTGCGCTGGAGAAGTTAGATGTGAAAGTAGGTAACTTAAGTTTTACCTGTCTAAAAAGTTAAGTTTTAGTGGAGAGTCACTATTTTTAAAACAGCAAGATACATTGAAAGAGGGTGGTCACTTTTTTATTCTGGTACTATGGAATACAGTAGGATGGCCAATAAATTTAAATAGTTGAAGGGGAGTGATCTCACAAAATGGTAATTTTGTGCTTACTCACACCAACCAGTAAAAGCAGAGAGGAAATGAGATATATCGTCAAATTAACATAAGGAGCAGGCAACTAGAAAGAAATTGGTGTTTAAGGACACTACAGTAACCAGATGGGAGGGTGGGAAAATTTTCTGTCTGACTTTCAAGAGACAAAGCGATGGTGTCTTTTCAAGTTTTAATATGCAGGTAAAAGCAGAATACAAGTAAAACACAGTGTAAAGAAAACAAATCACAGTATACAACATAGAAAAATGCAATAAAGTAATACAGAATGCAACAAATAAAAAGCAAACTAACCTTTCCCTCACAGCAAATTGTAGCAGAGTCTGGGTGAGCCTTTCCTTAACAGAAGAAGAAGGAAGGCTCTTACCATGAAAGGAATAACAAAAAGAAATAGCTTTAGAAATCCAAGAAGAAATAGTTTGTTTGGACACAGCCAATCCTAAGAACCTAGGATGAAAGGAAACAAAGAGCTGATCAGATTTACAAAAAGTCTTAGTCTTATCCACATAAAATCCGAGTTGTCTATGCACATCCAGCATGTGCAAGACCTTCTCAATGGCAGATTGTGGAGAAGGGAAAAAAGTGAGCAAATGAATAGACTGATAAGAAACAACTCATTCACCACCTTAGGCATAAAAGAAGGATTATTACAAAGGTACACCCTGTCCTTAAAAAACACCAAAAAAGGAGGACAAGCCATAAGGGCTTAAAGCTCAGACACCCATCTGGAAGAAGTAAAAGCTAACAAAGGTACAGTCTTCCAAGATCAATGTTGCAAGGAAGCTGAGACTTTAGGCTTGAAAGGAGCCTGAGTCAATTTTTGTAAAACAAAATTAAGATCCTAGGGAGGAGGAACAGATTTCCTGGGAGGCATAGTATGAAAGATACATTTAAGGAATTGCTTAGTTTCAAATCTAAAAGTTAAAAGTTGAGATAAAGGCAGATAAGCAGAAACAGCTGATAAGTGGGACTTAATAGAAGAATAAGCCAACCCAGCATTAAGCAGCTCACACAAATAAGACAGAACCAAAGGAACATCCACAGAAAGTGGATCCAGGTTACAAGACAGACACCAAACAGACAACCTCTTCCATTTGGATAAGTAGGATTTCCTAGTACTGGGCTTCCTGCAGGACCCTAACCACATCCTCAGGAAAAAGGTATCTATAAGGAATCAAAATCCTATCACCCACAGTGTGAGTTGAAGAGTGGACAGGTGGGGATGGATGAGAGATATCTTGTCTTGTGTGAGTAGGTCCACTCTGTGAGTTAACATGTGATGATTGCCATTGGCTAAATGCAGAAGAAGAGGGAACCAATGCTGTCTTGGCCAAAAGGGAATTTACCAACAAGATTTTGGGAGCATCCTGTTGTATCTGAACAGGACTTTTGGAATGAGAGGAAGGGGAGGGAAAGCATAAAGAAACACCCCCTTCCAAGAAAAAGACAGGGTGTCCACCTTCCAAACCAGAGGACCTGGGACTCTGGCACAAAATAGAGGAAACTATCTGTTCAAACAGGAAATCCATTTCAGGAGTACCCCACTGGTGGACAATGTCCAGAAACATATCCCTGTGAAGCATCTATTCATGGGATTGAGATATGGACTTGCTCAGAGAGTCTGCCACAATGTTTTGACCTGCAGGAATGTACACTATCTGAAGAGTCACTTGAAACTTGATAGCTAGTTCCCACACTAGGAGTGCCAACTGGCAAACAAGCTAAGACCCTGCCCCCCCCCGTTTGTTGACATACCACATCGCTATGGTATTGTCTGTAAACAAACACCTTGAGAGGTCCTGGGGAGAAAAGAGGATGAAAAGTCTGGAGAGCCAGCAGAACAGCTATCTCCTTGACACTGATGTTGTCTTTTTGTTGATGAGGCGACTAGACTCCCTGCACTTTTAGGGAGCCAAAAGCTGCTCCACATCCCACATCTCAGACATCTGTGAACAGCTCCTAAGAGGGAAGTGGTAGATGAAAAGCGAGCCCTGGATTGAGAGTCAAATGCTGACTCCACCACTGAAGTTCCTGCTTCAGACAAGGAAAAAGAGGAACTAAAAAAATGAGGGTATGAGAATGCTGAAGCCAAACTGACTTTAGAAACTGTCGCTCATCCCTCTCTAACATAGATGACAAGCAGGCGGGGTATTTCGTTTAGATGCTGTAATACACAGTAACACATCAGGATGGATAGCAGCATCATATGATACAAACAAGCTGGTTAACAGACAGACCTTATATACATACATGCTTACATCTCAACAGCTAGCTAAAAAATGGCAGTCAGACTTGAACTTGCTCAGTATTTATACCCTTGTGCAAGCCCTTGGATAGTGTCTTAAAGATATATACACACATATTGAGCTACAGAAGCCAGAGAAGGTTTGTCATGTGGAGTTTGGCAAAAGGGAGCATAGGGATGGTGGAAGCCATGAACCCCAGTGCTCTCAGGAATTCCTTTGCATTTACTGTGGTCAGAGGAAGAAGGGACTGAAAAAAGGAAATGAGAGTAAGGGCCTTGGAAGGAGGCAGGGATGCCAGCATAAGAACAGTTTGGATCCTGCACCCCAGAAAAACATGATCCTGAGAAGGAGTCAGACAGGATTTTTTTCAATTTATAGTGAACCCCAGGGTCTACAGAAGGGATATTACAAAATGAAGATTTTGCAACAAGATCTCTGGACAGGATGCCTGAAACAGAAGGTCATCCACATAGGGAAAGACGTGAATCCCCACTAGCCTGCAAAAAGCAATCACAGGAGCAAAGCATTTGATGAATGCTCTTGGACCAGTAGAAAGGCCAAAGGTCAAAGCAGAGAACTGAAAATGCTAGGAAGCAACAGAGAAATGTAAAAACATCCTTAAAAGGGGATGGATTTGCATATGGAGATAAGCATTCTTGAGATCCAAAGACTCATTGTAAGCCCGAGGAAGCAAAAGAAGGAACAAAACCTGAAGAGATAACGTTCAAAAAGATGGAAACTTCACAAATGTATTTAGATGAGAGAGGTCTAAAATTGGTATCCAAGTACCCTCTTTTCTGGGTACTAGGAGACCCTCCCTCCTTGGGAAACTGGAACGTCTTGAATAGTATCATGAGTTAAAAGATCCTGAAGCACCCCGAAAAGAAGGACAGTTGTTCTTGAGGGGGCTGAGGAGTTCTCATAAAAAGGGGAAGACAGTTCCAGATTATGAAATACCTTTGGCAGATAATGGACAGAATCCAGGAGTCCTGAGTAATTTTTAACCAAACAAATGACAGAGAAAGACGAAGAGAAAGAGGAATTTGGCTGGGAAGAATAGGATAGTCAGACAGCACCTGGTTTATCAGGAAAAGGAGACTTCTGGGGCACAGAAATCTGAGTAGCTTTAGCAGGAGGAGCCCATTTCCCACATTTCTTGCCCTTAAAGGTGGGCAAGCTTTCCAACGAACAAAGGCTGGCTTATTGGGGTAATTTCTCTTAAACTTAGGGACAGGAGAAAAAAACATGTTTAAGTTCCTGTAAAGCCTTGCCTTTATCCTGAACAGACTGAAACAAAGCAGCAGCAGGAGCATCACCAAATAAGTATTTACTATCCAGAAGAGCATCCATCAACTTACTATTAATATCATCAAAGGTGGAAGCTGAAGCCAAGAATATCTCATCACAGACCCAAAAGCAGCAGCCCTAAAGGAAGAATCTGCTGCATCGTAACTACACTTGATGGAATGATGAGTCACCTAGGAGAAAGTCCTTAACAGGGAAAGAGCAGAAGACCTAAAAAATAAAGTAGCAGAGATATAAACCTTTCCCCCCATCTATTGCATGGTTCTGCTATCGTTTTCAGAAGGCAGTAACTTAGGAGAAGGTAGCAACTGAGATGGCTTGTCAGAAGCCACAGACACCTCTGAGGGGTCAGCAGAAGGGCACTTATAAAGAAATTTACAGTCCTCGGGCACCCTATAAAACCTATCAGATTTCTTAGGGAAAAGGAGCTGGGAATCAGGAGACTTAAAAGCATAAGAAAAGGCATCGAACAAGGGAGCCAAAACAGGAGGGACAGCAGAAGGTCTAGGAAAATCCATCTGCAGGAGCTAATAATACCTTTTCTGTACCTCAGAAACTTGAGCACAATCCCCTTTAACTCCATCAATTTAGAGATTGTGTCTCCAAAAGAAATTTCCTCAAAAGGAGTATCTGGACTAGTAGATTACTCTTCCTCAGACCCATAATCTAAGGGAGAGGGAATCTGAGAGAAGTAGGCAAGGGATTCCTCATCTGAATCTGCCTTCTCCTCAGAAGAATCCTGTTCATTGCATCTTTTAAGGGAAGTAGAGGACCAAGAAGAAGCTGGAACAGAAACACCCTGAGGAGGTTTTAAAGCCATCAAAGCATTAAACAACCAGAATGAAATTGTGCCATTCACTTTGTGAGTCCTTTTCTACTTTTTCTTTAAGAGGACATCCACCTTCTGAAATGTACAAGACTCTGACCCCAGATGGCATGCAATAATGGTAGTACGGACTTCTTCTCTGGCTAAAATTTGAGGAATACCCTTAGGCCCCTCAGAAATAAACAGCAGCGGTTCCCCCTGAAAGTCTGATGTGGACATCTGCAAAGCCCCCAAGGACATGCCTAAAGTCAGATCCCCACCGGCCTCCAAAACAGTGGAGGCTGAAAAATTCAACAATGAAGCTGGGCAAACCTCCTGGATTTCACTCACCACAGGAGAGACGTCTGGCAGAAAATGTACAGCAGAAGAATCCAGCCTAGATTTCTTGGCCTTCTTCATGGCGAGCTGCCCCTTGGAGCAGTAAGTTCCTTCTACTGTGTCTTTAGCTAAGAGCTTATGATGTTGATTCTTCAGATAAAAAGCCAAAGAAGAAAGCCTACTATGGCAGGTCTTGGGAACAAAGGCCTGACAGACTGAGGAGGATGTATGGTCGTGGGAAGCACCAAGGCAAAAGAAGCACTGCTCATGATGGTCTTTACAGGGAATTTGCCTCCCACACTGGCATTTAAACTTTTTTGATATGAAACTCCACAAGCAACAAAAATTAAAAGGAAAAATAAGATACAAAAAAACCCAATGGGGTAATTATCTGCAACGGGTTGACGAACCTATAATGGAATGGGCATTCAGACTAACAATCAAGAGATTGTGTTTGGACTGGGTGCAAAGTTCTGGGGACAGTTTGTCCAGACATCATCTTTATGCCCTATGCTAAGTGAGAAGAATAAGTGTGACATACAGCTTACCTTAAAGCAACCTAAAGGCTATGGTATACTGGCCGGACATCAGGCCACCCATGGCAGGGAATCCCTTTTGTAATGAATACTGGAACAGTGAAATGGAAGAACATCTGTCTGTAAACATCCAAAAGGTGCAACATATACTCTCCTTTATTTGAGAGATTTGGAAAAAAAAAATGGAAGGTTGATAGTTTGATTAATATTGACACCACCTTAGGATGGAAGGATGGTTTGGTTCATAAGTATATCCTATTCTTATGAAAAATCAAATGAGACTTAGAAGATTGGGCTTAAAGTTCTGAGACTCTTCTAGCAGATGTAATGGCCTCTTCAAAGACAGTCTTCCAGGATAAAAAGTTTAGTTCACACTTGGCTGAAGGTTCTAAGGGAGATTGGGTCAAAGCCTGTAAAACTAAATTCAAATCCTATGGGGGAGTGGGATCTTTAAAAGGGGGTCTAAGAAGAAAGGTTCTCTTATAAAAGCCTTGCAAAGTTTGAAAGAAGCTAAAGACAAAGTATTTACTACAATGTGAAAATTAGAAATGGCAGCTAGTTGTACTTTAATAGTCGAAGAACTAGTACCTTTGTTAAAAATTGTAGCTAAAAACTCAAGAACTTTTGGTATTGGCACTGAGAAAGGGTCAGTGTCATTTTGCTGCACCCATTTACTTCTGTAAATTTGTTCTAGTAGAAGCTTTGTGGGAGAATAAGAGAATGTGGCGGACGGGTGAAGAGACCCTGGGCTGTAAGGCTATCAAAGAAGGTGGAGAAACCATGCTGTCAATTTTAGGTCTAAGATGTCTGGGTATATCATTTCTGTCAGATGAGACAGGAGGTCTGGAACTGGATCCAGAACCTATGGTGGGTGAAGCAGATGATGCCAAAGAAAGGGAAAACAAATCTGATGAGGCCAATAAGGAGCAATGAGGATGACTGTACTCTTCAATCAAGATGCTTTCTGAAGAAATTTGAGGATTAGAGGTACTGGGGGAAATACATAGCAGAGACTAGGGAGGGGGGCAATCATTGAAAATAGCTTCTCTTGGTGATTTCCCTGGTGGGGGTACCAGGGAAAGAACCTGCTGCACTTGTTGAGGGGAGATGCAAAGAGGTTGCAATAAGATTGTCCCATCGATGGAATACCTCTTCCACCATCTTCATGTTGACTAACCATTTGTGAGGCATTAGAATGGACCTGCTTAACTTGCCTATCACATTGGATTTCCCCAGAATGTGCACTGCTATCAGAAATCAATGGGTTGAGATCATCCATTGCCACACTCTCAAAACTTCTCAACACAGGGGATAAGATTTGATTCCTCCTTCTTTACTGATGTATCAGACCACTGACATATTGTCTGCCTGAATTGCAATGGTCCTGGATGGGAAAGTGTCTTGCAAGGCTGGCAATGCTAGGATGACAGCGTTTATTTCTAGGACATTGATATGCATATTTGCTTCTTTGGGGGGACCATGAGACTTGGCCTGTCTTTCCCAAGAAATGCCTCCCCACACCTGATCTGGGAAGCATCCATGGTAACTATGGTCATAGGCTGAGGGAATGAAGGGGTGACCTTGTACTGATCAGAGTAAATCCACCAAAGGAGGTACTTTTGCATGCCTGAGTTACCTTGATTTAGGTGGATAAGGGTTGGTGAAGAACAGACCACTGAGTCCCTAGGGTCCACTGAAAAATTCTCATGTGGTATCTTGGTAATGGAACCAAAACTACTGCAGCAGACATTGACCCCAATGCTTGAAGGATCAATCTAGCTGAGAGAGAGGAATTTTGCATAATCTTTTTGGTCTGGAATCATATGGTTTGTACCCTTGGTAAAGGAATGGAGGCTATCAAAGTTACTGTGTCGAACAAAGCTCCAATAAACTCTAACATTTGAGATAGCTCTAGTTGAGACTTGTTGTGACTGACAGTAATTCCCAGGTAAGAGCATAACTGGAGTACATAATCTTGAGCTTTGATCAGATCTCTGGTCGGAGTGGTTATGAGCCAGTTGTCCAAGTAAGGAAACACCCAGAATCCTTACAGTCTCAAGTGAGCTGCCACTACTGCCATGCATTTGGTAAACACCCTGGGGGTGCAAAAGTTGCTAAAGCATATACACGCTTCACAAATCTGTCCATCTCCCTAGACTCCCTGTTAGGAAGATGAACAGAGGAACTTTGTTCTGCAGTTCCTTTTTTGTAGCCACAACTATGACTATGGTATCAACTGGTACTCCCTTGCTCCAAAAATTCCCTGTCCTTGGATGGTTCCAGGATCCTGTCTGGCCTCTTGGGGATCAGATCAGTGGTATCAAATGCCTTCTATGCCCATTGAGAGATCAAATCAATGTGGTTATCAGTGGGTGGAGTCACCCAGGAGGTAGATGGGCCAGCTCCAAAGTTTTCCACGAATACTGATTCTTCTTGGGAAGGGTTGTCAGCAGACTAACCACCCCTTTGCTTGTGAATCTCTATTGTGCCTCCAAATGAGATGTCATCAGTTGATGATCTTGAGGACACTTCCCCTCATCGAAATCAGTATCCTCTGTGACAGACTCTTGTGGTGAGTCTAAGTGCCTCCTTCTGCACTTTCTCTTCCCAGGGACTTCTTGGGTGGGATGTTCCTGAGAAGTATTGGAGGATATTGATATACCCTGGTGGGTATTCTGGAGACTCTGGGCTGGCTATCTCTGTGGTGGAAGAAGTTGAGGATCAAAATGCAAAGACAACTGGGACTGGGAAGTAGGAGCTGAGAAGGGTGGATATGTCCTTTCTCTTGGAACAGAGAAAACTTTCTCCACTACCTAGAAAACAGAATGCCTCCGAGAAAAGGAGACTGATGACTCCAAGAAGACACTTCCGGACCATCGGCTCTTTCTGACTCAAAGGCAAACCACTTAAGGTAAGAAGGAACTGATGGTCCGGAAGTGGCTTCCGGACCATCGGCTCCTTCTGTCCCAAATGCAAACCACTTAAGGTAAGAATAAGAGCCAAGCAGTTCAGGTCTGAGGCTCCAAGGAGCAGAGACAGCTCTGACAACCTTTGAGTTGACTCCAACACCCCGGATCTGGTGTCAATGCTGCAACTCCTAGAGTCATTGGATCTGATACAGACAGATCTGGTATCTTTGGATCCAACTGCTCCAAAATGGAAGGTCAGATCAGAGAGGAAGACAAAACAGATGGAATAGCACTCACCAAGGTCTTTGGACTTGATGGGTAAGTGCTGGGAGTGCCCCCATTTGAAACCCCTATTTGAATTTGCATTGAGAGGAATTTCCTCATCATCCTGTCTATATCTGCTTCTGTCACATTTCTGGAAAAATGAGAAGAAGAAGCTATTGATGAAGCTGTAGAATGATGATGATGCCTTTCCAGAAAGGGAGGTGGAAGACGAGAGGACAGCAGATCCAGGCTTACAAGAGATCTGATCTGAGGTGACCCTCTCTGTATGTGTCTTTGGATTTGAAGTAGTCAGACCATAAGATTTTGCTTTTGGATACTAACAGGTCAGATCCAAATATTTTTTAAGTTTTTAGAGGTGGTTCCGAACCCGGAGTCAAGGAACTTTGAGAGTCTGGGGAATGCTTTTTATTCTCTTTTTTGTCATTTTTCTTAAGGAGTTTGAGCCCCAGATGCTGTATCGGAAGATTTTCATGAGAGTAATCCTCTGAAAAATTAGTTTATTTCTCCTATTAAAGGAAAACAACAGAATATTAAAGCAGATTCCCCAACCTGTTGACTCTTCCAGTCCCTGTTCTTTGATAAAGCTTTAAAAAATCACCCTTGCAGCTTTAAAAAATAACCCACTTAACTGTTTTCCCTGTTCTGCTTCCTAGCTTTCTATACTGTTTTTGTTTCACTTTGCAAACGAACTTGAAAAACCTGTAGCTGGCTCTGAAATTATGATGTCACATCTGCCATCTGCTCTTGCTCTAGCTATCGGGATGTTTCCTCCCCCAAAGTGATGTAATCCCTGCCTGATTTGAATGCTGTATAGAAGAGCCAGTGTTCCTCCCACATTGTGATGTCAGACCTGCCTTACCCAGCCCGCTCAACCTAATAAAATCCATGTGGTGTGTGGAACTCCTTTTCATTGTACACGTATCTTGTCAACTGCATTTGTTTGAGGGACTACTGAAAAGTTTGTATTGCCTGCATCTTCATCTACATTTTTTGCTTCATTGGTAAGATAAGTCTTCCTAGTGAATTAAAAATGTAATTCTACACATAGCCCCAGTTTGAATGCACTTCTAGCCCTATTTTGTGCTGCCTGATATAGTTTGACTCTCTTCTGCACAGGAATCCTCTCTTCCTCCCTATGAGGATTCTGCTGCTGAAGAATCTATCCCTTCAGCCTCTCCTCCTGAGGATTATTCTTTTGGGGAAACCCTGCATACCATGAGGGAGCACTTCCACTGGGAGAGCCAAGACTACTCAGAATCTAAGAAAAGGCTCAGAGACTTTCTTTTACTACCTCAGCACAGACCTCTTGCTATCCCCTCTGTTTTAGACATTGTAGATTATGTATTTTCAGAGTCCGGCCTGTCTCCTGACTCTTTACACCCTGCACCTGTTAAGCCAGACAGATACTACAGGGTTCCAGATTCACATAAATTTCTTTATAAAAACCCTGCTGCTGACCCAGAAACTATTTCTCAGGGTCCCAAAGGGGTCCAGGCTTCCACTGCAAAAAACCCTATCCCCTCTGATAGGGATTCAAGGGCACTGGACAGATGGGGAAAAAAGGTTTACACTTCTGATACCTTGGCTGAGAGAGCTTTAAATTGTCAATTTCATATGCTTAAATATCAGCAATACTTACTGTCACTGCTTAAACAGAAAATATTAACAAATTCTGAATGTGCAGAAAACAAGGAAATGCAGGATTTATTGCATGCAACTGAACGAGTGGGAAGGCATACTTTGCAATGTGGTTTTGATTCAATGGAGGCCTCTTGCAGGGCCGCTGTTACGGGTTCTGTCATTAGGAGGCATGCTTGGTTAAAGGAACAGAATCTGCCTGATCATGTTAAAGCAAAATTATTAGATGCTCCATTACAGCATGATACTTTTGTGTTAAAGCAGAGGAGGTGTTGAAGAAAATGGAGGACAAAGCAAAATCTATGCAGACAGTTACGGATTTCTTAGAGGTGCTGCCACCCAGATTTAGCAGGAACTGGCCCACAAAGAATTGGTCCTTTCCAGTGTCAGACAGGCCACAAAGAGGCAGATACAGATGCCTCAGAGGCAGATCCCAGTCCCAAAGCTCATACAGGCTTAAACAATGGGGTGCTTCTACCTCCAAAAGCGGAGAAGACAAATCACAGCTATACAGGAAACAGTCCCAATGACTTTCCTCTGCCAGCACCAAGCACTTATCTTTTGGCAGCCCCCTTAGGGGGAAAACTAGCACCTTTTTCACAAAATTGGCACATGATCACCCAGGACAAATGGGTCTTGAATATAGTGTCTCAGGGCTACAGGTTCCACTTTCACACCCTGCCAAGGGCAAAAGGTATGCCACACCTGCCATACAATCAATGGGCAGAGGCACAAAAGCAAGTTTCATCCCTCATGGACATGAGGGTCATTCAGCGAGTACCACAGCAAGAGCAGGGACAAGGATTTTACTCGAGACTTTTCTTGGTACCCAGAAAGGACAAAACCTGGAGACCAATACTGGACCTGTCTATTCTAAACACATTTCTGGACATTCCAAAATTCAAAATGTTGACTCTGCAGCAGCTTCTGCCCATGCTGGGCAAGAAGGCTTGGATTGTAACTTTGGACCTAAAAGCGGCATACCTGCATGTCCCAATCAGACAATCTTGCAGAAGATACTGCAGATTCATAGCTGGCTCAATGCACTACCAATTCTCTGTACTGCCCTTTGGCTTATCTACTGCACCCAGGGTCTTCACAAAATGCCTGGCACCAGTAATTGCATTTTGCAGACAGAGGAATTCAAATATATCCTTACTTGGACGACTGCCTTATTCAAGCAGAGAACAAGGACATTCTACTAAAGCATCTGGCGTTTGTAAAAAGATTACTAATTTGCCTAGGGTACACAGTAAACGAAAATAAATCAAAACTAGTACCCTCTCAAGAGATAATATTCCTAGGTGCAAGCTTAAATACAACTGTCCAGATGGCTTATTTCATGCCAGACAAACAAAGGCAACTGACTACCTATTTCAAAATGTTGGCAACAAAGACCCAGTTATCTGCAAGAAAAATTCTGCAGGCTTTGGGCTTCATGGCATCCTGCAAATTCCATATGCCAGACTGCATATGAGGAAACTACAATGGTATCTAAAAAGTGTTTGGACTCAGAATTGCCATAGCCTGGAAACATTAATTACCCTCATTCCCTGCCTGCAACAGGAGTTTCGATGGTGGGCACAGGCCTGTCACCACAACAAGGGACAGCCATTCACTTTACCCACAGCCAGGCAGACACTAACAACGGATGCATCAGATTATGCCTGGGGGGGGGCCCACATGGCAGAAAAATGTATTCAGGGCACATGGCCCACAAGCCAGATGCATCTTCATATCAATCAAAAAGAGATGCTAGCAGTTCAAAATACCCTGATAGCTTTCAAGGATCTACTTCATCCAGGACAACTACTGATAAAGACGGACAATACTACAGTCATGTGGTACATAACCAAGCAGGGAGGCACACATTCCTACCCCCTCTGCAGACAAGCCATGACTTTGTGGGACACAGCATTGACATCCCCATGAGTGGAAACTGGATCCACAAGTCTTCAGCATGATAACAAGGAAATGGGGATGCCCAGACATAGATCTGTTTGCCTCCACTCACAACTGCCAACTACAGAGATTCTGCACACGGACTTATCACAAGCAAGCATGGAAAGTGGATGCCTTATCCTTCAGCTGGAAAAACCTAACAGTATATGCCTTTCCTCCACTGCTTCTCCTCCCCAAGGTATTCCTAAAAGTCAGACAAGAGAAGCCAAAAATGATACTGGCCACGCCAGCACTGGTACCCAATCCTAAAGAACTTGTCTCAAGGTCCAGCCTGGACGTTGCCTCAAATTCCTCACTTACTGATCCAACAAAACAGTCAGATCCTGCACAGCCAACTCAGGACCTTAAATCTGGCAGCATGGTGGATAACGTAGCCATTCAGAACAATCCTGTCTCCAAAGCTGTGATGGATGTTATTTTAGAGGCCAGGAGGCCCAGTACCAGAAAATCTTATTCAGAAAAATGGAAGAGATTCAGTGCTTGGAGCCAGGCACAAGGAATTGACACGTTTGTTGCAAACATTCCTCAGATTTTATAATACTTAACTGAGATGCTGGACAGAGGCCTATCCTTTTCATCAATTAAAATACATGCCTCTACCATTTCAGCCCATTACAATACGGAACCACCTATCTTTTCTCATTCTTTAATAAGGCAGTACCTCAGACGGGCCAAAAACATAAGACCTCCAAGGAGAGCACCAATACCTGCATGGGACCTCAATTATGTCTTGGAAAAACTCACACTGCCTCCTTTTGAGCCAGCCTCAACAGCTGATATAAAATTTTTATCCTGGAAAACAGCTCTGCTCCTAGCAATAACCTCTGCAAGATGAGTCTCAGAGTTACAGGCACTCATGGCTGTGAAACCTTTTATCATTTTCCATCCAGACAGGGTTTCTCTGAGGACAAACCCGACATTAGGCCTAAGGTGGTGTCCAGTGTGGCCCTTAACCAAACCATTCACTTGTCTACCTTTTATCCAAACCCACAGAACAAGGGTGAGAGACTTCTGCATTCTTTGGACATATACAGACAGCTACGCTTCTACTTGGACAGAACTAAAGTTTTCAGAAAGACTGAGCAACTTTTAGTGGCATATGCTGCAGGATCACAAGGAAAGGCTATCTCAAAACAGACTATTTCAAAATGGATAGGCCATTGCATTCATTTCTGCTATTCACAACATGGCAAATCAGTGCCTAAGGACATTAGGCCACATTCAACCAGAGCAGCAGCCTTCCTCAGAGGAGTACCAACCAAAGACATCTTAAAGACTGCAACTTGGAGTTTGGTGAACACCTTTACAAAGCACTACCACTTACCTCTCTACTCTAAATCCAGAGCAGGCTTTGCCACTGCAGTTCTGCAGGGCCTCATAGCTTCTCCTAATCCTATTTAGTCCCAGCCACCCATCCTCAGCTTTGGGATTCAACCCAAGAGTAATGACTGCAACAGTGAAACACGATGAACATAGTACAGTTGTGTACCTACCATAAATGTAGATGTTCGAGTGTATTCACTGTTGCAGTCCAGGTTACCCTCCCACCATCCCCCTTTCTTTTGCTGGGTCTTATCTGTACGTCTCTAGTCTATACAACCTATGTGGTGTATTTGCTTGGAGATGAAGGAAATGATTACCTTAGTGCATGCATTTTATTGGCATAATTTTTAACCTACCCTTTTGGGGGACCTGACATCTGGGGCAAGAAAAACTGAACAAATGGCGCCGGCTGCATCTTTAATACCCTGGCACACTGACATCAGGGAAGAGGTGACAGCAATCGACGCCTGACCAAGACTTTGGAATTCAGGCCGTCTGTGGGTAGCCTGCCAGCAGGATAACCCAAGAGTAATGACTGCAACAGTGAATACACTTGAACATCTACATTTATGGTAGGTACACAACTGTACTTTCTGCTGAGTCAGCGTAGCAGGAGCATTAGATTATGAATGGAGAATACTATATATCAGCGGCACCCATTTGTTTCCACTTATATGTATTATTAGCATTGATATTTTGCAATAACACTGGTCTTGTACGAACTGACCGTTCGCTCAGGTTTGCTGGATTGTCTTACTGTAACACATCAGTAGCTTTAGTGGTGTTAATTGTACCGTGCCAGATTTTTCAGTTATGGACATTGAAATTGCTTTATCAGCGTAGGCAATATGATTAGATACTAACTTGATTTCAGGGCTGTATGGTTTGATGTTGCTGCTTCTTTAGCTTTATAACATGTTTAATGCATCTCCTCTAAACATTCCTGTGTCTATTTTTAGTACCACTATTATGCAAGGATGTGATGGGGGTTCACACCTGTGGTTAGTTGGGCAAGCAGCAGCTCAATTCAGTCATGTTTTTGGACCAGTTAGCATTGTATTAGTGCTTTAAAAACATTGAAACACCTCCTCCATATGTTTTATTCAGAGCTGAGGGGGATCAAAATGTATGAAAGGCGCTGTAGACTTTAATAGCCAGAGTGATTACTACGGTTCTGAACTATGTTTCTGTGACTGCATATATGTGTGTGAATTTTCTAGGGTAAGGAGTGCTTCCAGGTAATAATTTTTTTTTATATTTAAACTACTAGCATTGAGAAGCAGCACCTTTAGGTATTTCTGACTGATTTTTATTATGTTGGTGGGCTTAACTTGGCATATCCTAAAAAAGGCACTATGGTGACAAAGTTTTTGTCAATATTCTGAAGCCAAGTGGTGATAAGTGCAAACCATCTCTTGAAAAGCATAGTGGCTTTTCGGTTATGTCTACCCAAGCGGTCAGAGATTGAATCCCCTTGTTGTGACACCAGAAACTAAGCCATTTGTTGAATTAGGTCATTTTTGCTGGTCCTGTCGTATAATCATTGCTGAAGGTAGGATGCAACTCAAGGCTAGATTCATACCTACCTGGGACACATGTATTCAGAGAGCTCCATGCCCCTCTTCATATAGTCCAGTGAGGTATCATGGACTATGACCATCATATTGGTTCTTGTGTTTTAAAGCCACAAGTGCATGTGTGTGTGTATGTGAATGCAAGCAAGGGGCAAGTGTGTGTGTGTGTGTGTGTGTGTATGAGAGAGAGAATGCAAGCAAGGGGCAAGTGTGTGTGTGTGTGTGTGTGTGTGTGTGTGTGTGAATGCAAGCAAGGGGCAAGTGTGTGTGTGAGAATGCAAGCAAGGGGCAAGTGTGTGTGAGAATGCAAGCAAGGGGCAAGTGTGTGTGTGCGTGAATGCAAGCAAGGGGCAAGTGTGTGTGTGTGCATGAATGCAAGCAAGGGGCAAGTGTGTGTGTGTGCGTGAATGCAAGCAAGGGTCAAGTGTGTGCGTGTGTGTGTGTGAATGTAAGCTAGGGACAAGAGTGTGTGTGTGTGTGTGTGTGTGTGTGTGTGTGTGTGTGTGTGAGAATGCAAGCAAGGGGCAAGTGTGTGTGTGAATGCAAGCAAGGGGCAAGTGTGTGTGTGTGTGTGTGAATGCAAGCAAGGGGCAAGTGTGTGTGTGTGAATACAAGTAAGGGGCAAGTGTGTGTGTGTATGTGTGGGCGTGAATGCAAACAAGGGGCAAGTGTGTGTGTATATAAATCCAAGCAAGGGACAAATGTGTGTGCGTGAATGCAAGCAAGTGGTAAGTGTGTGTGTGTGTGTGTGTGTGTGTGAATGCAAGCAAAGGGCAAGTGTGTGTGTGTGTGTGTGTGTGTGTGTGTGTGTATATGAATGCTTACTAAGCTGGGCATTAATCCCTACGTCACTCAACGGGTTGCCAACTGGCTTACTGACAGAACCCACACTGTAAAAGTAGCCCACTCCAAATCCAGCTTCTGACAAGTCAGAGTACCTCAGGGGTCAGTCCTGGGACCGCTCTTGTTTGGCATCTACTTCTCTGAAGTATAGGCCAACACTAAGGGATTCTGGCTAACAAAGTTCACAGATGACTGCAAACTGGGAGCCATTATTGAATCCACAAATGTTGTGGATACTCTAGAAAAGGGCCTTACAGAAACAGATGCTTGATGCCAGAGCCATGGGCTCAAGCTCAGTGCCAAGAAATGTATAGTTATCCCCTTTGGGAAAAAACATGTACCCATTCTGAGACATGCTACACTTAAAGAAATCCCAATCCCTCAGAGCTACATGCTCCAGGGATCTAAACCTTGTCATCACAATAAACAAATGCTGGAGGGATAGGTTCCTGACTCAGAGACTGCCCAGACTCTGGAATAGACTGCCCATACATGTCAAGCAGACCGCCTCTTTGGTCCTCTTCAAACAGAACAGTGATGATTGGATGGGAGAAAGAAATTAACCTTGGGGATCACGTCACTCACCCTGCTAGACAGGGGTCCAGGGTAGAAAATAGTGGGAAGTAATAGCCAGGGAATTGTTACGGCTAGGCTTGTATAAGCTCTAGGGCTGATAGCCTAGTACCGACCTATGAACCTATAGTTAACAGACTGCTATCAGAAGGAAGAAGCCCTTTGGTCATTTTAGGTGCTGCCAAACAAACTTTGTGTCTGTGTGATAAGGGGCAAATGTATGCATCTTTGTGATAAGGGGCAAGTGTGTGCGTTTGTGTGCTAAAGGGCACTCTGCCAGTATCTGCTGAATTTTACAAAAAGTACAGTTTTGTACCTACCATAAATGTAGATGTCCGATAGATATGCAACGGCAGTCATAACATATGGGTTGTCCTGCCTCAGGCAGCCCTCGGTCGGCCGGATTCCAAAGTCTGGGTCCGACGTCAGCTGATGTCGCATTCCTCTCCGACGTCAGAGCGGCTGGAGTACATAAGCATCAGCCGACGCCATCTTCTTCAATGTTTCTTGCCCCAGATGCCAGGTGCCCTCCAAGGAAGGCTGTAATCAAATTGGAAGATAAAACAGATTTCCAGACAAATAAATAAGCAATAAACAGATACACCATAACAGATATCTCTAGCTAAGGGTAACAGGGATAGGAGTGGAACCAAGGCATAGAGGGGAAGGAGGGAGAGAAAACCTGACTGCAGTTGCATATCTATCGGACATCTACATTTATGGTAGGTACAAAACTGTACTATGTCCTTCAAGAATGCAACTGCAGTCATAACATATGGGTTGAATACCATAGCTTAGCTGGGGGAGGTGGAATGCTCTAAGAAAAGGATGGTGTAGCTATCAATCCCTGCAGGACTGCAGAAGCAAAGCCTGCTCTGGATCTGGAATATAGAGGAAGGTTGTAGTGTTTGGAAAATGTATGCACGGAGCTCCATGTAGCAGCTTCTAGAATGTCTTTTGTAGGCACCCCTCTTAAGAATGCTGTAGAGGTGGCTGTAGCTCTGGTGGAGTGTGGTCTGACATTGGCTGGCACACTCTTTCCATGGAAGGAATAACAGAATCTGATGCAATGTCCAATCCATTTAGAAATTGTCTGTTTTGAAATTGCTTTTCCTTGTACTCCAGGGGTGTAAGCTACAAAAAGCTGATCAGACTTCCTACTGGTCTTGGTTCTGTCCAGGTAGTAGCGAAGCTGTCTGTGAATGTCCAAGGTATGCAACAGTCTTTCCCCTTTGTTCTCAGGATTGGGAAAGAAGGTAGGCAGGTGAATTGCTTGATTTAAAGAGACCCTAGATACCACTTTTGGGAGAAAGGTAGGGTTGGTTCGTAAAGAGACCCTGTCTCTGTGAAAAGTTATGAACGGTGGTATAGCCATTAGGGCCTGTAATTCCAAAACCCTTCTTGGTGAGGTAATGGCCAACAGGAATGCTGTCTTCCAGGAGAGAAATTGTAAATCCACAGAAGCTGCTGGCTCAAAGGGAGGTAAAGTCAATTTTTCTAGGACAAAATTGAGGTCCCAAGCTGGTACTGGTGCCTTTCTTGGGGGCTTTATATTCTTGATTCCTCTAAGAAATTGCCTTAACAAAGGATGTGAAAACACAGGTGGATCAGTGTTGTATCTAGCTGAGATAGCTGAAGCATGTATTTTTATAGAGGAGTATGAGAGTCCATTATGTAGCATATCTGCCAAATATTCCAGGATGAGTGGGATGCTCAAAAGTGATGCATCATGGCCCTTGGTGGTATTCCAAATGCTGAATCTCTTCCATTTGGCTGAGTAAACCTTTCTGGTGGATGGTCGGCGGGCTTCTGTCAGTATCCGCTGAACTTCTTTGGAAAGAGGTAGGTTGAGGTTATTCATGGGATCTCCCAAGTTGTTAGCTTGAGCGTCTGGATGCTGGGATGAACTGTCCTGAAGTTGTGTTGAGTCAAAAGTTGGGGCCATTGAGGGAGGGCCCATGTTTTGTTGTGACATATGCTCCGTAGTAGTGGGTACCAGTGCTGTCTTGGCCAGTCTGGAGCTATTAGGATCCCCTTGCGCTGCTCTGCTTTGATCTTTAGTAACACTGTGGTCATCAGTGGCAGAGGTGGAAATGCATAGATTTTTAGGGAGCTCCAGTTGAATGAGAGAGCATCTATTTTCCATGCTTTTGGATGATATGTCCTTGAACAGAACTTCTGTATTTGATGATTGAGGTGGGAGGCAAATAGGTCTATGTCCGGCCTGCCCCATGTCGAAGTGAGTCGTATAAAGATTTCTGGATGTAACCTCCATTCGTGGGGTCTAGGAAATTCCTGCTTAGACTGTCCGCCAGAACATTGTCTTTGCCTGGAACAAACTGGGATTGCAACTGTATGTTTAGGCTCAGTGATTTTTCCCAAAGATTCATTGTCAGTCTGCAAAGGGGTAAGAATGAGTGCCCCTGCTTGTTTATGTACCACATCACAGTGGTGTTGTCTGTCCATATTAGTAGGTGGCCTGGTTGTAGTTGTTGTCCGAAGGCCTCGATGGCATGCATTACTGCCAGCATTTCTTTTTGGTTGATGTGCAGATGTGTTTCCTTTGGAGACCATTGTCCTTGAATACATCTGCCCTCCATGTGCGCCCCCCATCCAAGGTCTGAGGCATCTGTGGTCATGGTCTGTGTTATCTGAGGTTTTTTGAATGACATACCTGTGTTTGACTGGCTTACTGAGGCCCACCATAGAAATTCCTTTTGAAGACATGGAATGAGTGGTATGGTTGCTTCTAGGTTGTTGCTGTGTTGAGACCATAAGCTTTTTAGGTACCATTGAAGCTTTCTCATGTGTAGTCTTGCTAGTGGTACCAGGAGAATGCAGGATGCCATGTAACCCAGGGCCTGTAGGAATCTCCTTGCAGTCATCTGGGTGAGCTTTGCTAAAGTTTTGAAGTAAAGAGTTAGCTTCTTTTGCTTGTCTTCTGTCAGGTGAGCCATTTGAGAGGTTGTGTCTAGTTTGGCTCCTAAGAAGGTAATTTGCTGGGATGGCTGAAGTCTTGACTTTTGAAAGTTGACTGTATATCACAGAGCCTGTAGCAAATGTATGACATAATTCAAGTTTTTTGTCAAAGTTAGTTTGTCGTACGCTTGTATGAGGCAATCATCCAGGTACGGGTAGATTTGAATCCCCTGGAGCCTGCAATGAGCAATTACTGAAGCCAGGCATTTCGTGAATACTCTGGGCACAGTAGATAAGCCAAATGGCAATGCTGAGAATTGATAATGCTCTGGCCCTGCAAGAAATCTGAGGTATCTTCTGCAGCTGTGTCTGATAGGGACATGCAGGTATGCCTCCTTGAGGTCCAGAGTAATCAGCCAAGACCCCTTGCCCAGCATGGGAAGGAGTTGCTGTAGAGTCAGCATTTTGAACTTTGGTACTATGAGAAAAGTGTTTAAAGTGGACAAGTCCAGTATTGGTCTCCATTGAGTTTCTTTTCTTGGAACAAGGAACAGTCTTGAATAAAATCCCTGACCTTGTTCTTGTTGTGGAACTTTTTCTATTGCTTTGATCTGAGCAAGCAGAGAAATTTGCTTGATAGCCTCTGCCTCTGGTTGTGTGGCAGGTTTGGCATACCCAGTTTTCTTGGCAAGGTATGAAAATGAAACCTGTAACCGTGGTCTATAATGTCCAAAATCCATTTGTCCTTTGTCAGTTTGTGCCAATTTCTTGTAAACAGAGATAATTTTCCGCCCAAAGGAGCTTCTGCTTGCTCCTTGGTCAGCGGACCTAGAGGAAAGTCATTGAGAATGTCCCCGTGGGACGGGAGAAACCCCTGTGTCACTTCTTTGGTTTCCTGGTTGCCATTGTCATCCCCTGTAGGACCCTCTGTATTGGCCTCTTCCTCGGGCACGCCTGCTTTTGCCCCTTTGAAATCTTTCAGGATTAGGAAAGGACCAGTTTTTAGAAGGCCAGTTCCTGCTGAATCTAGGTGGCTGAACCTGGAGGAAATCTTTGACTGTCTGAACTGACTTGGCTTTTTCCTCAATGGACTTTAACACATCTTTAGCATTAGCACCAAAAAGCTTGTTCTTTTCCAAGGGTGCATCAAGAAGTTTTGCCTTAACATGATCTGGTAAAGGTTGATCTTTTAACCATGCATGTCTACGAATGACCGCCTCTGTCATAGCTGCCCTACATGAAGCTTCCAATGCATCATATCCACACTGTAGAAAGTGATTGCTAACTTGCTGAGAATTGTGTACAGCCTCCTGCAAAGACTTCATATCTAAAGGTTCAGGGGAGGCCAATCTTTTCTGTAAATCATCTAACAGGAAATCCTGATATTGAAACATGTGAAAGAGACAATTGAGAGCTCTCATAGATAAAGTAGTGGAGGTGTATACCTTCTTCCTCCATCTCTCTAAGGACCTTGCTTCCCTGTCGGAGGGCAAAGGGTTTTTGGAGGTGGTAGCTGAAACCCCTTTAGGCCCCTGGGAAATTGTTTCTAAATCAACAGCATGGGCGCTAACGAAATGAGAATGGGTTTCTGGGACCCTATAGTATCTGTCAGGCTTGACAGGAGCAGGAGGAAGAGTATCAGGGGTAACACTGGAGTCAGAGAATAAATCATCCAAAACATCAAGCACAGGAGGTATAGCTAAGGGTCTGTGTTGGGGCTTTTTAAGGAAGATTCGAAGGCGCTTTCTGGAATCTGAATATTCCTAGCCTTGCCACTTAAAATGCTCCCTCATGGAATGCAGAACTTCCCCAAAAGACATATCCTCAGGAGGAGAAGCCGAGGGGATAGAGTCCTCTGCATCTGAATCCTCATAGGTCTGGAAGGGCTCTTCCTGGCTTTCAGAGTGAACAGAGTCCTCAGAATCTTCATCTGTGGGGAGAGGGTCAGGGGGTTCAACCCTAGGCCTCTTATCAGGAGGAGTCTGGGATCCTCTCTCAGGATGGGCCTGGGAACCTCTGATCAGGGAAATTAAATCTGCGGCCACAGCCATGATTTGAGTTTCAGGAGTAGGCTGAGGTAAGGTCTTAGCAGAAAGATGCTTGGACTTGCTGGCTGCCTTGGCCCGTGTGTAGGCCTTGATAGACATGGACATGGGAGGCCTAGCCGCTCCACGTGCAGGAGTGACCTTATCCACAGCAATGGTCTCGGGCATTTCCTCGGCTTCAGTATCCAGAGGAAAGTCAATAACTGGCGTCGGAGTGGCCTCCGGTATCGGTAATGCGGTGTCTTCGGTTCGGAGCGGTGGAATAACCGCCTCAGAGGGAACCGGAGCACTCACGGTTAATTTTGGTGTGGTGTCGGTGGAAGACGCGGGCCGAGGATGTCGGTCCCGGTCTTTTCGTTTCTTAGGAGTCTGCGTTGTCGGTTGTTCCGACGGCATCGTATAATGAAATTTATCGCCAAAAAAGTCTTCAGCGAACTCCGCCCGGCGCCTGAGAGTGCGCTTGTTAAAGCAAGCACAGGCGGCACAGGCCGAGACGTCGTGGTCTGGGCCAAGGCAAGGGAGGCAGTAAGAGTGGAAATCCTTATGAGGTATTTGTTTATCACAAGACAAACAATTATTTACTTTTTCAGTAATTTCTGACATCGGCTGAGGCAAGAAAAGGTCCCCAATGGGGTACTTAGCTTTTTTGATGACTTCGGATTCGAAGAATACAGGAGCTGACCGACCGGCACTTGCGAACTGCTTCTGCTTCGGGCACCGTGTGGCAAGAAAGACTGAAGAAGATGGCGTCGGCTGATGCTTATGTACTCCAGCCGCTCTGACATCAGAGAGAAATGCGACATCAGCCGACGTCGGACCCAGACTTTGGAATCCGGCCGACCGAGGGCTGCCTGAGGCAGGACAACCCATATGTTATGACTGCAGTTGCATTCTTGAAGGACATCCACTTTTATCTCTAAATCTGTCCCAGCACAATCTGGTAGTTAGATGTAACTTTAAATTCACTATACTGGTATGTTCTTCATATACCGAATTGATAAAGTCTGTTTTGTGATTTATGATTTAGTGTTGAATTGTCACTTAATTCCATTAGGTACTGGTGTGCCTTTGCTGGGTAATTTTTTCCCCGTGGTTGTGGAACTGTGTAGTTATAAAGACAGGAAGAATTTGATTGTTCCCAGGTGGTGTGGGCATGATTGCTTAACCCTTCCTTCAAAACCGTAACACCTTTAGTTTTGCAGCCATGTTTGGATGGATTTGGATCAGGGTGATTGCAGTTTATAGGTCTCCTTTTTGCTGGGATTTATGTAAGACCTCTAAAGTGGGAAGGATGAAAGTTTAAAAATAAAACATCTTTCATGAAAGGTCTGAGGTGGAAGATTGTGTATGTGGTTATGCTGATAAGAACTGGAAATTCCTGTGTTAACACTAATGTACAGTAGACAGTTTATTGGACTGTGCTGTAGAAGCTGAATCTGTGGACAGGTTTACTGGGCTGTGTAAAGTAGGGCTCACTAGTGTTGGATTAAAGTACTTTAATAATGTTGTAGGTGGAAAACTGTTTAATGGGTGCATTTCATGTACAATTTGAATGGAGCGGCTTGATGTATAAGATCTGTATAGGCATGTGTTTCTGATGTCTGCACAGATAAAGTACATAATTACTTATGCATTCCTCGGACGAAGGCCTGAGGTCATTCTTGGTGTTGCCAAACAAACTTGTGGTTATGTGTGTGAAAGGGTGAGTGTGTGAGTTGAGTGAGTGTGGTGTGTGAGTTGAGTGAGTGTAGGGGGTGAGTGTGGGGGGTGAGTGAGGGTGGGTGAGAGAGTGTGGTGTGTGGGTGGGTGAATGTGGGGAGTGAGTGAGTGTGGGTGAGTGAGTGTTTGGTGAGTGAATGAGTGTGGTGGGTGACCGAGTGGGTGAGTGGGGTGAGTGTGGTGGGTGGTGAGTGAGTGTAGGTGGGTGGTGAGTGAGTGTAGTGAGTTGGATGTGGGTGGGTGAGTGAGTGGGTGTGGGTGGGTGAGCGAGTGTAGTGAGTGGGTGTGGGTGGGTGAGTGTGGGTGGGTGGTTGAGTTTGGGTGCATGGCTGAGTGTGGGTGAGTGAGTTGGTGTGGGTGAGTGTGGTGGGTGAGTGATTGAGTGTGGATGGGTAAGTTGAATGTGGGTGGGTGAGTTGAATGTGGGTGAATGAGTGAGGATGGTGAGTGAGTGTGGTGGGTGGTGAGTGTGGTGAAGTGAGTGTAGGTGAGTGGGTGAGTGTGGGTGAGTGAGTGAGTGTGGGTGAGTGTGGGTGAGTTAGTGAGTGTGGGTGAATGAGTGAGTGTGGGTGAGTCTCATTTTTGGATGTAATTTCTAAATTCTGTAAACTTTGTTTTTGTATTGTCATATTGCTTTACACTGCCCTACTGATATGTGACAAAGTACAGGCAGAAGCACAGTAACAGCTGCAAAAACTAATAGCATAAATTTGCAATAACCATGCATATACATTAATTGCATGTTTTTACATAAGCAGATGTCTGTCACAATTAATTGACAACACTACATCAGATTACAAGAAGTATGCAATACCGTAATTTTTAAAATTATGTCTTAAAAAAGCATGTTGGTGCTGTCATGCAAGTCTGTGAAATATTTCATGTTTATAGTGTGTCATTTGTTAGCTATTTAATCAAACATGAAGAAAAAATAAGTGGGAGTTTGATGCTTTGCAAAACGGTGATTATTCCCAGTGCTATGTAGCTTGGTTCTAAATTTGACAGGAGGAGTGCAACAAAAAAAAGTGTCCCACTTTAAGGAGGGAAGGCTGACAAGAAAACAGTACATTACTCTGGTCACCTGCTGTGAACTGTCAATCACATGCAGATAATGGGTCAAATTACCCTTAGCTCTTTGACAGCTAAAGAAGGTAGGTGTGAAGTGGCAGGGGAGATGCCTTGAAGAACTAGATTTCAGCCTTCACAAAAGAAAGCAAGTTAGCATTTCTAAGAAACAAAAGCAATAAATTGCACTTTTCAGTTCTGTTCTGTAGCATTTGCACTGCTTGTGTTTGAAGTATTCATTGAAAAGGATAACATTTTAACCAAAAGTAGGGGACTTTAAGACAGCAGTGAATGCCTGTTAAGTCAATGAAGTGGCAGCAGCTTAAGGGAAAACGTGGCAGATCTGATGCAATTTTTTGGAGACGAACAATGCATTCTGGGATACTTCGAGACAGAGTAAACAGTCTGAATTACTTCAAAATGCCAGCCCCCATGTGGTCACAGTCAGAAATTGCATATAAAAATATCCAAAAAGCTCTAAATAGTCCCAGAGTGCTGTTAAAATGTAGGAAACACCAAACCATGATGAAATAAATATGTTTTTTGAGTCTGAGGGTGCGGTTGTCCTTTAATAAGGGCCATAGGATTATAGGCCCTACAATTATCACAGGCAGAATCCTAGTGGGCTGAGCCTAGACAATAAACACACAGTGTGTGCATCAGAGAGGAGAAATTTGTGGCCAAAGGTCATACATTTTTTTAAAACCCAAGGGTTTTTCAGCCAGAAAAAAAGGATTTTTTTTTTTTGAAAAGGAAAGTGTTACCAACAATAGTAATAAAAGAATATACCTCAAATGATACTGAAGACTTGCACTAAAAAGTGTAGAAAAGATACGGGAGGATAAGGAGAAAATTTTATCAAGAAATAGAAAAAATAGTTAAAGAAATTTCGATATTTACTCAGAAAAAGATACTACTGCTCAAGAGTTGACAGTGATCACATCTGTATGCAATGGTGGCAAATGAGATCTGAGCTATGATAGCAGACTAGTGCATTATGGATAAGGGAGGAGCTTGAGAGTTTCCGTGTTCAAAAAGCTAGAAAAAGCATCCAAGTCAGATCCAAACCCACGTGTTGAGGAATGAATGAAAATTACATCAGATCACTACTTTTAAATCCTCCTGCACTTGCATTACCAGATTATTTATAGGTTCATAGTTGCTTACTAGGCTAATGACCACAAGGGCCTTTTTAAGCCTAGCCATGCATCCCAAATCTTTGACAAGTCCTGATACCCTTGATAATTGTAAGCATGGGCCAGGGAGATTAACCATTTACAGGTTACTTGTATCCATTAGAGACATAGGTGCCAAACCAGGGATGAATTTCTGGTTTCCCATCCAATTGTCCAAGTTGCACTTGAATTGGGTCAGGGAGGAACTCTGCTTCACATGGATGGGGAGCCTGTGCCATAGACAGGGTAGTCTCTGGGATACATACCTATCTCTCCAGCAGGTCCTATTTATATCACAGGCAAGGTTTAAGTCTTTAGAATGGGTAATTCTGGTGCTGTTTGTTTATGTGGATATGCAGGAGGTCTGACAATGCCCTATATGCCAGGCATAGATCTCCCCTTAAAAGCCTGTAGGAGACAGAATACAGGAATAGGGCCTTGAGGCAGTCTGCATAGGATATTTTACTTACACATTGTATTATTTTAGTGAATAACCTCTGTGGACATTCCAACTGTTGGATATGCCTGGTTAGGTACATACTAAAGGGGACATTGTACTCAACGATAGGTCTGATGAATGCCGAATACAGTAAAACAATGACTTCCTTAGACTATTTTAAAAGATTTGTTTCTATTTTGTAGTGAAAGAAATAAAGTAACTTTATGATTATTAATACAATGTAAAATGATGGAGTTAGACCTTTTGCTTATTTTTGTACGACTTTTGATCCTGCAGCCCTCCTCCACTGCCTTAGTGCGGTGGCTGTGACAGTGCGCATTGTAGACAAGATGGGTGCACTGACTCTCGGGTATGTTATTTACATGGCAGTTCTGTATTCTGTAGAAGCTTTGTTCTTGAAGACTAAAACACAATATTTATCTGCAACATGATTGTTTAGATATTATCTACTTAATATCGCTTCTTTACAGACTGTTTGAGGTCCACCACTTAACTCCACTTCCTTAATCCCTACAGGGGATGAAGGAGAATCCCATGACTGCGTACTTGTTACTAACATTGTGATTTCTCCTAGATAAGCTTTGAAAGATGTTCCTTTACAGAATACAAATCTAATAATTTTCATGAACGGTGAACTTGGGAGTAGCCTTTTCCTTTTGCATACGAGACAGAATTTTATTAAGTGGACAATTAAATGGAAATGTGTCTGCTCAAGCAGCTAAACTTGCAGCAATGACTGAAGCCTATAAGACTGGGAAAGATCATTCAATAACAGTTTCTACAGATTCTCTTTATACTTATGGAGTAGTTCAAGATTTTGGTATACTTTGGAAGGAAAAGGGTTATTTAACATCAGCAGCAAGTCATTAAAATGTTTTTTTTTTTTAATGACTTGTTAGATGCTTTATTATTACCAAGGGAAATTGCTGTAGTGAAATGTACCACACGTAAGACTGATGATTGCTTTGCAGCAAAGGGTAATACTTTTGCAGATATGGTGGAAAGACAGGCTTCACTGTCTTATTCTATTCAGGCTATATTTTTGTAGCAAGTAAATGAAAATAACTTTTCTTTATGAGTTATTGCCTTTTCAAGGCCAGAGGACTCTGAGAAGGTGGTGGATAAGCGATGGCTGCAGTCACTTTCTAGATCATTTGTGGCACCATCCAGATGATTGATTGGTGGCTTCATAAAATCTCTTGAATCAACTGGTTAAAAATCTACCATGTCTTTCCATTTGGTTAAAAATGCTTTACTAAAACACATTTCCACTAAATAATTCATATGCCCCTCAGCTCTCATAACTTGCTCAATGTTATGTAAATACTAATGTAGTTTGTTTAGAAAGTACAGTTGTGTACACTTACCATAAATGTAGATGTTCAAGTGTATTCACTGTTGCAGTCATCACATTTGGGTTATCCATGCCAGGGTAGCCCTTGGCCAACCGAATACCAGAGGCTTAGGATTTCTGCGTTGGCTGCTGTTGCTTCAGGGCTGAAGTCAGGTCGGCAGTAGTAAGGCAGCCGATGCCATTACATCAGTTTTTCTTGCCCTAACCTGTCAGGAGCACCCAAGTAGGAGCCAGGTTCTGGTGGAAGAACCCCACCAGTAGAAAGTAAATACTAATATGTCCCTTGTAAGGAAAGAGAAGAAAAAAGGGGGATGGAGGGAGACCAGGACTGCAACAGTGAATACACTCGAACATTTACATTTATGGTAAGTGTACACAACTGTACTATGTTCTTCGTGTTTCACTGTTGCAGTCATCACATTTGGGTTGATTCCCAAAGCTGAGGAAATGGGTGGAGGCAGTCAAGGAAACTATAGGCTGGCTACGATGCCTTGCAAGACTGCAGAGGCAAACCCTGCCCTGGATTTGGAGAAGAAAGCAGGTTGCAACGTTTGGTAAAAGTCTGAACAGATGTCCATGTGGCAGCCTTCAGGATGTCCCTGGTGGGGACTCCTCTGAGGAAAGTTGCAGAGGTGGAGGCTGCTCTGGTGGAGTGAGTCCTGTCCCCTTTGGGGGGAGGCTTTCTGTGTTGTTTGTAGCAGAAATGGATACAGTGTGCTATCCATCTGAAAATGGCTTGGAGATGGCATTGCTTTCAGCCCCTGTAGCAAAGCTGACCAGCAACTGATCAGACTTCCTGAAGGATTTAGTACTATCTAGAGAGAATCTGAGCTGTCTGTGTACATCTAGAGAGTGCAGGATCCTTTCCCCCTTGTTCTGGGGATTAGGAAAAAAGGTGGGCAAATGAATGGATTGGTTGACAGCCACACTGGACACCACCTTGGGCATGAAGGATGGGCTAGTCCTGAGGGATACCCTGTCAGCATGGAAGATGATGAAGGGTTCCACAGCCATGAGTCCTTGCAGCTCGGAGACTCTTCTGGCTGAAGTGATGGCCAGAATCAAAGCTGTCTTCCAGGAAAAAAATTTTAGCTCTGCAAAAGAAGCTGGTTTGAAGGAGGGCAGGGTGAGCTTTTCCAACACAAAGTTAAGGTCCCAAGCTGGGGTTGGTGCTCTTCTGGGTGGCCTCAAATTGCTAGCTCCTCTTAGGAACTGTTTGATAAAGGAGTGTGAGGAAAAGGGGCTGCTCAGTGGGAAAATGAGCAGAGATAGCAGAGGCATGAATTTTAATAGAGGAAAAAGAGAGGCCACTGTGTAGTAGGTCAGCTAAGTAATCCAGGATGAGAGGGAGGGTTGTGCCACATTGGCTCCTTTAGCCTGAATCCAGGTGCAGAACCTTTTCACATTTGTCAGCATAAGACATTCTAGTGCTAGGGCAACTGGCCTCATGTATAACATCTAAAACCTGTTTACTTAGGTTGGCAGATTGATCGGGGTTAGGGAATAAGCCAAGCTGCCAAATTGAGTGTCTGCAACTGGGGATGCATGAATTCCCCTTCCCTCTGGATCAGGAGGTTTGGAACCTGAGGAAGATGCCATGATGGAAGTGGGGATAGGCTGCACAGCAAGGGGTACCAGTGCTGGCAAGGCCAGCCTGGAGCTATAAGAATTGTCCTTGGTTTTTCCTCCTTTATTCTGAGCAGTACCCTAGGGATGAGAAGTAGTGGAGGAAAGGCATAGACTGATAGATTGACTCAGGGGGAAGGATAGGGCATCCACTTTCCAAGCCATGTAGTGATGCTCCCTGGTGCAGAATTTGCTAAGCTGATGGTTGGTGTGGGAGGCAAAGAGATTGACCTTTGGGATGCCCCATTTCTGAGTTATTAGGGTGAAGGCTCTTCTGTTGAGCTGCCACTCGTGTGGGTCCAGAAGATTTCTGCTTAACTGGTCTGCCAGAGAGTTGAAAGAACCTGGTAGGAATTGTGCTAATAGGTGGAGTTGCATGGCAGAGGCTGTATGCCAATGGGTCATGGCCAGCCTGCATAGAGGATAGGAGTGAGTCCCTCCCTGCTTGTTGATATACCGCATTACAGTGGTGTCTGTTTTGATCAGGAGAGCCCCTGGGGAGAGAAGGGCCTTGAAAGCTATCAATGTGTGCTGGACAGCCATCATCTCTTTTTGGTTGATGTGCAGAGAGATTTGCTGTGGGCTCCATTGGCTCTGTATGCACCTGCCATCCAGGTGTGCACCCCAGGCATAGTCTGATTCGTCTGTGGTGAGGGTCTGGGCAGCAGGGAGTGGTGAGAAAGGTAGTCCCTTGTTGTGGGAGCATGCTGTTGCCCACCAAAGAAAATATTTTCTGAGGCAAGGAATTATAGGTATAAGAGTCTCTAGGTCTTGAGAGTGTTGCCACCAAAGGTTTTTAGGTACCACTGAATTTTCCTCATATGCAGTCTGGCATATGGAATGAGTAGTATGCAAGATGCCATGAACTCCAGAGCTTGCAGGATCTTCCTTGCAGATAGCTGGAGTCTGATGGCTAGTTGAGAGAAGTAGGCTGTCAGGAAAATTAGCTTTTCTGGTGTAAGGAATGCCATCTGGGATGCTGTGTCCAGGCTTGCTCCTAGGAATATAATCATTTGGGTGGGCACCTGTTTGGATTTCTTTTCATTGATTGTGTACCCCAGAGAGGTGAGTAGGGAATTTAAAAAGGCCAGGTGCTTGAGCAGCTTTTCCTGGCTGTCTGCTTGAATTAGGCAGTCATCTAAATAAGGGTAAATCTGGATATTCTTTTGTCTGCAAAGGCAATGGCCTGAGCCAGACATTTTGTGAAAACTCTGGGAGCAGTAGATAAGCCAAAGGGAAGCACAGAGAACTGAAAGTGCTGAGATCCTGCCCTGAAACAGAGATATTTCCTGCATGATTCCCTGATAGGAATGTGGAGGTAGGCCTCTTTTAGATCTAGGGTGGCTAGCCAAGCATCCTTGGACAGCATGGGTAGCAGCTGCTGGAGGGTGAGCATTTTGAATTTTGGGATGACCAGGAAGGTGTTTAAAATGGACAGATTGAGGATGGGGTGCCAGGTGCCCTCTTTTCTGGGTACCAGAAAAAGTCTGGAGTAGAAACCTTGGCCCCTCTGTTCTGCAGGAACATGCTCTACTGCTCTCATAGAGAGCAGGGAAAGGACGTGCTTTTGTGCCTCTGCCCACTGGTTTGGAGGTAGATCTGGGAACCCTTTTGGGGTAGGAAGGGTGTGGAAAGAAAATTTGTACCTCTGGGACACTATGTTGAAAACCCAGCGGCTGGTAATGATGGCCAAGGTGCTTGCGTGAAAGGAGAGTTTTCCTCCTAGGGGCAAGTGAAGGTGGGCAGAGGGAGGGGGTGGGGGAGGTGAGTCATTGTGCGTTCTTACCATAAGGGGGTGGCTTAGAACTCCCTGGTTTTGAAATGGAGATAGTCCACTGCTTAGATCTCTGCATTCCCTGTGGCTGCGCTGTCTGGGGGGGGGGGTCTGGTTCCCCAGGGTTTGGGCTGGAATGACTTAGTGGGAGCAGGAAAGGACCATTGCTTGGTGGGATAATGCCTGCTGGACCTGTAAGAAATCCTTAATTGTCTGCATAGATTTTGCTTTTTCTTCCATATTTTTTAAGACCTCTTCTGCCTTAGTGCCAAATAAGTTGCCTTTGTGCAAGGGGGCAGCCAACAATTTAGATTTGACATGGTCTGGCAAGGGCTGTTCCTTAAGCCATGCATGCGTTCTAATGACAGATCCAGTGACTGCTGCCCTGTAAGAAGCTTCTACGGCGTCAAAACCACAGTGCAATGTGTGTTTATTTACTCGACTTGCAGAATGCATTAACTCTTGTAACTCTTTAGATTCTGCATAAGCAGGAAAGGAAGACATTTTTTGTTTGAGGAACTCCAGGGTATGTTGCTGAAATTTTAGCATACGGAACTGACAATTTAGTGCCCTGCTAGCAAGAGTAGCTAAGTGGTATACCTTTTTATGCCATCTGTCTAGTGCTCGGGAAACCCTATCTGAGGGGGTGGGATTCTTAGCAGAGGTTGCTTTAATCTCTTTAGGTCCTTGAGAAATTACCTCAGAGTCAGCAGTAGGATTTTTAAAAAGAAATTTGTGAGTCAGGGACTCTATAGTACCTGTCTGGTTTTCTGGGTGCAAGAGGGAGGGTGTCAGGAATGAAGCTGGATTCCAGAAAAACATCCTCCACAACATCTAGGACTAAAGGGATGGCCAAGGGTCTGCGCTGTGGAAGATCTAAGAATTCCCAGAGTCACTTTTTAGACTGAGGGTAGTCCTGACTCTCCCATTGGAAATGCTCCCTTAAGGTATGACGGGTTTCCCCAAAGGAAAAATCCTCTGGGGGAGAGGCAGAGGTGATGGAATTCTCTGCATCAGAATCCTCATAAGTAGAGAGGGGTTGCATGTATTCATATTCAGATGCATCGGTCATCTGACTCTTGTTCAGGCAAAACTACAGGTGACAGATCTCTTTTCCTTTTGGAGGGGGTAGCTTGGCTTCCCCTGATCAGCGTGATAATGTCTTCCACCATTTTAAGGATTTGAGACTAAGGCAAGGAAGCAGGTGCCTGAGATTGGGTCATCAGTTTCTTGGGTGTGGTTTGTACCCTGGGCTTAAGAAGCATGGTAGTCACGAAAGAAGATGTCGGTTTGTGTCGAGAATCGGTAGTGCGAAGGACTTTCTTGAAAGCCGGTGCCTGCTTAGCAGCTCCGGACCCATCCAAGGTAGAGACAACTGCAGGATCCTTAGTCAAAGAAGAGTTTTGCGGCATACTGGACTCCGAAAGGGTCTCGGTAGCGGCCTGTGAATCCACAGAACTAGGCATCAGGGGATGCGAAAGCGCCTCATTGAGGACCAGAGAACTGAAGACTAGCTTAACAGAAACATCGTTGGTAGGTTTGGACCTGTGCTGTCTGTCTCTGTCTTTATTTTTACGTTTTTTCAGAAGATCTGCTACCGGATGGCTTACTGAAGCCATATCGTAGTTCGAGGAATGTAAGCGAAAATATTTAGCTACAATAAGGGCCCAACAATGGATAGTTCTGGCGTTGAACAAAGCACAGAAGTGACAGCGGGGAACATCGTGGTCTGGGCCTAAACAAGTGACGCAGTAAGAAAGAAAGTCTCTGTGTGGTATTTGCTTTCCACAGGTGAGACAATTGTTAACTTTTTCTGACATCGGTTAGTGCAAGAAAAAAGGATAGCTTAGCTTTAGAAGACTTCAGCTTCAAATCAGTAGACGAAACTCAGGTAGCGGCCGACCAGCACTCGTGCGAACTGCTTTGGGCTCCAAGGCAAGAAAGACTGATGTAATGGTGTCAGCTGCCTTACTTTATACTATTGACGACCTGACATCAGTTCTGAAGTGACAGCAACCGACACAGAAATACTAAGCCTCTGCTATTCGGGCTGGCCGATGGCTACCCTGGCAGGGATTACTCAAATGTGATGATTGCAACAGTGAAACACAAAGAACATCATAATGTATCTAACTCAGTACCTGCACCTGTTCAATCACTGAAAAAGCCTTGGGGACCATTCTGTTTTCTACAGTGGGAGTTTATTGAACTTCCTCAAGTGCAGAAATTCAGACATGGACTGACTGTAATTAACATTTTTTTTTTCCTGGATGGGTATAAGCATAGTCATCTATAAAGAATGATCCATACAGGGTGGCAAACAAGTTACTAACTGAATTTCTATCAGGGCTCTCATTTTACTAGTCAGATGATAACAGCATTTTTTATATGATTTTGAATGTTAAATTGCAATTTCATCATCCCTTTAGGCTGCAGGCTTCTGGACAGTAGAAAGAACCAAACATTAAAAGTACGATTAGGTAACGTTTGTGAGGCATCTGGTTTTAAATGGACAAAAGCATTGACTTTAGTTTAATTCAGTATTATAAGTACTATTTGTAGCCATAGAAAATTGCCTCTCATTAAATCATTGTCAGACCCATGAGAATGCCTGCAACCCATCTCCCTAAGAACTTAGAATTGCAAGATAGGGATGAAGCCAATCTTTTGTATTGCAAATCTTTGTGCTCTATTTTGCAAAAATACCACAGTTGTTCTTCATGTAGCCTGACAACCCAAAGAGCAGAACCATCATGGCCTGCAGCCCAGAGACTTTGTTAACATCAAAGTATACTCCTGAAGAAAATCACTTGGCCCCAGATGGAAAGGACCACACTTAGTTTTGTTCAAAATTGGTACTGCCATCCATTGTGGGGTCTTCTTCACCTGGATCCATGTGTCGCACGTCAAGATCATCCCTTGTGACGAGTACAATCAAAACACCATTGACAACAGACCAAGTGAGCCAGCAGAACTTATCACCAACTGAACCAAACAATAAACCAAGGAAACTGTTGCATATGGAAGTGACTGCCCATGACATCTTGCCATCCAAATCAAATCTGGAAACAACTGTGAACCGTTTACCATTCAACTTGATTCCGCATCTGCCATCCAGATCACATCTGTAACTGAATGCAGTTAACTTACACTTTTTACCAGACCAGGAAGTTAAATCACATGATTCTGCTACCTCATCCTGGTCTGATTCAAACTTCAGTGGTTCTTCAACATCTACATTCTTTCCTTGCTTCTAATTCCAATACTAAGATTAATTCTGCCTTTTGAAACTGATTTATAATTGTCTTACCTAGACAACATTACTTTTCAAAGTCATCTGGGACTAAGGCCATTGGTCAACAACTTTTTGGTGATCAATTTTGTTTGCACAATAAACACCATACCCAACATCCTTGTTATATAGATTCTTCAAAAGCCTTAATGGCCCCGAACATGCTTGTTTTCCTTTTGAACTTATCACAACAGTTACAGTGATTTTCATAATCATTTTACTTTGCCTACTTATGCCATCCAGAACCATAAGCGTGACTACTGGAACTGTGAGCAACAAATCATTTCTTAACAGACATAAAACTTTGATTAAAACAGAGACAGGCATCTGGCTAGAATTAAATCAAGAGCACCTGAATGCCATCCTACATTTAATACTTCTGCCACCTTGCATACTTATGCACAAACCCTCCATGTTTACAACTCCTAAGTTTGTATGACATGACGGGGGTATTCCATTCATTACTATATCAATAACTGATTCAGAGTTTTATACTGCATTTGACCTTATTTATTTATTTACTGACATTTGATTACCAGGAAAAGTCTGACTGGGTAGAAGCACATTTTCAGCAGAGGCCAGGGAAGAAAAGCTCCAAACTGTTACACAACATTTTAAGAATGAAAATTGTACAATCTTCAAAAATAAAACAAAAACATCTGTAGTTTAAATATATTATAACAAATCTAACATTAATATAAAAATTAAAAAATCGATACAAGTTATATGATAATTATTTAATATTTAGAGACATTTTAAACAGTCTGTACAGAAATTAAAGGCAAGTTAGATAACTTCCTAAGCTCCCTGATGGACTTCACCCCATAAGCAGGTGCAATACCTGTCATATTTGATCACTAAAAATCAGAATAAACATGATTCCGCCCCCTTTACCATAATGCTGCTTGAACTATTGATTGTTAAAGGCACTTTTTGTTATAGTAGTGTTTGCGATTTCACCTGGAAAATTTATGATGGAACTGGAGGGCAGAGCATGGCAGTTTCATGATTACTAGTACTTTTGTGGAAATCAAGCTTACCCCTGGTTACACAGGCTGATCTGGTGGTTGTTATATAAGTTGTGTTATTCCAGCCATACAATATACAGCTGCTTTACCAGAAGGAAAGATCAGTAATGCTTGTAAGCAAAACAATAAAGATATTCCTAGCCCAGCTGGAAAAACAGATGTCTCCGGGGTCTATCATAATGCTGTACAAAAAATTGCTTTTAAAGGGCTTGCTCACATGGATCACGGTGATGGAGTATTTTTTTGAACAGGTATTGTACCTGCTGATGGGGTAAAGTCCATCTGGGAGCTTAGGAAATTTTCCAAGTTCATGGAAATATTAAGTAAGTCCACCTTTCTGTCTATTAATCTGATAACCTAAGAATAAACTACAAAGCAGTGTGGTGCTAGAGAACCACATGGCCCTCAACTTTATTCTCACTTCCAATGGGAGTATGTGCCCAGTCATTCAGAGTGTTCCTCTTTCATTCCTGATAACGTGCCATCCATAGTAACCTAAGAATAATTCATAAAGTCACTGATTTTGACATACCAGAGATATACTGATAGCTCCCAATGTGCATGGTTAACCAACCATTTCTCTAGACAGGAAGAGGAATTTTAATTGCTTATAGCTCTTCTAATCGTACTATTAGATCTTATTTTTATGGTAAAAGCCTGCATTTTAAAATTATTAGAGTCCAGAAAGGATGGCACACTGCAAATGCAAGAAAATTGCATCATTACCACTGACCACTACTGATAAAATTCCTAGCACAGAAAAAGATACAAATAAAATTGTTACAAAATTTTAGTAAAATATATGACAATTTATTCATGGCACAGCTTGCCACATTGTGGTGTGAACCTTGTTCTAGATGACTGTCACTGTTGAGTGACACCCAGACCTTGTGCAAAAATGGGGAAAAGGGGGTTGTAGGTGGATGGATATGGCAATCTATACAAGGGATTGGGGTATGTGAAAATAAATATAGTAGAAATTACACTATTAAAGATTATTTACAGTACTCAAATTGTATTTTTAATCCATCAAGACAAAAGTTTACATTGCAAATAAGACTATATTTTTTTGAAACTGTGTAAAGGCTGTTCATGTCAGGGTCTGAAAGAAACAGCATGTGAATAATGTTTGCTACTAAGTGATAAAGTGCCCATTCATCTGAGAAAATACAGTTGTGTACATTTACCATAAATGTATATGTTCGAGTGTATTCACTGTTGCAGTCATCACATTTGGGTTATCTGCCTGCCTGAATACCAGAGTCTTCGGATTTCTGCATTGGATGCTGTCTCTTCTTCCATGATGTCAGGGGTATAAAACATGCAGCCGATGCCATTACATCAGTTTTTCTTGCCCCATATGTCAGGTGCCCCCACAACAGGAAGCAATTATATGATATGGTACACCCCCATCAAAAAGCAAATACACCAGAAAAAATAAATATACCAAACAATAAGGAAAGGTAGAGCCAAGAGAAGTCAGGGGTCTGGAGGGAGGGTAACCAGGACTGCAATAGTGAATACACTCAGACATCTACATTTATGGTAAGTGTACACAACTGTACTATGTTCTTCGTGTTTCACTGTTGCAGTCATCACATTTGGGTTTATTCCCAAGGCTAAGGAAGGGAGGAGGAAGTTAAAGAGCATTAGGGCCAGCTATTAAGCCCTGCAAGACTGCAGTGGCAAATCCAGCTCTGGATTTAGAAAAGATAGGCATGTGGTAATGCTCGGTGAAGGTATGTACAGAGCTCCAGGTAGCAGTTTCTAGGATGTCCCTGGTACGGACTCCTCTGAGAAAAGCTGCAGAGGTAGATGCAGCCCTGATGGAATGTGATCTTATCCCCTGTGGGGTAGGTTTTCCATGGTGCTTGTAGCAGAAATGAATGCAATGGACTATCCATTTGGAAATGGTTTGCTTTGAAATGGCCTTCCCCTTTGCCCCTGCAGCAAAGTTAACTAGCAGCTGTTCAGATTTTCTAAGAGGCTTAGTCCTGTCCAAATAAAATCTAAGTTGTCTGTGCACGTCCAGAGACTGCAGTATTCGTTCCCCTTTGTTTTGTGGATTAGGGGGAAAAAGGTAGGCAAATGAATGGACTGATTTAGGGCCACACTAGACACCATCTTGGGCATAAAGGAAGGATTAGTCTGAGGGAAACCCTGTCCGCATGGAAGATAATGAAGGGTTCCACTGCCATGATGGCCTGTAATTCAGACACTCTTCTTGCTGAAGTGATGGCTAGAAGGAAGGCTGTTTTCCAAGAAAGGAATTTCAACTCTGCTGTTGCAGCTGGCTCAAGGGGGGGGGGGGTGAGCTTTTCCAATACAAAATTAAGGTCCCAGGATGGAGTGGAAGCTCTCATGGTTTCTTAAAGTTTTGGCACCTCTAAGGAATTGCTTTAGCAAGGGTTGAGAGAAAAGGGGTGGCTCTATATTATAATGTGCAGAAATGGCAGAGGCATGCATTTTAACTGACAAGAATGATAGGCCCCTGTGGAGCATTTCTGTTAAGTACTGTAGAATCTGAGGTAAGCTGGGCACCGTTGTGCCCATCCCCTGACCAGGCTCCAGGAGCAGTATCTTTTCCATTTTTCAGCATAGGATTTTCTAGTACTAGGCCTCCTTGCCTCTAGAATGACATCCAGTACCTGCTTACTGGGCGATGCAAAGGGAGAGCTCAAGGAATTAGCCAGGCTGCAAGGTTCAGCGTTTGAAGCTGAGGGTGCAGAATCTGGCCCGCCTGCTGGGACAGCAGGGAAGGGGTCTGGGGCAGGTGCCACGGTTGTAGCAGTGCCATACAGCGCAAGAGGGGGTACCACTGTTGGCGTGGCCAGTCCAGTGCAATCAGTATTGTCCTTGGCTTGTCCTGTTTGATCTTTAGTAGAACCTTCGAGAGGAGAGGCAGAGGGGGAAAGTCATAAACTGAGAGGCTTTCCCAGGTAAAGGACAGGGCATCCACTTTCGAAGCTTGGCTGTGGGGAGTTCTTGTGCAGAATTTGTTCAATTGGTAGTTCTGAGGGGAGGCAAACAGGTCTATCTCCGGAGTCCCCCATTTGATCCTCAAGAGGTTGAATATTTTGGTTTCTAGTTTCCATTTGTGTGGGTCCATGAGATTTCTGCTTAAGTCGTCTGCCAGTGAATTTAGTATGCCTGGCAGGAATTGAGCTTGCAGGTGTACTTGGTAGCTCAAGGCTGTGTTCCACAGAGCCATGGCTAGGCTACAGAGAGGGTATGAGTGGGTTCCCCCCCTGCTTGTTTATGTACCACATAACTGTGGTGTTGTCTGTCTTTACCAATAGTTGTCCTGGAAGAATACGGTCTTTGAAGGCTGTCAGAGCATTCTATACAGCTAACATTTCTTTTGGATTGATATGCAGGTGCATCTGTCTCGGGTTCCATTTGCCCTGAATGCATTGCCCTGCCATATGAGCCCCCCATGCATAGTCTGATGCATCTGTTGTTAGGGTTTGGGCATCAGGGGGTAGAGTGAAAGGGAGTCCCTTGTTGTGGTAGCAGGCCTCTGCCTACCAAAGGAACTCTGTCTTGATACAAGGAATGATAGAAATGATTGTTTTCAGGTCCTGAGAATGTTGACACCATAGGCTTTTTAGATACCATTGGAGTTTCCTCATATGCAGTCTTGCATATGGAATTAGTAAAATGCAAGAGGCCATGAACTCCAGGGCTTGCAGTATTTTCCTTGTAGATAGCGGGGGTTTTGTGGCCAATAGTTTGAAGTAGGTTGTCAAGTAAACTTGTTTCTCTGGAGTGAGGAATGCCATCTGGGAAGTTGTGTTCAAGCTTGCTCCCAGGAATACAATCTGTTGGCAGGGTACTAGGTCAGATTTCCTGTCAGTGATGGTGTACCCCAATGAGGTTAGAAGTTTCTTTACGAATGCCAGGTGTTGTAATAGCAGGTCCTGGCTTTCTGCCTGAATTAGACAATCATCCAAATATGGGTAAATTTTAATATTTCTCTGCCTATAAAATGCAATGGCTGGAGGTAGGCACTTTGTGAATACCCTGGGTGCAGTAGATAAGTCAAAGGGAAGTGCAGAGAACTGATAGTGCAAGGAGCCTGCCCTAAAGTGTAGGTATTTCCTGCAAGATTCCCTTATTGGTATGCACAGGTAAGCTTCCTTTATGTCTAGGGTTGCCAGCCAGGCATCCTTGGCTAGCATGGGAAGAAGCTGCTGCAGAGTTAGCATTTTAAATTTTGGAACTACCAGAAAGGTGTTGAGAATAGAGAGGCCCAGGACAGGACGCCAGGAGTTGTCTTTTCTGGGTACCAGAAAAGGTCTTGAATAAAAGCCCTGTCCCCTTTGTTCTGCTGGGACAGGCTGAATAGCCCTGATACTGAGGACAGAGAGAGAACCTGCTGTTAAGCCTCCACCCATTGATTTGGGGGTAGGTCTGGCCAACCATTTGGTGTTAGTAGTGTGTGGAAGTGGAATCTGTATCCTTGGGAAACTATGTTCAAAACCCAATTGTCCTGGGTAATGAGTTCCCAGTTTTTTGCATGCAGGGCGAGCTTTCCTTCTAAGGGAGCAGGTAGCAGAGCAGGGCTTGGAAGGGTTAAGGTTGTCATTGTGCCATTTTTCCATAGGGGGTGGCTTACTACTCATTGCTTTGGAAGTGGGAGCCCCCCACTGCTTAGGTTTGTGCGAAGCCTGAGACTGTAGACAAGGTGGTCTGCTGTTCCTGGGTTTGGACTGAAAAGGCCTAGACGGGACTGGAAAGGACCAGTTCTTAGAAGGCCAATGCCTACTGAATCTGGGAGGCTGTACATGTAGGAAATCTTTACCAGTTTGTATAGATTTAGCCTTTTCCTCCATCCTTTTGAGGATGACTTCTGCTTTGTTGCCAAAAAGGTGGTCTTGGTTTAAGGTAGAATCCAGTAATTTAGCTTTTACATTATCTGGCAAGTTTTGTTCCTTAAGCCAAGTACATGCCTTCTAAGTACAGACCCAGTGACAGCAGCCCTGCAAGATCCTTCTAAAGCATCAAAACCACATTGCAAAGTATGTTTACCAACTTGTTCTGCAGAATGCATTAAATCCTGTAATACTTTGTGTTCAGTACAGTCGGGAATCAACATCATTTTCTGTTTAAGTAGCCCCATAATATGCTGCTGATACTTTAACATATGTTGTTGTTGTTGTATTTTTCGGCTTTTCCCGGTTAGGGGTCGCCACAGCGGAACTCCGGTCCACTAATGGTTGGCAGTACATTTTTACGTACTGAGTTGCCAGCTCTGACGCACAACCTTCAACGAAGGTACGCCCATTCATGCATGTCTCCACACAGAAGATGCTTTAGCTGAGAATCGAACAGGACATCTTACTGTGAGGCGACAACGCTACCGCAGCACCACCACCGCTTTGATACTTTAACATATGAAACTGGCAATTTAAAGCCCTGATGGCCAAAGTTGCAGAAGTGTATACCTTCTTACCCCATCTGTCTAAGGCTCTAGAATCTCTATCAAATGGTGTAGGATTTTTGGCATCAGTAGCCTTAATGCCTTTTGGTCCTTGGGAAATGGTCTCTGGATCCGCAGAGGGATTCTTGAAGAGGAACTTGTGAGAGTCAGGTACTCTGTAATACCTGTCAGGTTTTCTTGGAGCTGGAGGTAAAGTGTCTGGGGAAAGACTAGATTCCAAGAAAGCATCATCTACAATGTCCAAAACAGAAGGGATAGCTAAAGGCCTGTGTTGTGTTAGGAGTAAGAATTCCGTAAGCCTCTTTTTGGAGTCAGAGTAATCCTGGCTTTCCCAACGGAAATGCTCCCTAAGAGTGTGCAAGGTTTCACAGAAGGAAAAATCTTCTGGAGGGGAAGCAGAGGGAATGGAGTCCTCTACATCAGAATCCTCATAAGTAGATAAGGGTAAATCCTGGTAATCTGAAGGAACAGAAAAATCAGATTCCTGATCAGAAGAATCAGAAAGAAACTCAGTTCTAGGTCTCTTAGAGGGGAAGGCTGGCTTCCCCTAATCGAGGTAATGAGGTCTTCAGCCAATCTAAGCATTTGTTTTTTAGGCATATGGGCCTGGGCCTGCGGTTTGGTCATCGGTTTTCTAAGCATGGTGCGAGTTTTAGGCCTGGATGAAAATGATGGTATTGGTTTAATATGAAAGTCTGTAGGCCTGAATACACCATCAGAAGCTGGTGCCTGCACAGCAGCTCCGGACCCATCCAAGGTAGAGACATCCGCAGGTTCCATAGTCGAAGAAGCATCTTGCGGCATACCGGACTCTGAATGGGTCTCAGTAGAGGCCTGCGAATCAGAAGTAGCGGGTATCAGGGGCTGCGAAAGCACCTCACTGTGTACCGTCGGACTGGCGACTAGCTTAACGGAAGCGTCATTGGCAGTTTTGGACCTATGCGGTCTGTCTCTGTCTTTATCCTTACTTTTTTTGGAAGATCGGTAGTCGGATGGCTTGATGAAGACATTTTGGAGTACACAGAACAAGTACAAAAATAATTAGCTGCAAAAATAGCCCAAAGACGGATAGTTTGGGTGTTGAATAAGGCACAAAACCGACAACGAGGGACGTTGTGGTCTGGGCCTAAGCAGGGGATGCAGTAAGAATGAAAATCTCTATGAGGTATTTGCTTTCCACGGGTAAGACAATTGTTAACTTTTACTGACATTGGTTAGAGCAAGAAAAGGTACTTAACTTTTGTTGAAGACTTTGGGTCTGAAACTCAAAAACGAAAATTTCAGGAGTCGGCTGACCGGCACTTGTGAACTGCTTCTGCTTCAGGCACCGCACGGCAAAAAAGACTGATGTAATGGCATCAGCTGCATGTTTTATACCCCTGATGACCTGACGTCATGGAAGAAGATACATCATCTGATGCAGAAATTCGAAGTCTCTGGTATTCAAGCCGGCTGATGGCTACCTGCAGGCAGATAACCCAAATGTGATGACTGCAACAGTGAAACACGAAGAACATCTTCTAGTGACTGAAAAATGTTGTGGTTTGGGTGATGCTTTACAGTATCAAATGAAAGAATGTGAAGAGTGAAAAGTACACAGGAGGAAAAATGTTAGTGTATGCATTTAATTTCTAATACACTTTCACAAGATGGATTCTTGAATGTTCTTCAGTATCAGATGATTTGCTTCCTGTCTAATATTAGGAAACACCGACAGAGTAAAATTCAGACTCGGAACTCATGCCTAACATAGAATGTCATAAGCAAGTAGGCAAGCCATCTTATTTCTCACTGAAATAAAGATTATTCCATGCTGAAATGTGTGGTGTGAAAGTTATTCTGTACCTTAACAGAATGCACTGTAAGAGGATGATCACTGAGCAGACACGCTGAAATGGCTAATAAATTACCTTGATGGACAAGGAAGAAAGGTCACAGGTTAGTAATTCACACAAATATAGTAAAACCAGACAACTAGTCCTGAATGGGTGCTGGTTATGTTGTTGGAACCAAATAGAAAACCGTTTCCATTAGCTCATATATGATTTTCTAGTAGCAGACTTTCTTGCTTCAGATCCAGTTTGTGGTAATTACTCCTGGCCATTTCTAAAAGCAAGGGAGAACCACTGCTGCCTGTGCCAGAAGGGAGTCACCACTATGATCTTGGGGGCTTCCTTCTAAATCTTCAGACGTACACTGGATATTAGTGAAAAAGATGGAAAAGCATACATGAACATTCCTGTCTAAAGAAAAGAAAAAGCATATGTCTTACAATCCTTCTTGCATGGAGTCCTGGAATAGAATCTTGCCAGTTGATTGTTCAGAGAAGAAGCAAAGAGGTTGACTTGAGGAACTCCCCACAGATAAACCAAATATTATAAGATGCCCTGATGTGGCTTCCATTTGTGAGGGTCTGTCCTGGTTCTGCTAAGTTTGTCTGCCACACAATTTTGCTCGGACAGAAAGTAGGATGTTTATAGGTCAGTCTGTGCTGTGAAGCTATACTCCCAAGGTAACACAGCTAGTCAGCAAAGGGGGTATGACGGGATGTTGATGTAACACATGACTGTGATATTATCTGTAACCAACTGAAGAGGTCCCAGGGACCAAAGGTAGCTCAGAGAGTCTAGTACCTGCCAACACCATTGTCCTGTGATGGGATATGTATACTGATAGTAGGTACATGCTTTTCTGAGTGGCAAGATCACAGGCCCGCTATGCTAATCTGCATAGCTGGCATGATCTGTGCTTCCTTGCTTGTTCATGTATCACATGACTGTGTTGTCTGTGAATACTCCAAAAGGACCTGGCTTCATGATAGGTGAGAAGAGCTGAACAGCATCGATGAGGACCTTCATCTTTTTCAGGTTGCCGTGTTCCCTCTGGAATTTTGGCTGCCATGTGCCCTGAACTCTGGGTGCCTGTCCAGGCCCTCCAGATGTCAGACTTGGCATCTGGGTACATCTTTTGAACTGGGACTGGTGGGGAGAAGGAGAATCCTGGGTTAAGTTTCACCTTATCAACCCAACATGACAGCTCCCTCCTGAGAAAGGGTATGAAGGGGATCACAGTGTCCAGAGGATTAGAATGTTAGGATCAGACTATTTTTAGGTACCACTGAATTTCCCTCATAAGCAATTTGACTAGAGAGAAAATACAGTTGTGTACACTTACCATAAATGTAGACGTTCAGGTGTATTCACTGTTGCAGTCATCACACTTGGGTTATCTGCCTGCAGGTAGCCCTCAGTCGGCCCGAATACCAGAGACTTAGTATATCTGCATCGGATGCTGTTGCTCCAGGACTGATGTCAGATCGTCAGGGGTATAAAAACAGGCAGCCGATGCCATTACATCAGTTTTTCTTGCCCCAAATGTCAGGAGCCCCTCAACAGGGAGCTAAGTTATGGTGGGGGAAAACACCACCAGTAAAAACTAAATACCAATACTAATACCCCTGAAAGGGGGGGTAGTAAAAGGCATAGATAGTTTAGAGAGACAGCGAGAAAAAAACAGGGGGTTGGAGGGAGGGAAACCAGGACAGCAACAGTGAATACATTTCGAACATCTACATTTATGGTAAGTGTACACAACTGTACTATGTTCTTCATGTTTCATTGTTGCAGTCTCATACCGCTTGCTCAGAGTTGACCTGTGCCTGACATATAAGGCCATGTCAAACCCAGATTTGATGAATATGCTTCACCTCAAAAAATCTAGATCCCTCAGAACCACAAGGGCGGGAGACTTAAACCACAAGGAGGGAGACTTAAACCTTGACACGGTTATTAATAGAACGTGCTGGAGGGACAGATTCATCACCCAGAGACTCCCCATGCTGTGGAACAAAATCCCGGTACATGTGAGGCAGAGCACCTCGCTGGCCTTGTTCAAGAGGAATCTTGACCAATGGATGGGAGATCGCAGCTATACCCCAGGGATTACTTCAGTATCACTGCTTGACAGAGGCACAGCAAAATAATAGGCATAGTTTTATTCAAACTAAAGGGGTGGCGAAAGCCACATAACTATGGGCTAGGCTTATAAATGCCCTTGGGCAGATAGCCTAGTATGAACCTATGAACCTATGAACCTATTTGCTGCATAAAGAAAATGCCACCTATTTTAATATGTTAGGTCTACGGAGATATTTGGGTCTAGATATCTCTCTGAGAGGACTGAGAGCTTTTAAGTCTCCTTCTACTCCATTTTAATTTGTTAGATGAAACAGATAAATATTTCTCTAAAACGTGGCTTGCAGCAGCCCACTGTTGGTCGTTAGAGTGGGTTGCAATTTTAGTAGAAAGAGATTTGATTAAGCAAACGAAAATTAAAAATGAAATTAAAAGTACATAGTGATTTATTTAAATTAACTGGTTCTGGTAATTTGGATGTTCAGCTAGCAGATTGTGTATTTAAATGGGGGCTAACTGATGGTTTTGTGTACTCTTTGAAGGCTTTGCCGAGGCACTAAGACTTAAAATTTTGTACTTTTTCTGGCTGTTGTTTGTGGATTTAAGCTCTATTTTTTGTGGTTGCTGACTGTAGTACCTGTCTGGCTTCCTAGGGGCAGGAGGTAAAATATCAGGAGTAAGACTGGATTCCACAAAGACATCATCAACAACTTCCAGGACTGGTGGTATTGCTAAAGGCCTGTGTTGTGGCAAGTCTAGAAATTCTCTGAGTCTCTTTTTGGACTGAGGATAGTCTTAGCATTCCCAGTGGAAATGCTGTCTTAAAGTATGCAAGGTTTCACCAAAAGAAAAATCCTCTGGAGGAGAGGCAGAGCAAATGGATTCCTCTGCATCAGAATCCTCATAGGTTCATATGTAGGTACTAGGCTACTGGCCCTAGGGCCTATACAAGCCTAGCCAAAAATATACCCTGGCTTTCGCCACCCAAGAAAATGATTTTCCTGTGCCCCTGTCAAGCAGAACCACAGAAGTGATCCCCGGGGTGAATTTCCTATTACCCATCCAATCATCAAGATTTTTCTTGAAGAGTGCTAATGAGGAGCTCTGTTTGACATAGATAGGTAGACTGTTCCAGAGTATGGGAAGTCTCTGGGACAGGAATCTATCCCTCCAGCATGTTCTGTTTATTGTGGTGACAAGGTTTAGATCCCTAGAGCGCGTAGCTCGGAGAGATTGGGATTTCTTTAAGTGGAGCATGTCCAACAGCTCTGGGTTTGACATAGCTTTGTATGTTAGGCAGAGATCGCCTCTGAGTAGGCGATATGCGACGGAGTAAAGCTGGAGTTTTTTTTAGACGGTCTGCGTAAGGCATCTGTTTGAGGCCAGTAATCCTCTTTGTGAGGTATTTCTGCAGCCTTTCCAGTTGTTGTAGATGTCTTGTGAGGTATTTTTGTGGCCTTTCCAGTTGTTGTTGTAGATGCTTGTGAGATACATACCAAAAGGGGCGTTGTACTCTATAATGGGTCTAATGAGTGATGAGTAGAGGGGAACAATGACCTCTTTTTTCTGGATGAGAAACCTTTTGTGATGAGGTGTGCCACGTAGAAGGATTTCCTGACCACTTTGGCGATGTGATTATCAAAGGAGAGACTACTGTCCACCTGTGTCCTAAGGTCTCTTATCACACTTTCAGTGTTAAGTAGACTACCGCCTATGTGGTAATTCATGGGTACAGAATTTTTACCAAAGGGGATGACAATGCACTTTTTGGCATTGAGCTTGAGACCATGTCTTTGACACCAGGCATCTGTCTCAGTGAGGCCCTTTTGTAGGATGTCCACATCATTAGGAGTTTCAATTATGGCTCCTAGTTTGCAGTCATCTGCGAATTTAGTTAGCCAAAGAGCTTCTGTGTTAGCCTGTACTTCAGAGAAGTAGATACCAAACAAGAGAGGACCCAGGACTGAACCCTGTGGTACTCCACTTGTCACTTGTCTGAAGTCTGATTTGGAGTCTGCTACTTTCACAGTGTGGGTTCTTTCAGTAAGCCAGTTGGCAACCCATCTTGTGACATAGGGATTTATACCTAGTTTAGTGAGTTTATCTATAATTCCAGAGTGGGGGATGGTGTTGAACACCTTGGCAAGATCTAGATAGGCTGTGTGAACCACCTTACCCTCAACTATGGCTTTGGTGACTACTTCAAAGAAGTCTATCAGGTTTAGGAGACATGATCTGCCTTTTACAAACCCAAACTGTGTGGGGTCCAGGGTTTGGAGATCTCCAATGTCTTTGTTTATGAGTTCCATGATGATACGTTCTATGGCCTTGCAGACGAGGCTCGTCAGGTTAATGGGGCGGTAGTTCCCGGGGACTGTTGTGGCCCCCCTTTGTGGAGTGGGATAACTGTCGTGGTGTGCCATTCAATGGGCACAAAGCCTGAGGTGAGGCTATAATTGAACATGGTACTTAGGTGGGGTGCCAGTTCATTCTGTTGTTCATGTAGAAGGCAGCCTGGGATGTTGTCAGGACCCATGGATGCTGTGTTCTTGGCTTTGGAGAGTGAAGTTTTTACCTGTGCAGCCGTGATTACAGGAACTTTGCATTCTTCCGGTATAAAGATGGGCCCTTTAGGGGTGAGAGGGGGGTAAAGTTAGCACTGAACCTATCTGCAAGGATGTTGGCAATATCAGTTGGTTCTGTATATTTAGTGTCATTGTGCTGTAACTCAGAGCAGATCTGAGTGTTGCCATTGAGATTTTTGACATAGCTATAGAATGCTTTGTGGCTGTCTTTAGAATCAGTGGCAATTTTGTTTTCATAACTAGCTTTGGAGGATTTTATCAAGGATCTCAGCTTCTTACTGAGGCTGACCAGGGAGTTCCTCCAATCGTGGGATTTTACTCTTTTTTGCAACAGTTTCTTTCTTCTGTTGTAGTTTGTTTATGGCAGAAGACCACCAGATTGGCTTCCTTTTTTGGAGGATAGCATCTTGGTTCTGTTAGGGATAGCACAATCCATGCACTCGTGTAAGTGCTTATAAAGTGCATTTGTGTAGGATTCAGCAGTCGTACCTCTATTGTCCATCTGCATGGGTGTCATGAAGTTTGCCACTTCTGTCTTAAGAAGCGTGAAGTTGGCTTTGGAGAAATTTTTTACTGTTGTTTTCCTGATGGGGTGGGGGGGGGGGTGGGAGTGGGATGTGGATGTCTAGGGTGATTAGCTTGTGGTCGGATCTGACCAACGAGGAGCTGACCTCTGGTGTGGAACACCGGTCACCCATGTTGGTGATGACCAGGTCTAGGATATTGCTGCCTCTGGTGGGGGTGTGGATAAGTTGATCCAAAGCATTGGAATTGATGATTTCCAGAAAACGTTGAGCAAAAGAGTTGGTACATGAGTAGTTTTCCCAGTTAATGGTAGGGTAGTTGAAATCACCCATTATTAGAGTGTTGGGTTGTACCTTAATATTTTCCAGTGTATGAAGAAAAGAGGAGTGGGAATCCTCGGGCATGGTGGGGGGTCTGTAGCAAGCTACAATCTGGATTGCAGTTTTGCCCAGAGTTAGTTGAACTTGGATAATCTCGGATGCATTATGCTGAGCAACTAGCTTGGAGGTGTGGATATCCTTAATGAATATGGACACGCCTCCACCTTTAGTGTTTCGGTCCAGGTTTGGCGGCCGAAAGGTGTGGTATGAATTATAGCCTGGTAATGCATGGGTGCTCTCTGGAGCTTTGAACTAGGTCTCTGTCACTCCACAGATGTCAATGTTCTCCATTTTAAGGAGTGCCTCGAGTGAGTGCATTTTGAGGTTTAGACTTCTAGCATTGAGTAGCATTACCCTCAGATTTTGCTTGCTTGTACCTGTTACAGTGGTGAATTTGTCATTTGAACCTTGCCTAAAAAAGGCACTATAGGGGTGGCAAGAGCCTTTGCCAGTATCCGGAATCCCAAGGGCGACAGGTGCAGGCCATCTCTGGCATAGCAGAGTGGTCTGTCGATCATGTCATCCCAGGCAGACAGATACTGGATTCCCTTAGAATGACACCAGAAGCTTAGCCAATTGTTAAAGTCAATAATTTTGTCCTTGTACTGTGGTGTCATTCTGGGTGATGGCAGGATGCTTCTCAGGGCTAGGGTCATACAGGCCTGGGCTATAAGATCAGAGAGCTCCTCCATGTCTCTTTTCATGTAGTCCAGGGAGGTATGTCTCAGGTCATTCACACCAGCATGGACAATGACAGAATCATATTTAACATTTGTTGACCGGGAAAGTCCGACTAGGTTCCACAGATCCTGTTTTCAGCGGAGGCCCAGGGAGATATGCTCCAGAAGCATGTCTTTAGAATGTGGGAGGAAACCGGAGTACCCGGAGGAAACCCACGCGAATGCAGGGAGAACATGCAAACTCCACACAGAAGGCACCCCAGCTGAGAATCGAACCGGAGAACCTCTTGCTGTGAGGTAACAGCGTTAACCACTGCACCACTGCGCTGCCCAAATTTTTATATTTTATATTATATTTTATATTTTTATATTTATATTTGTACTTCTTGTGGAGTGACCTGAGTGCGTGTGTTATGTGGCGGACCCTGGCACCTGACAGGCAGCTGACAGTAACTTTTTCCTTGTTTAGCCTGGTGAGTGGAACATCAGTGTGCCTGACTATAGAGTCACCTATGACTAGAGTGTTGGGTACATTATGCCTTATGTGCTGTAGTTGAGTGGCACACTGAGTATGTGGACTATGTGTCATTTGGGTTGTGTTGGGGGGTGGAGGTTGCTTGCATTTCTGCTTTGGAGGTCTCTGTTGTTTGGGCAGATTAGTACAGAGAGCCTCCGCGAATGTAGGTGTGTGTTTTGTGGTTCTGTGTGTGTGTTTTGGTGGTGTAGGTTTTGAGGGACTATGTGATGAGTGTGGTGAGGTGCAAGTGTTTACCTTCTCCTCTTGACTGTCTAGGCCTGTCTTTGGTAAAGAGAGCTTTGCTTCCAGTTTGGCTATATAACTGCATCTCTCACAGGTCGTAGTGTTGGGTGGTAGGAGGAGAGGGTTGTTTGTGTACATGAGGCAATTGCTGCATTGTCCCAAGATGCCCAGATTCATCAGGTAGACAGGAGCAAACACCGGGAGCTGACTTTTAGACATGCCTGAATAGGTGATTATTTATTAAGTACTAAAAACTGTTTTCCTCTAAACAAGTGAGGAAAGTTGAGTGATGTAGTAATTTGTAACTTATTTAGTGCTTACAATGAGTTCTGAACAAGTGCTGAGATCAAAGAAACAGATGAGTGCTAAAACTAAAAAGCTGGCTAGTTGCAAGGGAAATTTTGAAAAACAGACTTTATGGCGCCAGGAACAGTTTAACCCCAGTTAAGTGGGGGGGGGGGCTTAGGAGCTCACAAACAGTCCTGGACACAGCAAATCCATATCTGACCTGCCACAGGAAAGGGGGGAAGCAAGCTTAGAATTTTTTTTCCCAGTAAAGTGGAAATGGAGAAAGCTGGAACAGAAGTTAATTCAACGTTAAGAATCTGAGTGGGTTGGCCTTCACAAATGTTCTCTATTAGATAGAGTGAACTAATGACACTAGACTGGGTGGAGTATCACAGATCAAATATACAGTATGGGCGGGCAACTACAGAGCCACCAAGTATAAGAACACACAACACTACGGAGGGTGGGTGGGAAAAAATTACAGTTCCTAGCTGTAGCCACTAAATGAAAGTTTTAAATAGATCAAAGAGCAGACTAGAGAATGCTTTTAACAGACAAAAATGCATAAGCATAAGCAAATAATGGCATGTCTTCATAATCAGAAAACTCAGAGTCGTCTGACTCTTGATCTGTTGAAGCTGTTAGGGACTAGTCTCTTTTTCTCTTAGCAGGGGAAGGCTGACTTCCCCTAATCAGCATAACAAGGTCTTCTGTCATTCTAAGCATTTTATTTTGTGGCAAGGGAGCAGGTGCATACGCTTTGGTTGGTTTTCTATGCGTAGCGCGTACTTTTGGCCTTAGAAACTCGGTAGTTTTAGACGGAACTGAAGTAGTTGGTTTGTGTCAAACATCGGCAGTGCAAAGAACTTCCTCAGAAGCCGGTGCCTGCTCAGCGGCTCTGGACCCATCCAAGGTAGACACATCTGCCGGTTCCATAGTCGAAGAGTCTCACGGCATGCCGGACTCCGAATGGGTCTCGGTGGAAGCCTACGAATCCTCTGAAGTGGGCATCAGGGGCTGCGAAAGCTCCTCACTGAGTACCGGCAAACTCGAACTAGTGACTAGCTTAACGGAAGCGTCGTCAGCAGCTTTGAACATGTGCGGTCTGTCTCTGTCTTTATCCTTATGTTTTTTCGGAATATCGGTAGTCTGATGGCTTACCGAAGCCATTTCAGAATACGGAGATCGAGAAAGTACAGTTGAGTACACTTACCGTAAATGTAGATATTCGAGTGTATTCACTGTTGCAGTCATCACACTTGGGTTATCTGTTTGCAGGTATCCCTCAGTCAGCCCGAATACAAAAGACTTAGTATTTCTGTGTCGGATGCTGTCACTCCAGGACTGTCATCAGGTCGTCAGGGATATAAAAACAGGCAGATGACGCCATTACTTCAGTTGTTCTTGCCCCAAATGTCAGGAGCCCCCCCAAATAGGGAACTAAGTTATGGTGGGGAAAACACCAACAGTAAAAAGTAAATACCAATACCAATATCCCTGAAAGGAGTGAGTAATATCCATAGAGAGGGGAGAGAGAGATCAGGGGGCTGGAGGGAGGGAAACCAGGAGTGCAACAGTGAATATACTTGAACATCTACATTTATGGTTAAGTGTACACAACTGTACTATGTTCTTCATGTTTCACTATTGCAGTCATCACACTTGGGTGGATTCCCAAAGCTGAAGAAGGGTGGAGGCAGTCAAGAAGAGTTATGGCTGGCTAGTATGCCTTGCAGAACTGCTGTTGCAAAACCTGCCCTGGATTTGGAAAAGATAGGCAGGTGGTAATGCTTGGTGAAGGTGTGTACAGAACTCCAGGTAGCAGCTTCCAGGATGTCCCTGGTAGGGACTCCCCTGAGAAATGCTGTAGAGGTTGAAGTTGCCCTAGTGTAATGTGTTCTGACCCCCTGAGGGGTTGGTTTCCCATAGTGCTTGTAGCAGAAATGGATGCAGTGTGCTATCTATTTGGAAACTATTTGTTTTGAAATGGCCTTGCCCTCTGCCCCTGTTGCAAAACTGACTAGTAACTGGTCAGATTTTCTGAAGGGCTTAGTCCTATCCAGTTAGAATCTGAGCTGTCTGTGCATGTCCCAGGAGTGCAGGATCCTTTCCCCTGTATTCTGAGGATTAGGGAAGAAAGTTGGCAAATGGATGGATTGGTTTAGAGCAACACTGGACACCACTTTAGGCATAAAGGAAGGGTTAGTCCTGAGGGAAACCCTGTCAGCATGGAAAATAATGAATGGTTCCACAGCCATAAGTGCTTGTAGCTCAGACACTCTTCTAGCTAAAGTGATGGCCAGAAGCAAGGCTGCTTTCCAGGAGAGGAATTTTAACTCTGCTGCAGGTTCAAAGGGGGGAAACGTGAGCTTTTCCAGTACAAAGTTAAGGTCCCAAGCAGGGGTGGGTGCTCTGCTAGGCGGCCTTAAGTTGTTTGTCCCTCTCAGGAACTGTTTGATAAGAGGGTGCGAGAAGAGAGGTGGCACCATTTTTTAATGAGCCAAAATGGTTGAGGCATGTATCTTAATGGAGGAGAAGGACAGGCTTCTGTGGAGTAGATCTGCTAAGTAATCCAGGATTACAGGCTGGGAGGGCAGAGTTGTGTCCTCTCCTTTAGACTGAATCCAGGAGCAGTAACTTTTCCACTTATCAGCATAAGATTTTCTTGTACTGGGTGTTCTGGCTTCAAGAATGACGTCTGGCACCTGTTTGCTTAGGGTTGTTGGGGGAGAATTCAAGGAATAAGCCAGGCTGCAAAATTTAGGGTTTGCAGTTACGAATGCAAAATCTGTCCCTCCTGCTGAGAGAGCAAGGTTGGGTTCTGTTGTAGGTGCCAGGGTGGCACCAGTGGCAGGCTGTGCAGAAGTGGGTACCAGTGCTGGTGTGGCCAGTCCGGGGCAATCAGAGTTGTCCTTGGTCTGTCTTGTTTTATCTTGAGTAATACTCTTGAGAGAAGGGACAGGGGGGAAAGGCATAGATTGAGAGATTTACCCACTGAAAAAAAAGGTCGTCCACTTTCCAGGCCCTGCTGTGAGGGTTCCTGGTGCAGAATTTGCTGAGCTGGTGGTTGTAGGGGGAGGCAAAGAGATCCAACTCTGGGGTCCCCCATTTCTGAATCAGAAGGTTAAAGGTGCTGGGCTCCAATTGCCACTCGTGTGGGTATAGGATATTTATGCTTAAGTCATCTGCCAGTGAGTTTTGTTTGCCTGGGAGGAATTGAGCTTGCAGATAGACTTGCATGTCCAAGGCCATGTTCCACAGGCCCATGGCTAACCTGCAGGTGGGTAAGAGTGCGTTCCCTCCTGCTTGTTGATGTACCACATAACTGTGGTGTTGTCTGTTTTTATTAGAAGTTGTCCTGGAAAGAGTAGGGATCTGAAAGCTGTCAGGGCATTCTACACAGCTAGCACTTCTTTTTGGTTGATGTGCAGATGAATTTGACTTGGGATCCAGTGGCCCTGAATGCATTTGCCGTCCATGTGTGCTCCCCAGGCATAGTCTGATGCATCTGTGGTTAGGGTCTGGGCACCGTGGGGTTGAGTAAAGGGCAGTCCCTTGTTGTGGTTGCATGCTTCTGCCCACCAAAGGAACTCTGTCCTTAGACAGGGTATGACAGGAATGACTGTTCCCAGGTCCTGAGAATGTTGGCACCAAAGACTTTTTAAGTACCATTGAAGTTTCCTCATATGCAGTCTTGTATATGGAGTTAGTAGTATACAGGACGCCATGAACCCTAGGGCTTGCAGTATTTTTCTTGCAGATAGCTGGGTTCTGGTGGCCATTTGTTTGAAGTAGACTGTCAGATAGACTTGTTTTTCTGACGTGAGGAATGCTATCTGGGATGTTGTGTCCAAGCTTGCTCCCAGGTATACAATCTTTTGACTGGGTACCAGTTTTGATTTCTTTTCATTGATGGTGTACCCCAAGGAAGTGAAAAGGTTTTTCACAAATGTCAGGTGCTGCAACAGCAATTCCAGACTGTCCGCCTGAATCAGGCAGTCATCCAAGTACGGGTAAATTTGGATATTTCTCTGCCTGCAGTAAGCAATGGCTGGAGCCAGGAATTTTGCAAATACTCTGGGTGCAGTGGATAAGCCAAAGGGAAGTGCAGAGAACTGACAATGCATAGATCCGGCCCTGAACGTAGATACTTCCTGCATGACTCCCTTATAGAGATGTGCAGATAGGCTTCTTTTAAGTCTAGGGTGACTAACCGGGCATCCTTGGTTAGCATAGGTAGAAGCTGTTGCAGTGTAAGCATTTTGAGATTTGGTACCACCAGGAAGGTGTTGAGAATTGAAAGATCCAGGAATGGGCACCCAGAGCCCTCTTTTCTGGGTACCAAGAAGAGTCTGGAATAGAATCCTTGACCTATCTGTTCTACTGGAACCAGCTGAATAGATCTGATGGAGAGCAGGGAAAGAACTTGGCTTTGAGCCTCTGCCCACTGGTTTGAAGGAAGGTCTGGGAACCCTGTTGGGGTTGGCAGTGAGTGGAAGTAAAGTATTCCTGGGATACAATGTTGAGGACCCATCGGTCTTGTGTGATGGAAATCTAGTTTTTTGCATGAAGGGCAAGTTTTTCTCCTAGGGGCACAAGCAATTGGGCAGGGATGGGGAGTGGAGTAGAGAAGTAATTGTGAGTTTTTTCCATAAGGAAGTAGCTTACCACTCCCTGCTTTGGGGGTGGGGGCACTCCATTGCTTAGATCTCTGCATACCCTGAGACTGTAGTCTGGGTGGTCTGTTTCCCTTGGGTCTGGCTTGAGATGGCCTGGAGGGGGCTGAAAAGGACCAGTGTTTGGAAGGGCAACGCCTACTGAATCTAGGGGGTTGCACTTGTAAGAATTCTTTAACAGTCTGCATAGACTTAGCTTTTTCTTCCATATTTTTAAGAACCTCTTCTGCTTTGGTGCCAAACAAACTGCCCTTGTTCAAAGGAGTGTCTAGTAACTTTGATTTGACATGGTCTGGCAAGGTCTGCTCCTTGAGCCAAGCATGACTTCTCAGTACAGAACTAGTGACTCCTGCCTGGCAAGATGCTTCAAGGGCATCAAAACCACACTGCAAAGTATGCCTGCTGACTTGGTTTGCAGAGTGCATAAGCTCCTGCAGTTCTTTATTTTCTGCACAGTCTGTAAAGGTAGCCACTTTTAATAAGTTCCATAATATGTTGCTGGTACTTCAACATGTGAAACTGACAATTTAATGCCCTAATAGCAAGAGTTGCAGAGGTATATACCTTCTTACCCTATCTGTCCAAAGCTCTGGAATCCCTGTCCGAAGGGGTGGGATTCTTGGCTGTAGTCGCCTTGATACCTTTAGGCCCCTGGTAAATGATCTCTGGGTCAGCAGTAGGATTCTTGAAAAGAAATTTGTGTCAGGTACTCTGTAGTAGCTGTCTGGTTTCCTAGGGGCAGGAGGTAAAGTATCAGGAGTAAGACTGGATTCCATACAAATATCATCAACTTCCAGGACAGGGGGTATTGCTAAAAGCCTGTGCTGTGGCAAATCTAGGAATTCTCTGAGTCTCTTTTTGAACTGAGGATAGTCTTGGCATTCCTAGTGGAAATGCTCTCTTAAAGTATGTAAGGTTTCACCAAAAGAAAAATCCTTTGGAGGGGTGGCAGAGGGAATGGATTCCTCTGTATCTGATTCCTCATAACCAGATAAGGGCATGTCTTCATAAGCAGATACCTCAGAGTCATAGGACTCCTGGTCTGTTGAAGCTGCAGGGGACTGGTCTGTTTTCCTCTGCAGGGAAAGGCTGACTTCCCCTAATCAGCGTAATAAGGTCTTCTGCCATTCTAAGCATCTGTCGTTGTGGCATGGGAGCAGGTGCATGCGCTTTGGTCATTGGCTTTCTAGGTGTAGCGCGTACTCTAGGCCTAAGAAACTCGGTAGTTTTAGATAAAAAAGAAGTCGTCGGTTTGAGTTGAACATCGGTTGAGTGAAGAACTGCCTCAGAAGCTGGTGCCTGCACAGCAGCTCCAGACCCATCTAAGGTAGAGACATCCGCAGGTTCCATAGTCGAAGAAGAGTCTTGCGGCATACCGGACTCCGAATGGGTCTTGGTAGAGGCCCGCGAATCCACTGAAGCAGGCATCAGGGGCTGCGAAAGCACCTCACTGAGTACCAGCGTACTGGCGACTAGTTTAACGGAAGCGTCGTTGGCAACTTTGAACCTATGCGGTCTGTCTCTGTCTTTATCCTTACATTTTTTTCGAAATATTGGATGGCTTACCGAAGCCATTTTGGAATATGAAGAGCGAGAACGAAAGAATTTAGCGACAATGAGAGCCCGACGATGAATGGTTCGGCCGTTGAACAAGGCACAAAACTGACAGCGAGATACGTCGTGGTCTGGGCCTAAACAAGTGACACAATAAGAATGAAAATCATTGTGTGGTATTTGCTTTCCACAGGCAAGACAATTGTTAACTTTTTCTGACATCGGTTAGAGCAAGAAAAAAGGATCCCCAACGGGGTACTTAGCTTTAGAAGACTTCAGGATTATTCAATTCTTAAATTAAAATTCAGGTAGCGGCCGACCAGCACTTGCGAACTGCTTCTGCTTTGGGCTCCTCGGCAAGAAAGACTTATGTAATGGTGTAAGTTGACTGTTTTTATATCCCTGCTGACCTGAAGTCACTCCTGGAGCAACAGCATCTGATGCAGAAATACTAAGTCTCTGGTATTCGGGCTGACTGAGGGCTACCTGCAGGCAGATAACCCAAGTGTGATGACCGCAACAGTGAAACACGAAGAACATCAATGGGATAGTAGCTGCCATGAATCGTGGATGTCTTAGGATTTCCCTGGCTAAGCATCAATTGAGAAAAGAAAGGCTGTCAAAATAAGTTGAAATATTTTGCAATTAAACCTGCATCTTGGACGGTGCAGTGCTGCAGCGGTAGCATTGTCACCTCATAGAAAAAGGTTCTCTTGTTCGATTCTAAGCTGGAGTGCCTTCTGTGCGGAGTCTGCATGTCCTCCCTGCATTCATGTGGATTTTTTCTGGGTACTCCAGTTTCCTCCCACATTACAAAGACATGCATCTGGAGAATTTCTTCCCTAGCCACCACTGAAAATTGGCTTTGTTCTGTCGGACTTTCCCGGTAAACAAATGTTAAATAAATAAAATAAAAATAGTATCCAGTCTGCTGCCTAGAAACACTAGGTCCTGGGTTGGATAGGAGGATTTTTTTTTGAGTTGACAGTGAACTCCCAACTGCAGGAGGGGGGTTGAGGGTGAACTGCAGATATAGTAAGATCTGTGGTGAGGTAGCCAGGATCAGCAGATCATCTTAGTAGGTTAAAATCTGAGTTCTATGAGTTTGACAGAAAACTAGCATTGGTGATGGACACTTTCTGAAAGCTCTTGGGACTACAGAAAGCCCAGAAGGCAAATCAGTAAAATGAAAAGTGAGATGAGCCAGTACAGATCACGAGAAATCTCCTGCAAGAAGGGCAAACTGGTATATGGAGGTAGGCAACCTTTAGATTTAGTGATACTAGAGATGTCCAAGTATGAAAGGCAGCAGTGTGTGCAATGAAAGCATTTTGAAGGTTGGCACTTTTAAGGTGTTTAGCAGAGAGACAGCTAATATGGGTCTCCACTGCCCTTCTTTTCTTGGGACTAGGAAGAGTCTGGAGTAACCCCTCCCCATGAAGTCTATGGAATAGTTCTATAGTGCCTTGTGCCTGCAACTCTTGGGAGTTGGTAGTAGATGGCCTTGGTTGTGGGGGGGGGGGGGGTATGTTATTCAGAGGGAAGAGTTCTTTGCAGGCTGTGGCATAACCCTTCTCATAATGAGTGGTCTGTAGTGATATTTTCCCTGCTTGAGACTGCTAAGTTAAGCCTTTTGGAGAAGGGCAGGATAGGACCAAGGGGTTAGGGATGTTGATTTATAGATAGTCACATATTATTCCCCAAAGGGAGGCCTCCCAAACTTGGGATTTCTCTATGATTTCTTTGGTTCTCTCTGGGGGCCTTCTTGTGTTTTAGATGGGTCTGGTGTCCCTTCTAACTAAAGAAATGGGTTTGGTTGGGTAATTCCTCTGGTTTCTAGGCACAGAGATTAACAAAATCTGCCAGCAGCCTTTTCATTACCTTACCTTGCTCTTGTAAGGCTTTAAACTTTGCAGCTTGTGGACCAAAGAAAAGGTCCTTGTCTGAAGGAGAATCACCAAATTTGGCTTTGCAATCTTCTGGCACTGGCTTGATTGTGCAACTGTGCATACATGAGAATGACATAGCCAGTAGTTGCTGTTCTAGAAGAGGCCTCTACAGCAAAACTACATTTTAAACTATGTCTGGCTACCCGAGTAGCCTGATTAAGTAAAGACATTTGCTGTTTGGAATTCTGGCCCCTGTGAATCCACCATTAACTTGAAGAAGTTGAGTATAGATAAAAGGTATTTGCTCATCTAGGTTTTATAATTAATAGTCCTGAATGCCAGAGTAGAAGAGGTATAAATCTTTTCCCCAAACTACCCACAGATCTACTGTCTTTGAAGAAATTGCACTGGGAAGAAATATTGAAGGTGTACTAGAAGAGAGGGATCTGCCATAGGATTCATGTAGAAGAATTTAAGTTCATCAAGAACTTTATAAAATCTGTCTGGTCTTTTGGGGACAGGAGGCTACAAATCAGGGGTATCTGAAGAGGACTAGAAAGCATTCAAGAAAGCCTCCAGAACTGGAGGGACAGGTGAAGGGGGTTGGGGTGCCCATTGCCAAGATATTGCATGATCTTTTCTGGACCTCTGTAATTTGTCTAGGCACTCTCTCTAAAAATATCTCATGTTTCTCTTCAAATTAGGTTTCTTGCACAGGAGAGCTGGCTAGAAACTGAGTCTTCAACATCAGCAAAAGGCATTTGGCCAGGGCAGTGTTATTTGAGAGGAGAATGATCAAAGTCAGAGACATCTTCCTCTTCAGCAGAAAATGAATCCACATTACATTTTTGGTATGGGAGGAAGAGGGCAGATAGAAACCATGAGAGGTTTCAGGGTAATAATGACCTTGAGACAAAACCACAAAAGACAAACCAACTGATGAAAGAGTAGGCATGCAGAAACACAATAAGAGCCAGCAAATAATCCAAAAAGAACGTTTAATGAGCGCTTTCGGTGTGGACTGTGCCTCACCTTCTTCAGACAAAAGAAAGTCCAATTAAGAATCTTTTTATAATGCATTAAAAACAAATCAATTAATTAGTGTTGCTCAATTATAAATTAAAGGGAAATAACAACGAAATTCCCAAAGAGCCACAAAAGTAAAGATAGTTATAAAACCTGCTCCAAAAGTATGTGTATAGACACATATGTGTATTCTTTTAAAACATTACAATAATACATAAAAAATACACATTAAATCAATAAATCAATAAAAAACAAGCATTACGGACAACTGTATATGCCCAACATGATGAGCAGTCAGCCTAAAGCCATCCAGTAAAAATAAATAAAAAATGAAAAATAAAAAATGAAAAATAAAAATACGCATTTGTAAATGCATGTGTGTGTGACAAGATTGTGCAGTCTCATATTTCTATGTATAAACATGTCTAAAATACAAAAAATATGTTTTATTATCAAATATACATCAAACTTCTACACTCTCATAAATAAAACCATTAGTTAGTACGTAAGTGCAGGGAAATACTAAAAAATATAATTTAAATAATTGAACAACTATATTAAATGCATACAGATATAAGTTATCTCCTCAAAGCTAGGAGTCTCAAAATGCTTTTAATGGATAAGTTTTCGTTAAGGCCTGGAAAGATGTGTGCACCTGTTTTAATTTGCCATGTCAATTCATCAATCTCTAATAATATTTGCCAGGGTCTCCCTCTTATGTCATTATGCCTTTGTTGGAGGATAGCAAATTTAAAACTTTATATCTGTATGCATTTAATATAGTTGTTCAATTATTTAAATTATATTTTTTAGTATTTCCCTGCACTTACGTACTAACTAATGGTTTTATTTATGAGAATGTAGAAGTTTGATGTTTATTTGATAATAATACATATTTTTTTGTATTTTAGACATGTTTATACATAGAAATATGAGACTGCACAATCTTGTCACACACACATGCATTTACAAATGCGTATTTTTATTTTTCATTTTTTATTTATTTTTACTGGATGGCTTTAGGCTGACTGCTCATCATGTTGGGCATATACAGTTGTCCGTAATGCTTGTTTTTTATTAATTTATTGATTTAATGTGTATTTTTTATGTATCATTGTAATGTTTTAAAAGAATACACATATGTGTCTATACACATTCTTTTGGAGCAGGTTTTATAACTACCTTTACTTTTGTGGCTCTTTGGGAATTAGGTACATAGGTTCATAGATTAGTACTAAGCTAACTGCCCTTGCGAGCCATTTTAAGCCTAGCCAATTATCCCTTGTGAGACTCAAACCCTGCACCTTGTGTTTGTAAGGCAAACACCTTAACCATTAGGCCACCCTCCCACCAATTTCGTTGTTATTTCCCTTTAATTTATAATTGAGCAACACTAATTAATTGATTTGTTTTTAATGCATTATAAAAAGATTCTTAATTGGACTTTCTTTTGTCTGAAGAAGGTGAGGCACAGTCCACACGGAAAGCGCTCATTAAACGTTCTTTTTGGATTATTTGCCGGCTCTTATTGTGTTTCTGCACGCCTACTCTTTCATCAGTTGATAATGACCTTGAGAAAAAGTCCATCCACTCCTTCTCCTTAGAAAAGAGAGGAGAAAAGACATGCTTAGTCTTTGTCATTTCTTTTTTGGTGACATCTACCTGCATGAAGCAGGGTGGTTCAGACTCCATGATATACCTCTATTAACTTATTGAGGATCTCTTCCCTAACTACAATCTATGGGATACCTTCTGGGCCCTCTAAAATAATGATCTTCTCTTTATGTTTCATATGGGGACAATTTCCTCTGTTGTAAGGCCCTCTGATACTATACAGGCCTCCACAGTGATCTCAGTAGAAAGCATCAGAGGTGAAGTTGGAAGTACCATAGGTTCAGCAACCTCAGCGAGTGTGTCAGAATCAGACAAAACAGACTGGATATCCAGTCTGGACCTTTCAATTTTTTTCTTTAGGGATGGGGGTATGTTTGGGGAAGTGGAACCTGCCATCTTGGAGTGGACCAAATGTTTCATGTGTTGGGTCTCCAAAAAAGTGCTGAGTGAGTCCAGAAAGGATTGCAAAGTCTTTGGCAGAAAGGACTGGCAGATGGAATAGGCCTAGTAGACGTGTTGCGCCCCTAGGCGGAAGAGACACTGGGTATGCAGATCTTTGTACGATATTTTCCTACCACACTCACACTTACCCCTCCTTGCTGACATCTATTACAAATACAGCACAATTCAGACAAGTAAAGGAAGGTTTCCCAATGGGACACTTATCTGTCTTTAAAGAAGCTACTGAACCAATGACCAGATAGACAGATACACAACCTGGAGTTATTCTGAGGGTCTATGCTTATACGTCCGCCTAATACCCCATGCTTAAGAGTTGTCACACATCAAACATATGACCAAGGGAAGGTTAGAGGTTTGGTACCCCAGCCGAAAGTCAGAGGTAATAACCCAATTGTTTGGAATACTACACCAGTGACTTTAGTCAGGCCACTGAGTTTTACTAAAAGCTCTTCTGGACAAGAATAAAATGCTTAGCAAAGATATGCAGGAAGACAAAGCAGTTATTGCTGCAATCTCACCTATGGGCAAGTAACAAAGGAATGCATTTCCTTGAGCCCTAGCTAAATGCACCCTAGGAGGGACTGGGGACTGCTGACTGCCAGCCCATAGCAATGAGAGATGCATTCAGAAATCCAATTGGCCAAGGTTAGCTTTGTAATCTTACAACCCAATCTTGCCTAGGAAAAAAACATAGCTGATCATACTTTCCAAAAGTATTGGTATAATGCAAACAGAGCTTCAATTGTCTACACATGTCAAAGGAATGTAACTGGTACTCATCCTTTTTGCAAACACAGGGAAGAAAATAGGTACATGTATACACTGTTTCAAAGTATTTTGAACATCTATCTTAGTCATAAAGAAGGGGTTGGTCTTCAAGGGAATCTGCCTGGATAATAAATGACATATGGCAACTTGGAGGATAAAACATGTGACTGACACCCTTCTAGCTAAAGTGACAGTGACAAACAACGCATTCTTCCATGACAAAATTCATATCAAATCAATCAAACTGGCAGGTTTGAAATTTGACTTTGACAAACTTTCCAAAACAAAACTGAGGTCCCAAACTGGGGCTTGTTTGATCAATGATGGTCTGGAACAAAAACTTCCTTTTAAGAAAGCTTTATATGACCTGTGAGAAGCCAATGACATAGTAAAAATAAATAATGAATCAATGAAATTGCAGCTAAATGCACCTTGACAAAGGAGTAAATAGCTCCATCACTGTAAAGCTATGTCAATTAAAACTTGATCCAGAGTTGATTTAGCAGGAGATATGCTTCTGTTGCACTCCCAAATGATACACTTCTTCAATTTTCTTGGCAGATTCTCATAGTGGAAGGCTTTTGTAAAGCCTTTAATTTCCACAACTTGCAAAAGGAACTGATGGTTCATGGCCATTACTAGAAGTGGAGAAACAAAGCAGTTAAAGAAAGGTGATGTCAAGATGAGGCCATGTGGATGGGTGAGTTGACAGGCGTAGTACAGGCATCTTCTTTACATGAAGTCACAGCAGGGCAACAAAGTTCATCAAGGCCAAAAGGGAACTATGAGAATGAATTGCAGCTTATAGTGCTTGGCCTCCTGGATTACTCTTGGGATTGGGGAAATGGAAGAGAAACAAAGGAAATCCTGCGAACCAACCATGAGAGAATGCATCTATGGATGACTGCCTTCCTCGAGGAACTATGCTGAAACACTGTGAGCACTTGGTGTTGAACAGTGAATCAAAAAGATTGTAGCAGGCCTCCCCTGCCTTTTGAATATGCTCAGAGTTATCTTGGTGATGAGAGACTATTCGTGAGGCAGTACAACATGCCTAACTTTCTCTGTGGTCATATTGGGAGGACCCAAAGATGTGCACTGCTATTAGAAAGCACAGCGTAAACACCGCCCATTCCCAACTCTCAATGCTTCTCTGCACAAAGGGTAGGACTGATTCCCCCCCGACTGTTTGTGTACCATACAACCACCATATTGTCTGACTGCATGACAAATACACCTTGAGGGATGCCTGCAGCGCTAGCAGGACCACTTTTACTGAGAACATTGATGTGCAGTAAGACCTTGTGTGGTCCATGAGCCACAAATAGTCTTGCATAGAAAATGCTCCACCTCAAGGATGACATGGCCATAGTTGCATGGTTGGAGGTGGATTAGTAAAGGGGGCCACCTGGAGAAATATTCCGAAAATCCATCCACCAAAGATGACTTCATTTGCAGGCCACTGAAGATTTGATTTTGAAGTCTATGGATTGCCAAATCTGACCCCATTGTACATATAATGTCCATTTTATGATCCTCATATTGAGTCTTCTGTGAACAACTATCTGGATTGTCAATGCTATTAATTCCAGAACCTTCAATACTGTAGTGGCTGAAAAATTATCTTTTCCCAGTAATGATGTAACTTCCACAGGTGTGGAAGATATTCTGACACTGTTAAGCTAGTTGTCTGAGCAAGTCTCTTCAGCATCCAAAGAATATGATGCCTGAGAAGAGTGTAGTTGAAACTTTTCCATGTTTACAGTAATACCCACAGAAAGGCAGAACTGGTGCAGGTACTATCACCATTAATTGGTACTCCACAGTAGGAGCCAGTAGAAGCCAATAGACCACGTGGGTAAAAAACATACACCCAGGAATCACATGTGTGCTGTGAATGGGAGTCATGCACTTGAACACCCAGGAATCAGTGCTGAAATCTAAAGCAGGGCAAAAAACACACAGTGGCTGGCTCCAACTGGGCAACAGAGGAATATTCTTGACTCTTTGTCTATTTTTGTGTGTAGGTAGGTGTCTTGATGTTCCATACAGCACACCCAGTCTAATATCTGAAAGCAAGGCAATATGGACTGCAATGTGATGATCTGTATTGGCTCCATTACAAACCAGTTGAGTCAAACATCACTTGGAGGTACTTAGTCTTTCTGGGCACTAAAATGAATCTGGAGAAAAACTGGATACTCTTTGCTCTAATAGAACCTATTGGATTGCTCTCTTATGATGGAGGTTCTGGCCCCCTCCAAGGACTACATCCGATTGGGTGGTATTGTTTGATATCTGGAGACAAGCTTGATGGGCCTTGTCAAAAATGTAATAACCTCTGGAAATGGCTCTCCTTATCAACAAATCCCTAGTGACAGTCATCTACACTGGAATATGTAAGGGAAGACATCCCCAGCTGCCTCCAAAATGAAACAGGTGGGAAAGCCTTCAGGGATCAAGACAAAAATCCTCAAAAGGATTCCCTACATGCTGATTGAGATCACCTCTGCTCCTGGGGTAGTGACCGGACTGGGACCTCCCCCGGCCTTGGGAACCTCTGTCCTGTTGTCTGCTGGGGATCTGCAAAACCATAAGTTCTTAGTCCCTTTTTTTTCTATTATGCTGAAAGGTCCTTTGTTGAGCACAGAATTTTATCAACAACTTCTCCAACTTACTGCCAAATTAGATATTACCATCAAAATTGCACTGGTAAATGCTAACTTAAATCGATCCGCAAAATATGAGTCACTTGACAGTCTCGTCTCCACATAGTTAAGCCTAAGCCCACTGCACCATCAGTCTAACTATGGATAACATGCATGGACAAAGAGGAAATAGAGCTCATGGTGGTGTTCTCCAAATGGGATTGGAGAGGACTCTGGGGTAGTTCAGATTTTCTGCTGCTTGTCAGACAATTTCTTTCTGAAAAAGAATATGTGGCATGTAGTTCAGAGCCCTTAGTGTGAAAGTACTGGATGCACAGATATGCCTATTCCTCATCCACAAATCTTTAATAGGAAAATGAATATCCTGAGCATCCTGAGGAATGTCTTTTTTTTTTTTTGTAGCTGCTATTACTACTAGTGTGTCAACAAGGGGTCACATGCTCCAGTGCGACCTTATCTTTGGGGGTTCTGGGGACAGGCTTGGATAAGTCCAGTTCTCTCCACACCTTGTAACCAACCATATCCAAGAGCTGGTTGGCAGGAGATACAACCTATGCAGCTGGGGTTGGGGAATCAAAGGCCTTCCCATAAGATCTCTTTCTCTAGGGAGGCTGGGTTTCCTAGCTGTAATCCCTTCTGCCCATCTCCTCTCCCTAAAGGAAGCATCCTCTGGAGGGGATTTTCTGGAACGTTCTCCTTTGTCCATATCTGCATATGGTGTGTGTGACTCTGAATGAAGTCCAAATGCTTCTTTGCATTTCTTCTTCCTGGGGTAACTGGAAGAAAGTTCATGTCTGAACTCTTGGGGGAGAAGGAGCTTCGGATCCCACCATTATTGGTCCATGATCTCCCTCACCCTAGGGGAGCTTGTTTGATGGTCAGTACAAAGCTGCAATCTGAGTTGTCATGAAGCAGCATCGATGTAGCTGGCACAGTGGGGCAGAGAAGCTCAGTGTGTTTCCCTTATGTGCCATAAAGTCTGCAGATACACCTGGGAGCAAGGATGTTTGCACTGTCATTGTAGATGCCTGTGCTGAAGACACAACAGGGTATTGATTGACTGCTCTATCATCAAGAAGGACCTTCAGTGTTGTAGTGAATGCCGAGCACTCCAACACAGACAGTGGCACAGTGATCACTGGTGTCAAAGGAGCCTCTGGGTTGATCTGTCCAAACCTAGTGATGCTCGGGTGCAGAGATCAGCAATGACAGGCACTGAAAAATCAGGAATCTGTTTGTGCTGAGAGTTCCTGTATGAAGGAATGCACTTCAAGCACTGAATCCTACATTGGTAGAAGAACAGATGTGTACAGCAGTCAGGTCAGCTAAGCTTCTCAGCCCACAGTAGGCAATGTCAGGGCTGACTGTAGACCATTACAGAGCTGGGCCCTGATGAAGGTCGATATCTGCTACCAGGCGGGCTGGGTAGTATGCCTAAAGGACATGCAGGAATGGACTGAATAGGACAAAGGAGCTCTAGAACAAACCGGCCTAGATAAAACTTTCTTGGACAAGAAACTGACCAATCTATGTCCGGGCACAGATTCATCAGTGCCTGAAGACTCCTCTGTTCAAGTGTTAGCCTCAACTGGAGAAAGAGTAGTCAGACCAAGCAGGAGAAGCAGCTTGGAGAACTTTAGAAGGAGTGAGTGTCTCCAATTCAGACTGATCCTGCTCCTCAAGCCTCTTTTCTCTGGCGACTCCCTGCCGCTGCATCATTGGTGACACCAATGGAAGTAAAATGCCCTTATAGTTATATATCTAACAATAAGCTTACTTCTCTTCAGTCAAGACCCAGGCACTAAAATGTTTACAAACAGCACAACCTATAGTAATGTGAGCTACTTCCAAACATAGCAGGCAGCTCATGCAGATCTTGTATTGGCTACACTTACAGAATTTGCTTTGGTTCTTTCTCCATTTTACTGACCCACACTACAAGTAAAAAAAACAGAATAAGAACAGGAAAAGTGTCCCTTAGGGGAACCAGGAAAGGAGAAGGACAAGAAAGGAGGCAGCCAGCAGCCTAGTTACTAAGTAGGGCAAGGGGGGTGGACAGAAAGGTTAAGCCTGGAAATGAACAAAAGACAAGTCGGGGGGGGGATGCTGCAGCAGCTACGTGACTGAAAGCAGCTTACAATGAGTGAAAGCAAGGCAAAATTAATTCACTTGTCTAACACAGGCAGAAAAAAGAAGTTATGTTCTTAACATAACGTTCCATGTGAGTTGTTCATCTCGCTTTTGTTCTTACACATGGGTTCGGAGCCGATCCATTGGCTCCAGGTCAGCCACTTTCCAAGCTCTAGATCTCTTAGAACTCGAGACACAGTCCCTATCCCATGATGCTCTGCTGCCAAACCCCAGATAAAGTTTGCTGAACCCAGCAAGAAACAAAGTACAGTTTTGTACCTACCATAAATGTAGATGTTCGAAGATCCACATTGCTGCAGTCCTTACACTTGGGTAGTCCGCTGTCCTCGGTCGGCCCGAATATCAAAGTATAAGGCTGACGTCGGTCAAGGCGCATTTGACTGACATCAGGACGTCAGGGTACAAATGCGCATGACCGACGTCATATCCTCAGTCTTTTCTTGCCCCAGATGTCAGAAGACCCTAAAAATAAAGGTCAAAACCAAAAGACAGCAAACAAACAACCAACCATCCTAGCACTAAAAATATGTACAATATACACCCTAATGACAACCCAACCCACACAACCGCCTCTAACTACAGAGGGGAAGGAGGGAGGGTAAATTGGACTGCAGCAATGTGGATCTTCGAACATCTACATTTATGGTAGGTACAAAACTGTACTATGTTCTTCATCTCACATTGCTGCAGTCCTTACACTTGGGTAGAATCCCAAAGCAGAGGTAAGGGAGGATGGCCAAATTATAAGGAAGCAGGAGCTGCCAAAATGCCCTGCAAAACAGCAGTGGCAAAACCAGCCCTGGATTTAGAGTAAAGTGGTAGGTGATAATGCCTAGCAAAAGTATGCACTGAACTGCAAGTAGCTGCCTCCAAAATATCCTTAGTTGCCACCCCTCTCAAAAGCTGTCAAGTGGCAGTAGCCCTAGTGGAATGAGGCCTAATCCCAGCTGGAACTTCCTTGCCATGATGGGAATAACAGAAAGCAATGCAAAACCCAATCCACTTAGAAATAGTTTGTTTTGACACAGGCTTGCCCTGAGAACTCAAAGCAAAAGAAACAAATAACTGCTGAGACTGCCTGAACCCTTTAGTTCTGTCCAAATAATATCGCAACTGCCTGTGTACATCTAAAGTGTGCAAAATCTTTTCCCCTTTATTTTGGGGATTTGCATAAAAAGTAGGCAAATGAATAGTTTGGTTTAAAGCCACACTAGAAACCACTTTAGGCATAAAGGAAGGATTAGTACGTAAAGATACCCTATCCTTATGGAAAATTAAGAAAGGCTCAACCGCCATAAGGGCCTGCAACTCAGAAACCCTTCTTGCAGAGGTAATAGCCAACAAAAAGCAGTCTTCCATGATAAAACTTTAATTCAGCAGTAGCTGCAGGCTCAAAAGGTTGTAGAGTGAGTTTCTCCAACACAAAATTGAGATCCCAAGCAGGAGTAGGAGCTCTTCGTGGGGTCTTATATTCTTTGCCCCTCTAAGAAATTGCTTGAACAAAGGATGAGAAAACAATGGTGGGTCACAATCATAGTGAGCGAAATTGCTGCAGCATGAACCTTAATAGAAGAGAAGGACAAACCTTTGTCCAGTAACTCAGTAAGATATTGAAGAGCCACACTTAAATTAGGCTCAGAAACATCAAAATCCTTTGCTGCACTCCAAAATAAAAATCTCTTCCATTTATCTGCGTACACTTTCCTTGTACTAGGCCTTCTAGCTTCCAAAATAACATTCAAAACTTGCTGTGGAAGTGGAGGCCCACTATGGTTCAAAACAGAATATGCCAGGCTGTTAGGTGCAGAGAGTGAAGCTTGACATTGAGCAAATGACTGTCCTCCTGAGACAACAGGTGTGGAATCGAAGGTAAAGGCCATGGAGGCTTCCGTACCAGGCTTCTCAGTAATGGGTACCAATGCTGTCGAGGCCAATCTGGAGCTATCAAAATCATCCGTGGCTTGTCTTGTCTGGCCTTTAGTAGTACCTTTGGGAGGAGAGGCAGAGGCGGAAAGGCATACACATGAAGATTGCTCCAATTGAAAGAAAGAGCATCCACTTTCCAAGCTGTGGGATGAAACCTTTTGTGCAAAACTTTGGCAGCTGGTGGTTTAGTGGAGAAGCGAACAGATCTATGTCTGGAGTTCCCCATGACACTGTCAATTTCTGAAATACATGAGGATCCAATTTCCACTCGTGGGATCCATAATTTGTCTGCTCAACACATCTGCTAAGGAGTTCTGTGCTCCCGGCAGAAACCTTGCCTGAAGATTTAGCTGTAAACTGAGAGCAGTCTCCCACAAAATCATTGCTTGCCTGCATAGAGGATAAGAATGTGTTCCGCCTTGCTTGTTGATGTACCACATGACAGTTGTGTTGTCTGTTAGAATCAACACCTGCCCTGGAAGAAGTAAATCCTTGAAAGCTATTAATGCAAACTGGACTGCTAACATCTCTTTCAAGTTGATATGTAGATGTTGTAGTCTGGCAGGCCACTTGTCTTGTATTCACTTTCCATTCAGATGAGCTCCCCAAGCTTTGTCTGAGGCATCTGTCGTTAGAATCTGACTCGCCTCTGGCCGGGTCACAGAGAGTCCCTTGTTTAGGTGACATTCCTGAGCCCACCACAACAATTCCTTTTGAATGCAAGGTATTATTTGAATGACAGTGTCCAAATCCTGGCAGTGCTGTGTCCATACATTTTGAGATACCATTGTAGCTTCCTCATATGCAGTTTGGCATTGGGAAGCACCAGAATACAAGATGCCATGAACCCCAAGGCTTGAAGGACTGTCCTTGCAGTCAGCCTGGACTGATGAGACAACTGATGAAAGTAAAGGGAAAGATTCTTTTGTTTGTCCGGGGTCAAAAGGCCATCTGGGATGCTGTATTCAGTCTCACACCCAGAAAGCACATGTCCTGAGAGGGTACTAGACTGGACTTTATTTCGTTCACAGAATACCCCAGGCATCTTAGCACTGCTATCCCATAATCCAAATGATGAAGAAGCTCGTCCCTTCCTTGAGCCAGAATCAGGCAATCGTCCAAATAAGGATAGATCTGTATTCCTTTTAACCTGAGGAAAGCTATCACTGGAGCCAGAACTTTCGTGAACACTCTGGGCACAGTAGATAAGCCAAAGGGCAATGCAGATAACTGATAATGAGAAGTCCCAGCTCGAAAACGCAGATACTTCCTGCAACTCAGTCTGACAGGAACATGAAGATAAGCCTCTTTGAGATCCAAAGTTACCATCCAATGATCTTTGCCCAGCAGAGGTAAAAGCTGCTGTAATGTCAACATTTTGAACTTGGGAATGTCCAGATAAGTGTTGAGGATAGATAAGTCCAAAATTGGTCTCCACATGTTCCCTTTCTTTGGTACTAGGAACAGGCGAGAATAAAATCCTAGGCCCACTTCTGGCATAGGGACCGGCTGAATGGCCCCTATTTGGAGTAACAGAGAAATTTGCTTGTGAGCCTCTATCCTTTGCTGAGGAGGAACGTCTGGCATGCCTTTGAAAGGAGGCAAGGTATGGAAATAAAACCTGTAACCGTGGTGTATGATATCCAATACCCATCTGTCTTGGGTAATTAAACTCCAATTTTCTTTGAAAAGTGCCAACCTTCCTCCCAAAGGTGCTGCCAGACGAGAAGGCTCTGGCAGCTGAAAAGGTAGGTCATTGGGTCTGTTTACGAAAGGACTGACCCCTGCCCTCACCCGAAGACTGTGCAGGAGAACTCCCTGTTCTAGGCCTGAAAGAGCCCTGAGCTCTGCCCCTACCACGTCTAGACCTACCCCTAGACTGAGAATCATAAGAAGGATATGTCCACCCCTTAGTAGGCCAATTTCTACTAAACTTTGGAGGCTGAACCTGCAAAAAATCTTTAACAGTCTGCATAGACTTAGCCTTGTCTTCCATTTTCTTTAAAACTGCCTCAACAGGAGAACCAAACAACACATCAGATTGTAAAGGAGCATCTAAAATCCTTGTTTTAACATGGTCAGATAAATTCTGATCCCTCAGCCAGGCGTGCCTGCGAAGAACTGACCCAGTGGCAGCCACCCTAGACGAGGCCTGTACAGCATCAAAACCACATTGCAAGGAATGCTTACCCACCTGTTCAGAAACATGTACTAAATCTTGTAACTCTTTACAATCAATACCTTCCGCCAGAGCATCAACCTTAGACTTCAATTGTGAAAGGAGATAGTTTTGGTATTTCAACATGTGAAACTGGCAATTCAAAGCCCTCATAGCTAGAGTGGAAGAAGTATAAACTTTCTTTCCCCATCTATCCAAAGCCCTGGCCTCTTTGTCTGTAGGAACCGGATTCTTGACAACAGAAGCCTTAACACCTTTAGGCCCCTGACTAACAGTTTCTGGGTCTGCCCTAGGACTCTTAAAAAGATACTTATGAGCTTCAGGCACCCTGTAATATCTATCCGGTTTAACAGGAGCAGGAGCAAAGAATCAGGATTAAGAGAAGCCTCTGCAAAAACATCTTCCACCACATCCAAAACAGGAGGTATAGCCAAAGGCCTATGCTGGGGTAAGAACAAAAATTCCCTAAGCATTTTCCTGGAATCAGAGAAGTCCTGACCTTCCCACTTAAAATGCTCCCTCATAGAATGAAGAGTTTCTGAAAAAGAAAAATCCTCAGGAGGAGAAGCAGAAAGAGTAGAATCATCCACATCAGAATCAGAATAAGGAGAATACTCCTGCAAGTCTTCAGCCGAAGACTCTGAAACATCCGAAGCCTGCTCAAAACTCCCTAGCTCAGGCTCCACCCTAGGTCTCTTATCAGGAGGGCAAAGAACCCTAATCAAAGTAATCAAATCTTCTGCCATTTTAAGCATATGCTTCTTGGGCACAGTTCCTGAAGAACTAGGGGTGACACCAACTGAAGCTAAACCTGGCCTGCCTCTGGGAGAAGCCTTGGAAACAGAAGGAGAGGGCCTAACCACCCTAGGAAGGGAGGGAGTATAGTAACCTGAGAAGCCCCTTCAGCCTGACCTGCCTCCTGAGAGGCCACATCCTGCAATAACAAAGTCTCTCCCTGGGAACCCAAAGAAACCTCCGGTGGAACCATCGGCTCCACCGACACCTCTAAAGAACCGGCGTCCGGTACAGACGGTTCTTCTAGCCTAGGCTTAACTGCTTTGTCCTTGCGCTTCTTCGAAGAAGCGGGCGTCGGAGCATCCGACGGCATTTTATAATTGCACCGCTTCCCAAAGACTAACCTGGCACAATCCAACCTTCTCTTTATAGTGCGTTTATTGAATCTAGCACAAGAGCGACACCCAACAACGTCGTGCTCAGGCCCTAAACAAGGAATACACAAAGTATGATAGTCTCTATGCGGTATCTGTTTCCCACAAGAAATGCAATTATTCACTTTTTCTGACATCCGGTAAACCACTGAGGCAAGAAAAAAACAAAATATTCCCCAACGGGGTACTTAGCCAACTTTGACTCGGTCTGAAACTCCGAAATCGAAAAATCTCAGAACGCCAACCGGCACTTGCAATGCTGCTTCTGCATCGGACCATGCGGCAAAAAAGACTGAGGATATGACGTCGGTCATGCGCATTTGTACCCTGACGTCCTGATGTCAGTCAAATGCGCCTTGACCGACGTCAGCCTTATACTTTGATATTCGGGCCGACCGAGGACAGCGGACTACCCAAGTGTAAGGACTGCAGCAATGTGAGATGAAGAACATCTAAGCAACCCAATATAGCAAAGTAACTATTTACAATTAGTTAAAAGATAACCTGGCTGACAAGAGGATACTAGTAAGATTAAACAGACCACCAGCCATACCCGTTCTTCCAGAACATGGAGGGGGAAGGTGGGAGGGAGTGTAAGAACAAAGGCAAAATGAACAACTCACATGGAACGTTATGGTAAGAACTTAACTTCTTTATGTGAACTTGTTCAATCTCACCGTTTGTTCTTACACGTGGGTAGCGTCCCAAGCACCCTAATCCCGGACGGCTCACGGGAGTACATTCCTGAGAACGGTGGAACCAAAGGAAGCCCTGTCCCTGGAGGTCCTGTCCACTTTGTAATGAGTAACAAATGTATGACGTTTGGACCAAGTAGCAGCTGCACAAATGGTGTCCAAAGGTAAACGAGCTGCGTGAGCTAAGGGCGTAGAAACAGCCCTGGTAGAATGAGCTTTCACTTCATGTTCTAAACGTTGATGGGATGAAGAATATACAAACTTTATACAATCAGAAAGTCATTTGGAGAACGTAACTTTGTATACCGAAAGGCCCTTCTTACTGTCTGCATGGGAAACAAATAGTTGATATGATTTTCTGAATTATTTTGTTCTGTCCAAATAAAATCTCAATTGTCTGTGAACATCAAGCTTATGCAACATGTATTCCAATTTACTGGCATGATGCCTGAAAAAAGTGGGAAGTTCAATGGACTGGTTCAAGTTCGCTTCGGAACAGACCTTCAGGAGAAAGGATGGATTTGTTCTTAGAGACACCCTGTCGGGGTGAAAGACCAAATATGGGGGCCTAACAGAGAGTGCTTGAAGTTCAGAAACTCTACGCACTGAAGTAATGGCCACTAAGAAAATTGTCTTCCAAGAAAGGAACTTCAACGGACAAGAAGATGCGGGCTCAAAAGGGGGAAGCATGAGTTGAGACAGCACAAAATTTAGATTCCAGGGTGTAATCGGATGTCTGATAGGGGGTCGAAGGTGACGAGTCCCTTTCAAAAAGGCTTTACATAATCTGTGGGACATAATGTTAGAACCTCCGTATCCCACATGGAAGTTAGACATGGCAGCCAACTGAACACTTATAGTAGCGGCTGCTGCACCAACGTGGAAAAGTGAAGTCAAAAATTCCAGAATGCTATGAATAGGGGCGATAAAGGGATCAATGCCATGTTGAGAAGCCCAATGACCAAATCGTTTCCACTTACTGTTATATAGTTTCCTGGTGGAGACTTTATGTGGGGAAACCAGAATATGCTGAACCACGGGAAACAAATCATGAGACCTGGCTAGGTTGGGAAGTGAAGCAGCCAAGCTGTCAGTTTGAGGGATACAAGAGAGGGGTGAAGAACCCGCGACGAATGAGTCAGAAGGTCTGGCACTGGGTCCAGAACCCAAGGTTCTTCCACTTGGTATTGCTGAAGGAAGGGGAACCATATCTGCCGAGGCCAAAACAGGGCTATCAGAATAAAAGTCCTTCCCAGGCTTTTGGCTTTCTGTAAAAATTTGGGGATCAGCGGAGATGGAGGAAAGGCATATAGGAGACCCGAGGGCCAATCGTGTACGAGTGCTTCCCTTGGGATGTCCTCCGGTGGAGGGTATAGGGCAAAGTAGCTTCTGCATTTGGCATTCATCGGGGATGCAAAAAGGTTGCAGCAAGGCTGGCTCCATTTGCGGAATATCCTTTCTGCCACTCGTTCTTTGAGGACCACTCGTGAGGCAATAGAATGGCTCTGTTCAATTTGTCCGCTATCACGTTGGATGACCCTGGGATGTGCGTTGCTATCAGGAAGTGCCTGGTGGATACAGCCCACTGCCAAATTCTCAGGGCCTCTCGGCATAAGGGGTAAGATCTGGTTCCCCCTTGCTTGTTGATGTACCAGACTACCGACATGTTGTTTGTCTGTATTGCAATCGTCTCTTGAGGTAGAGAGTCGTGAAAGTGTTGCAATGCTAGGAACACCTCTCTCAACTCCAAGACATTGATGTGCAAACTGGATTCCATCTCTGACCAAGTACCTTGGACAGTTCTTCCCTGACACAGCCCCCCCCCCCCCCACCCTATCAGGGAAGCATCCGTGGTCACTGTGGCTGTGGGAGGAGGAGTACAAATGGACAACCTACAGTAACTTGGTGGCTGTTCATCCACCAAAGGAGGTCCTTTTTGCAAGTATTTGTCAGCAGAATCTCGTGTGACATTGGAAGTTGTTGATAAGACCACTGTGTGAAGAGTAACCATTGGAGTATCCTCATGTGCATGCGCCCCAGAGGAACCGCTACGAGAGTCACTGCCATGGTGCCTAACAGCTTCAGAACTTGGAATGCAGGGACTTTCTTTTCCGTCAACAAAAGGGATACTTGGTTTCGTAAAGAGATTACTCGTTCTTGAGGCAATCTTACCAGGGCGGTGGTGGTATCTAGATCTGCTCCTATAAAGGAAATATGTTGTGACAGCGATAAAGCAGATTTTTCAAAATTTAAGGTTATGCCCAACTGGGAGCACAGGCTGATAGTGTAATTCCTGGCGTGAATCAGTTGATGCCTGGTGGTGGCGGTGAGGAGCCAGTTGTGAAGATATGGAAACACCCGGAATCCTAAACGTCTCAGGTGAGCCGTGACAACTGCCATGCATTTAGTGAACACTCTGGGGGCTGTGGTGAGACCAAAGGGCAGAGCTCGGAATTGGTAGTGACTGGCCCCCAGCCCAGAAACGCAAGTGATCTCTGGATGGCCTGGCCATTTTTATGTGGTAGTACACATCCTTGAGATATATCGAGCACATCCAATCGCCCGTTTCTAGAAATGGAATTATCGACTGAAGCGTGACCATCCAGAACTTTTCCTTTTTGACAAAGGAGTTGAGATTGCTGAGGTCTAAGATGGGCCTCCAGTCCCGTTTTCTTTGGAACTAAAAAGAACCTGGAGTAAGTTCCGGATCCTATTTGGTCCGCAGGGACTGGCTGGATGACTCTTTTTTCCAGCAGCCTCTGAATTTCTATGGCTGCTAGACTCCGCAGACTAGGTGGAATGTCTGGGATTCTTGTCCGAATGGAAGGGAATTCTGAAAAGGGAATGATGTAGCCTCTGGTGATTATGCTTTTTTTCCCAGGAATCTGATGTAATTCCTAGCCAGGCATTTGGGTATAAAGCTAAGTGACCCCGATTGCCTCCAGAATAGGATGGTCGGGCCTCCTCTCAGGAGCGCTGATAGGGTTTGCCAGGGAACTGCTCCCTGCCACCCTGGTTCTGCGGACCCCCTCTGCCACCTGGGTGGCATCTACCATTATAGCCCCCTCCTCTGCCCCTGGAGGGGGTTTCACTACGTGTATTCTGGAAAGCTCCTTGGGACTTTCGGAACCACATTTTTCCACCGCTCTGCCCTTTGGGGTATGGTCTAGTGGGGGTGGAAAAGCGGTCTCCTATGGCAGATAGAGTCTTTCCTTCCTGCTCACACCTAGTGAGTATTTCCTTGACTTTGGGCCCAAACAAGGAAGAGCCATCAAATGGGGTATTTACAAATGAAGACTTGAAGGATTCTGCAAAGGAGCATATGCGCATCCAGGATTGTCTCCGCAGAGCTATCGCTGAACCCGCTGCCCGGCTCGATCCCTCGGGTGCATAATAAATGAGCCTCATGAACGAGTTTACAATGGAATTAAGGGTGTTAAGCTGTGCCGTCGTCACTTTCTGGGAGACAGCATCACCTGTGTTGCCTTGTAGAGTATCTCTAAGGTCTTTTAGGAGATCTCGTTGAAGATGGGTAAAATGGGTTAAATAGTTAAGCGATCTCATAGCAAATGTTGCAGAACTAAAGATGCGTTTCCCATATCTGTCCATCGTCCTGGAATCTCTATTAGGAGGATGGACAGAGAAAGAGGTGTCTGACATCTCTTTCTTGGTGGCCGCCTCCACCACCATGGCATCAATGGGAACCCCTTTTGTGAGAAAGGACTTATCCTGAGGGTGGGTGATAAATTTGTTGAGCCTCCGAGGGACCGGTCACACAGAATCAGAAGACTCCCATGCCTTTCAAGAGATCAAGTCCATTAATTCATCGAAAGGCAGAGTAACCCAGGAGGTCGAGGTCAAGGGCTGAGACCCAAAGGCCTTCAGGAGCACCGACTCATCCTCAGTAGGGGTTAGGGACTGCCAGTCACCCCTCTGCCTTAGTATTTCAAGGATGTCTGCAAAAGAGACATCCTCAGAGGAGGACTGTGGGGACCCTTCTGATTCCTCCAAGTCGGTGTCTGATGTTAAGGATTCTTGGGGGGAATCTAAATGCCTCCTCTTACACAGTCTTTTCCTGGGGACTTCATAAGTGGGGGCATCTGGTGAAGTCTCAGTCAAGCAAGGGTCACCCAATGGGGTTACCTGAGTCTCTGGGTCTCGACGCTTAGTGGGAACCTGTGGTGTAGAGATAGAGTGCGACCCTTTAGGGGAGGAAGAGGAAGGAACTGAAGAAGTGAGGGTCTTAGCAGACATGACCTTCCTCATGGCATCGAAGGCACCGGTTTCCCGACCCGAGGAGTCTGCTGGTTCCAAAGAAGACAGCAGCCTCCCAGGGGCTGAGACCACAGGCTCCGAACCAGAGGTCGGAACCAAGCTCATCTACACTAAAGCCCCGAGAGGGAAAGTCAGAACAGAAGCATCGCTCCCCCTTGGAACCAGTGACAGAGTGTCGGCTCCGAGACTCTTTGATCGGAACTGAAGAAGTCAAGGTCGAAGGAGCCAAGAGCATGGGAACAGGCCTTGGCTCCGAGGGTTCCACCACTATCGGATCCTCTCTTTACGGCTCTGAAGGCTCAACTGGCCTCGGAGGAGGAGCAGCACACATGGAAGGAGGGGTTGTAGGCTTCGAAGCCAACTGGGTAAAAGCTGCAAGCAATTTGGCCAGGGCCGGGTTCACCAAAAGTCTCTGTACCACTCGGTCCACATCGATGTCAGAAAGGGCACCGGAAGAATGGGTCGAAGGAGCCGAAGAAGCCACTGACTTAAGGATCGGAGACTTCAAAACCTCCAACACCAGTTCCAACACAATGACTGTGGAGCCGGCAACCGAGTCTTGCCAGAGGTGTTCGGAGCCGAAGACTTGTGCTCCGGAGACACCTTAGACGACTTCGACCCTTTCGAGGACTTGGAGGTCTGTTCAGTCTTATCCAATATATTCTGGAAGTCCGATTTCAACAGTCCTCTATCTACCAATTTCCTTCTCCTCTCTAATAACACCCTGCCACTGAAGGAATGGCAGATAGAGCAATCCTCATGTAAATGTAGTGGGCCCAAACAATAAACACAAGAACTATGATTATCCGTGATGAACATCTTTTGTCCAAAGTCACACTTTTTAAACCCAGATTTTTGCTTCTCTGACATTATGAAAAATTGTCCAATCAGTCGTAATAACACCACAAAAACAGCTTAGAAGTTCAGATCCCTGAACTGCAATAACCATAGAAAGGGATACAATAAAGAAAAACAAATGCTTAATACAGAATATAAGGGGATAGGGTATTAAATTTGACAGAGCCCTGTCAATTAGAGTAAATCATGAAGGCTAAAGGCCTAGGAGCAAACCGCTACGAACTAAAAAACAAAATACCAGCTTAGATACCTACTCTAAACCACAAAAAAGAAGGAATATGTGAAGCCTCACTAAATATCAGATCCCTGACAGTTATTAGATGTCTAAATATGCAAATATATAATAAAAAGGATACTGGCCCGAGCTTCTTCTGAAGATCGTGTGATCTGTTGCAGCGGCAAACTAGATCTGGGGTTTGGCAGCAGAGCATCATGGGATAGGGACTGTGTCTCGAGCTTCTAAGAAATCTAGAGCTTGGAAAGCGGCTGACTCAGAGTCGATGGATCAGCTCCGAACCCACGTGTAAGAACAAACGGTGAGATTGAACAACTTCACATCTCTCCTTTGATGGTTCAAGCTCTTCAACAAGATCTGGAGGACACGTAACTGGCAGGGGGCTTATAGGTAGGTGAACTTTAGCTTGCACAATATCAGTGCAGCCACTAGAGGGCGCCAAAGGCACCAGTCCCATAGTTCCAGCATCTGGGGCAAGACCTGAGAAATCCAAGCAGAAAGATACAGGTGGTCCCTTGTGGATGAAGATCTACATAACCAGGATTCTGATCCTGCTTATAATATAGCTAACACCAGCTCTCTTGCACATAATCCACAGAATCACCACAGAGCTCCACCAGGGCCCACCATACTTACTGGGATAGAGGCAGACCTAACAAGGGATAGGTCCCACTCTCCATAACCAGGTAAGACAGCAAGAAATATCAAGCTGATCAGGCATGTGAACAGTACCTAAAATGCATTCACCTAATGGAAGCAAGTGGAGTGTGGAGTGCCTTTCTGAAGCCACAAATCCCAAAAAGAACTTTACACCCGTTTGCCTCAAATGATCCCTGAAGTTCACTAGCCAAAGACAAAAACAGGTAAAGCTGATACTAACCCAAGCCAAAAAAAAATCAGACACATATGACCATCAAAGGAGTCTTTATCAACCCCATGAAAACCTACCAATCTTTGTAATTTTTAAAGGACAACAATGCTCAGCTTCTCTATCCTTTTCTACCTATTTAAAGTCCCTGCTATGAATAAACAATACTGCGGTTAAAATATTTTAAATAGACTGTTTCCCTCCACTAGAACAGTATCTTACCATACTGTGGTGGCTTTTCTTTAAAAAAAAAAATCATTTATCCCGGCTGGAAAAGCTTGCTGCAGTCTCCATTTCATTAATGTCATCAAGGCCATTGAACACAGGTAGTTTTCTGGCCAATTCCCTCTCCAAACTAACATCAACATGCCCATTCTAAAAACTAGCCCATGCTGTGATGTCACAGCCTCCTGGTCTTTCCAGTACACATACAGAAAGTAAAGACTAGAACAAGGAAACAGTACATGAGTCAAGTCTCCCGCTGTGAGCTGTCACTCAGAGCAGGTAACAGCTCAAATTACCCTTAGCACTTTGACAGCTAGGGAAGTTAGGTGTGAAGGCAGATGGGAGATGAGTCGTAGTAGTACAATTCAGGCTTCACAAAAGACTGCAATTTAGCTATTCTAAAAAGAAGCAGCAGTAAAAAGCACTTTAAAGTCTGTTCTGTGGCATTTGCAGTGTTTGTGTTTTAAGTAGTCAATGAACGGTATGAAATGTTACTTAAAAATAAATGAATGAAAGACAGCAGTGTATGCATGCAAAATCAAGGCAGTGACAGGAGCTTTTGGAAGAAAGAGGCCTGCATGATGTAATTATTTTTTACAGACAAGCACTGCATTGTGGGATACCTAGAGGCAGACTAAAAAATCAGGATCACTTTAAAATGCTAGACCCTATGTGGCCAGACTCAGAAATTATGTATAAAAATATTTAAAATAGCTGTAAGTCGTCCTAGAGTGGTGTTAAAATGTAGGAAACACCAAAACATGATGAAATAAAGTTATGTGCTCACCATAACGTTCCATCTGAGTTGTCTTTCATCCGTCTTCAAGCCAAGGGTTTGGATCCGACCTCGGATCCGACTCGGCTGCATTTATATAGCTTGGATTCAAGAACTGATCTCTTCCTCCTCTACCCACAATCACCCACTTCACCACCATTACCTCAGATCGAGTTTGCTGTAAATAGCCAATCCAGAAAATAAGACAAAAAGGAAATATGTATGAGGAAACACTCTCAGGAGCTCAAGAGACCAAGTTGTCGTCTGAGCTACATAATCCAGGTCCTCCAAAAAAAGCTGGGGGAGGGAGGGGGGAGGTTGAAGACAGATGAAAGCCAAGAACTCAGATGGAAAATTATGGTAAGTACATAACTTCTTTATTTGAGTTGTTGCTTTCATCTGCTCTTCAACCCATGGGACTAAGTCCCTAGCTACATACACCCTGGGTGACCCTAAGGAAGGATGTTCTGCAGCACTGCAGAGCCAAAGGAAGCTCAGCTTCTGGAGCTTATGTCCACTTTTTAATGGTTAATAAAGGTATGATGAGAAGCCCAAGTGGCTGCTGCACAAATGTCATCCAATGAAACTTTAGACCAGAAGACGGAAGAGGTAGAAATGGACCTAGTGGAATGGGCTTTAATTTTGTTTGGTAAAGGGATGCCTCTAAGTTTTTAAACCAAGGCAATGCACTCAGAGATCCAGTTGGAAATTGTTACCTTAGATACTTGTTTCCCCAGCCTGGACTTTGAAAAAGAAACAAATGATCAGATTTATGAAAGGATTTAGTTCTGTCCAGATAAAACCTCAATTGCCTATGAACATCTAGAGAATGGAGTTGGTATTCACCTCTGTTTTGAAATTTTGGAAAAAAGACCGGTAAATTGCTCTCTTGATTAATACTCTCAGAAGCGACTTTAGGCAAAAAGGAGGGTTAGTACAGTGGGTAACTCTGTCTTTGTGAAAAATTAGGTAAGGTGGCTTGATGGACAAAGCCTGAAGCTCTAAAACTCTTTTTGTAGAAGTAACCACTACTAAAAAGTACAGTTTTGCACCTACCATAAATGTAGATGTTCGAGGATCCACATTGCTGCAGTCATAACCTGTGGGTAGTCCGCTGTCCTCGGTCGGCCCGAATACCAAAGAGTTAGGCTGGCGTCGGTCATGGCGCCCGGAGCTGACGTCAGTACGTAGTGGTACTTAAGCGCATGACCGACGCCATATCCTCAGTCTTTCTTGCCCCAGATGTCAGAAGGCCTTAAAAAAGGATAGGCCAGAGCCACAAAGGAGAAAATAACAATAATCCCTAAGGAACAATAACAACAACAACAACCACAACAACAAACAACCCAAACCATAGAGGGGAAGGAGGGGGGGAAATAGGACTGCAGCAATGTGGATCCTCGAACATCTACATTTATGGTAGGTACAAAACTGTACTATGTTCTTCGTCTCACATTGCTGCAGTCATAACCTGTGGGTAGAATCCCAAAGCAAAGGAAAAGGGAGGCTGGCAAACTAAAAAGCATTAGGGGCTGCTAACATGCCCTGTAAGACTGCAGTGGCAAACCCAGCCCTGGACTTGGAGTAAAGAGGGAGATGGTAATGCTTAGTAAAAGTGTGAACTGAACTCCAAGTAGCTGCTTCCAAAATATCCTTAGTAGCTACACCCCTCAAAAAAGCAGTAGATGTGGCAGTGGCCCTAGTGGAATGAGATCTAATCCCAGCAGGCACATTCTTCCCATGATGAGAATAACAAAAGGCTATACAATTAGCAATCCACTTTGAAATAGTCTGCTTAGAAACAGCTTTCCCTTGTGAACTCAAAGCAAAAGAAACAAATAACTGTTGAGTCTGTCTGAACTCCTTAGTTCTGCTCAAATAGTAACGTAACTGCCTGTGTATATCCAAAGAATGCAAGATTTTTTCCCCCTTATTTTGGGGATCAGCATAAAAGGTAGGCAAATGGATAGACTGGTTCAAGGCCACATTAGAAATAACTTTTGGCATAAAAGTAGGGTTAGTACGTAAGGAAACTCTATCCTTATGGAATATCAGAAAGGGTTCAACTGCCATGAGAGCCTGCAATTCAGATACCCTTCTAGCAGAAGTAATGGCCAACAAAAAGGCAGTCTTCCAAGACAAAAACTTCAAATCCGACGTAGCTGCAGGTTCAAAAGGAGGCAAAGTAAGCTTCTCCAACACAAAATTGAGATCCCAGGAAGGAGTAGGAGCTCTACGTGGGGGTCTTATATTTTTTGCCCCTCTAAGAAATTGCTTAAACAAAGGGTGAGAAAATAAAGGAGGGTCACAATCATAGTGAGCAGAAATGGCTGCAGCATGAACCTTCACAGAGGAAAATGACAAACCCTTGTCTAGTAATTCAGTAAGGTACTGCAGTGTAAAACTCAAATTAGGTACCGAGACATCAAAGTCCTTTGTTGTGCTCCAAAGAAAAAATCTCCTCCATTTATCAGCATAAACCTTTCTAGTGCTGGGCCTGCTGGCTTCCAAAATGACATCCAAAACCTGTTGAGGAAGCTGAGAACCCACAGGCTCTAAAACAGAATTCGCCAGGCCGTTAGATGCAGGGACTGCACCCTGACATTGAGCAAATGACTGCTTGACTGGGACAACAAGTGAGGAAGCTGTGGCAAAGGCCAAGGAGGCTCCTGAATTAAACTCCTCAGCAGAGGATACCAGTGCTGTCGTGGCCAATCTGGTGCTATTAAAATCATGCAAGGCTTGTCCCGCCTGACTTTCAAGAGTACCTTGGTAAGGAGAGGCGGAGGAGGAAAAGCATAGATGTGAAGGTTGTTCCAACTGAAAGATAGAGCATCCACTTTCCAAGCTTTTGGGTGAAACATCTTTGTGCAAAATTTTGGTAGTTGGAAATTTAGAGGGGAAGCGAACAGATCTATGTCTGGAGTTCCCCAAGCCACTGTCAACTGTTGGAATACTTGAGGATCCAATTTCCACTCGTGGGGATCCACAATTTGTCTGCTCAATACATCTGCTAGGGAATTCTGTGCCCCTGGCAGAAACCGTGCTTGAAGAGTGATGTGCAAACTCAGAGCAGTCTCCCACAATATCATAGCTTGTCTGCAAAGAAGGTAAGAATGGGTTCCCCCCTGCTTGTTGATGTACCACATGACTGTAGTGTTGTCTGTTCGTATCAACACCTGTCCTGGCTGAAGTAGGCCCTTGAAAGCCATCAGGGCAAACTGGACTGCTAACATCTCCTTCATGTTGATATGCAAATGCTGTAGTCTGGGAGGCCACGTGTCTTGAATCCATTTCCCATTGAAGTGTGCTCCCCAAGCCAGGTCTGAGGCATCCGTCGTTATGATCTGACTCGCCTCTGGTCGGGTCACAGAGAGTCCCTTGTTTAGGTGACATTCCTGTGTCCAACACAAGAATTCCTTTTGGATGCAAGGTATTATGTGAATGACAGTGTCCAAATCGTGGCAGTGTTGAGTCCATACACTTTTGAGATACCATTGTAGCTTCCTCATATGCAGTTTGGCATTGGGAAGTACCAGAATGCAAGATGCCATGAACCCCAAGGCTTGAAGGACTGTCCTTGCAGTCAGCCTGGACAGTACTGATAATTGCTGGAAGTATAGATGAAGAGTTCTTTGTTTGTCCGGGGTCAGAAAAGCCATCTGAGAGGCTGTATTCAGTCTCACACCCAGAAAGCACATGTCCTGAGAGGGTACTAGACTGGACTTTGTTTCATTCACAGAATACCCTAGGCACCTTAAAACTGCCATTACATACTGTAGATGTTGAAGTAACTTGTCTTTGTCTTGAGCAAGAATCAGGCAATCGTCCAGATAAGGATAAATTTGTATTCCCCTCAGTCTTAAGAAAGCTATTACAGGAGCCAGAACTTTTGTGAACACCCTGGGCGCAGTAGATAAACCAAAGGGCAATGCAGAGAACTGATAATGAGAAGTACCAGCCCGAAAACGCAGGAATCTCCTGCAGCTGGGCCTGATAGGAATGTGAAGATAGGCCTCTTTGAGATCCAGAGTTACCATCCAGTGATTTTTGCCTAGCAGAGGCAGAAGTTGCTGTAATGTTAACATCTTGAACTTTGGAATGTCTAGGTATGTATTGAGAATGGACAAATCCAGAATTGGCCTCCAAGTGTTTCCTTTCTTTGGCACTAGGAATAGACGAGAATAAAACCCTAGGCCTTCTTTTGACGGAGGTACCACCTGGATTGCCCCCATCTGTAAAAGCAAAGAAATTTGTTCCTGAGCCTCCAGCCTTTGCTGAGGAGGTACATCTGGCATGCCTTTGAAAGGAGGAAAAGTGTGAAAATAAAACTTGTAGCCTTGATTTATTATGTCCAACACCCATTTGTCCTGGGTGACCAAATGCCAATTTTGTTTGAAAAGTGCCAACTTTCCTCCTAGAGGAGCTGCCAGAAAAGAAGGATCTGGCAGCTGAAGATACAGGTCATTGGGTCTGTTTACGAAAAGGGTGACCCCTGCCCTCACCAGAAGATTGTGCAGGAGAACTCCAAGTCCTAGGTCTGAAAGAGCCCTGAGCGTGAGCCCTGGCCCTACCACGTCTAGACCTGCCCTTAGACTGAAAATCCGAAGAAGGGTAAGACCATCCTCTTGCAGGCCAATTCCTGCTAAACTTAGGGGGCTGCACTTGCAAAAATTCCTTAACCGTCTGCATAGACTTAGCTTTGTCTTCCATCTTTTTCAAAACTGACTCCACAGGGGAACCAAAAAGAACTTCAGATTGAAGAGGAGCATCCAAAATCCGAGCTTTAACATGTTCTGACAAATTTTGATCCTTAATCCAGGCATGTCTACGAATAACTGAACCAGTAGCAGCCACCCTGGAAGAAGCCTGAAGGGCATCAAAGCCACACTGCAAGGAATGTTTACCAACTTGATCTGAAGCATGAACCAAGTCCTGCAATTCCTTACACTCTATACCCTCAGATAGAGCATCTACCTTAGATTTTAACTGACCTAACAGAAAGTTCTGATACTTCAGCATATGAAATTGGCAATTTAAAGCCCTCATAGCTAACATAGAAGAGGTGTACACTTTTTTACCCCACCTGTCCAACGCTCTAGAATCTTTATCCAAAGGAACTAGATTCTTAACCACAGAAGCCCTGACACCTTTAGGCCCTTGAATAATAGTTTCCAGGTCAGCTCTAGGACTCTTATACAAATATTTATGTGCCTCTGGAACTCTGTAATACCTGTCTGGCTTGACAGGGGCAGGGGGTAAAGAATCAGGATTAAGGGAAGCTTCAGAAAAAACATCCTGAACAACATCTAAAACAGGGGGAATAGCCAAAGGTCTATGTTGTGGCAAAAACAAAAACTCCCTAAGCCTTTTACGAGAATCTGAAAAATCCTGACCTTCCCACTTGAAATGCTCCCTCATGGAATGCAAGGTTTCAGAAAAGGAAAAATCCTCTGGAGGAGAAGCAGAAGGACAGGAATCCTCTGCATCTGAATCTGAATAGGGAGGAAAATCCTGAATATCCTCAGCTGAGGACTCAGAGTAGTCAGAGGAATGCTCCATACCCTCTAAATCTGTCTCCACCCTAGGCCTCTTCTCTGGAGGGGGCATAGAACCCCTGATCAAAGTAATCAAATCCTCTGCCATTTTCAACATATGTTTTTTAGGAACAGAGCCCGAAGAACTAGGGCTATGGCCCGTACCAGAAAGACCAGGCCTAGCCTTAGCAGGGCCTTTAGAGACTGAAGTAGAAGGCCTAATAACCTTTTGTAAGGATGGAACCACAGAAACTTGAGAAGCACCTCGGCCTGGCATAACTCCTGAGAGGCCAACTCCTGTAACAGTAAAGGTTCCCCCTGGGATTCAGCCGAGACCTCGGCTGGATCCACAGATTCAACCGTAGATTCCATAGAACCGGCGTCCGCAACAGACGACTCATCCGGTTTTGACCTTAAAGATTTATCTTTTCACTTTTTTGCGGTAGCGGGCGTCGGAGGATCCGACGGCATGTTGTAGTTACACCGCTTACCGAAAACTAACCTAGCACAGTCTAATCTGCGTTTAATGGTGCGCTTATTAAATCTAGCGCAAAAGCGACACCCGACTACGTCGTGCTCAGGCCCCAAGCAAGGAATACAGAGAGAATGATAGTCCCTATGAGGTATCTGTTTCCCACAAGAAATACAATTATTAACTTTTTCTGACATCCGGATTAACTGAGGCAAGAAAAGACAAAAATTTTCCCCAACGGGGTACTTAGCCCAACTTGGTCTTCGGTCTGAAACTCGAAAATTGAAAATTTCAGAACGCCGAACAGCACTTGCAAACGCTGCTTCTGCTTCGGACCACGCGGCAAGAAAGACTGGGGATATGGCGTCGGTCATGCGCTTAAGTACCACTACGTACTGACGTCAGCTCCGGGCGCCATGACCGACGCCAGCCTAACTCTTTGGTATTCGGGCCGACCGAGGAGAGCGGACTACCCACAGGTTATGACTGCAGCAATGTGAGACGAAGAACATGGGTTGTTTTCCAGGATAATAGTTGTAAGTCCACTTTGACTGCAGGTTCAAAGAGGAAAGACATCAAAGCCTGAAGGACTAAAATAAGATCCCAAAGGGGAATGACCTCTTTAATCAGAGGTCAAAAGAGGAAACTGCCTTTTAGAAAAATCTTACAAAGCTTGGAAGAAGCCAAGGAAGAGGAATTAAACCCGACATGGTAGTTAGAGATCACTGCTAACTGGACCTTGATGGTAGAGAAGCTAGAACCTTTGTGGAAGAGTTCGGATAGGAAATCCAAAATAAATGGAAGAGGAGCTGAGAAAGGATTAACTTTGTGTTGATGAGCCCAAATCGAAAATCTCTTCCACTTGCTAACATAAATGTTCCTATTGGAAGACTTGTGAGCTGCTTAAATTATATTCTTAACAGGGGAGGACAGCCTGGGAACTGTAGCCATCAATGGAGGTGGAGTAGCCATGCTGTCAATCTGAGATTAACAATGTCCAGATGAGGGTGCCCGGACAGGTGAGAAAGAAGATCCTGAGACAGATGCAGAGTCCAGGGAGGACACAACAGATGAGACTATAGCATGGGAAACCAAATTTGTCGAGGCCAGAAAAGGGCGATGAAGATTACATTGCACTTCAACCTCCTGGCTTTCTGAAGGAATTTTGGGATAATAGGCAGAGGAGGAAAAGCATACAGAAGACCGGAGGGCCAAGCTTGAACTAGTGTGTCTCTTGGGGATTCTCCTGGAGGGGGAATTAGGGAGAAAAACTTGCTGCATTTTGCGTTGGAAGGAGAGGCAAACAGCAGCAGGTTGTCCCTATTTCTGGAAGATCATGTCCGCCACTACTGGACTGAGAGACCACTCATGGGGCATCAGCAGGGTTCGGCTGAACCTCTCTGCCAGAATGTTGGACGTCCCTGGAATGTGCGTTGCTATCAGAAAACAGTTGGATGAGATCACCCATTCCCACACTCGCATGGCTTCTCAACAAACAGGGTAGGATCTGATTCCCCCTTGCTTGTTTATATAACAGACTACAGCCATGTTGTCCATCTGGAAAGCAACAGGCCCATTTGGAAGAGAGGTCTGAAGTACTTGCAACGTCAGAAGCACTGCTCTCATCTCCAGGATGTTATATGCAAGTTGGTCTCCAGGGAGGACCACATGCCTTGAACTGTCTGTCCCAGATAAAGCCCACCCACGCGAACTGACAGGCATCCATAGTCACCCTGGCTGTGGGCTGTGGAGGTACGAAAGGGCGACCCTTCAGGAGATTTTGAGGTTGAAGCCACATCAGTGATTCCTTGCAGACCTTTGAAAGCCGAACTGAGTGCGACACAGGGAGAACCAAGAGAGACCACTGTACTGCTAAGGTCCATTGCAGTACTCTCACATGAAGGCGAGCAGTGGGAATAATCATAATGGTTGCAGCCATGGAACCCAAGGCTCAAAGAACCAGACTTGCCGTGGGCGATGCAATTTGCATGATTTGCCTCACGCGAAGCTGTAATGACAGAATTCTTTGTGGTGGTAAGAATGCCTTGAACTGAAATGTGTCGAGGCGTATGCCTATGAAATCTAGAACTTGTACTGGTTGAAGACTTGATTTGTTGAGACTGATAGAAATTCCCATGACTTTGGTGAACAACCTGGGGGCTGTGGTGAGACTAAAGGGGAGTACTTGAAACTGGAAATGACTGGCTCCCAGTCAAAAGCGGAGAACCTTCCTAGAGCGCATGTCCATTTTTGTATGGTAGTATGCATCCTGGAGGTCTATGGAGCACATAGTACAGTTGTGTACACTTACCATAAATGTAGATGTTCGAGTGTATTCACTGTTGCAGTCATCACATTTGGGTTATCCCTGCCAGGGTAGCCCTCGGCCAACCCGAATACCAGAGGCTTAGTATTTCTGCGTCAGTCGTTGTCGCTTCAGGACTGACGTCAGGTCATCAGAAGTATAAAGTAAGGCAGCCAACGCCATTACATCAGTTTTTCTTGCCTTAACCTGTCAGGAGCCCCTAAGTAGAAGCCAGGTTCTGGTGGAAGAACCCCACCAGTAGAAAGTAAATACTAATATGTCCCTTGTAAGGAAAGAGAAGAAAAAAAGGGGGATTGAGGGAGGGAAAAGTACAGTTTTGTACCTACCATAAATGTAGATGTCCAATAGGTATGCATCTGCAGTCATCACATATGGGTTGTCCTGCCTCAGGCAGCCCTTCGGTCGGCCGGATTCCAAAGTCTGGGTCTGGCTTCGGCTGATGTCGCACTTTCCCCGACGTCAGAGCGTCTGGGGTATAAAAGCATCAGCCGACGCCATCTTCCTCAGTTTTTCTTGCCCCAGATACCAGGTGCCCTCTAGGAAGGCTAAATTTGGAGAAATGCAATAAAATTCCAAATATTTGCAAAAAAATATATATACATGTATATACAAACAAATACACCATAATAGATTCCCCCAGCTAGCTAATAGAGGGGTAAGCACCCTAGGAATACCACAGAGGGGAAGGAGGGAGGGTAAACCTGACTGCAGATGCATACCTATCAGACATCTACATTTATGGTAGGTACAAAACTGTACTACGTCCTTCAAGGATGCATCTGCAGTCATCACATATGGGTAGAATACCATAGCCAATCTGGGGGTGGAGGTACTAAGTAAAGGATGGTGTAGTTAAGATACCCTGCAGGACTGCCGTTGCAAAACCTGCTCTGGATCTGGAGTATAAAGGTAAATTGTAATGCTTGGCAAATGTATGCACAGAGCTCCATGTAGCAGCTTCTAAAATGTCCTTGGTAGCCACCCCTCTTAGTAAGGCTGTGGTGGTGGCTGTGGCTCTCGTGGAATGAGGTCTAATGTTAGCTGGCACAGTTTTTCCATGAAAGGAGTAACAAAAACGAATGCAATTTCCTATCCATTTTGAAACTGTCTGTTTGGAAATTGCTTTTCCTTGTGCCCCAGCAGCATATGCTACAAACAACTGGTCAGTCTTTCTGTAACTTTTAGTTCTGTCCAAGTAGTAGCGCAATTGTCTGTGTATGTCCAGGGTGTGCAGAAGTCTCTCCCCTTTATTTTGTGGTTGTGGGAAGAATGTAGGCAAGTGAATAGCTTGGTTCAAAGATACCCTGGATACCACCTTTGGCATAAATGTAGGATTGGTCCTCAAAGAAACTCTGTCCTCATGAAAGATAAGAAATGGCTGCACTGCCATTAAAGCTTGTAACTCAGATACTCTTCTTGCTGAGGTTATGGCCAGAAGGAAGGCAGTTTTCCAAGACAAAAACTGTAGATCTGCCGATGCTGCTGGTTCAAAGGGAGGAAGTGTTCGTTTTTCCAACACGAAATTAAGGTTCCAAGTAGGTAGAGGTGGTTTCCTTGGAGGATTGATGTTTTTGATTCCTCTTAGAAACTGTCTTAGGAGAGGATGAGAGAAGACAAGTGGATTAACATTGTAATCTGCTGAGATTGCTGAGGCATGTATCTTAATGGAAGAGTAAGACAGGCCATTGTGGAACAATTCTGCCAAATATTCCAGTATATGTGCCATGTTCATCACTGTCACATCTAGGCCCTTTGTTGTGTTTCAGGTGTGAAATCTTTTCCATTTTGCTGAATATGCCTTCCTTGTGGAAGGCCGGCGAGCTTCCATAATAATATCCTTCACTCTCTGGGATAGGTTATCCTGAGGAGGAGTCATGGTATTCTCCAGGCAGTTAACTGCAAGGTTTTCAGGTTGGAGTGCAGAGTCCTGAAATTGTGCTGCGTCAGTAAGAGTGGCCATAGGGGGAGAGGCCATGGTTTCGTCTGTGACATGCTCTTTAACAGTGGGTACCAGTGCTGTCTTGGCCAGTTTGGAGCGATCAGAATCACTCTGGGCTGCTCTGTCCTGATCTTCAGTAGGACCTTGGTCATTAATGGGAGAGGTGGGAAAGCATACACTGTTAGAGCTTTCCAGCTGAAAGAGAGAGCGTCCACTTTCCATGCTTGTGGGTGGTATGTCCTTGAGCAGAATTTCCTCAGTTGATGATTGTGGGGGGAAGTGAACAGATCTATTTCCGCCCTTCCCCATTATTGTGTGATGAGTAAGAAGATGTCTGGGTGCAGCATCCATTCGTGTGCATCCATGGTAGTTCTGCTTAAGCTGTCTGCCAGTATATTGTCTTTCCCTGGCACGGACTGGGACTGTAGCTGTATGTTGAGTTTCAAAGCAAGTTCCCATAGATTCATTGTCAGTCTGCAAAGAGGGTAGGAATGGGTACCTCCTTGCTTGTTTATGTACCACATAACTGTGGTGTTGTCTGACCTTATGAGCAGGTGGCCTTGCTGAAGGAAAGGTTTGAAGGCCTCGATTGCGTGTATCACTGCCAGCATTTCCTTTTGGTTTATGTGCATGCGCAGCTCTCTTTGTGACCATAGCCCTTGGATACATCTGCCCTCCATGTGTGCTCCCCAACCTTGGTCTGAAGCGTCCGTGGTGATGGTTTGGTTGGCTCTTGGCTTGCTGAAGGGCAACCCGCTGTTCGACTGGCAGGCTTGAGCCCATCACAGAAATTCCTTCTGAAGGCAAGGAATGAGTGGGATCAGAGTTTCTAAGCTGTGACTGTGCTGTGTCCATAAACTTCTTAGGTACCATTGTACTTTTCTCATATGCTGTCTTGCTTGCGGAATCAGAAGGATGCAAGATGCCATGTAACCCAGGGCCTGCAGGATTTTCCTTGCAGTCAGCTGAGTTTGTCTTGTCAGATTCTTAAAGTAATCTGGTAGTTGTTTTTGTTTTTCTTCTGTGAGAAAGGCCATTTGGGTGGTTGTGTCTAGATCCGCACCCAGAAAAGTTATTCTTTGGGATGGAACCAGTCTTGATTTGTGGATGTTGACTGTATATCCCAAGGCCTGTAGCAGGTGGATGGCATAGTCCAAGTCCTTTAACAAAGTTTGCTTGCTGTCCGCTTGTATAAGGCAGTCGTCCAGATATGGGTAGATTTGAATCCCCTGAAGTCTGCAGTGTGCAATTACTGATGCCAGGCATTTCGTGAATACTCTGGGCGCAGTAGATAAGCCAAAGGGTAATGCTGAGAATTGATAATGCTCTGACCCTGCAAGAAATCTGAGGTGTCTTCTGCAGCTTTGTCGAATAGGGACATGCAGGTATGCCTCCTTGAGGTCTAGAGTCACCAGCCAAGACCCCTTGCCCAGCATGGGAAGGAGTTGCTGTAGAGTCAGCATTTTGAATTTTGGCACAATGAGGTAAGTATTCAGTGCGGACAAGTCAAGAATAGGCCTCCATTGATTTTCTTTTCTTGGAACAAGGAATAATCTGGAGTAAAATCCTTGGCCTTGTTCTGAAAGAGGTACCTTTTCTATGGTTTTCATTTGCATTAAGTTGGTAATTTGCTTCAAAGCCTCTGCCCTCTGATTTGGTGGCAGGTCTGGCATGCCTTTTCTTTTTGGCAATGTGTGGAAATGGAACCTGTATCCTTTGTCTATTATTTGCAGTGTCCATGTGTCCCTTGTAATGCTGTGCCAATTTTTTGAGAATAAAGAAAGCTTTCCACCCAAAGGTGCTTCTAATTGAGCCCTGGTCGGCGGAGTCAAAATAAAGTCATTGAGTCTGTCCTGGTGTAGCAGTTGTAGTTCCTGCACTACCTCTCTGGTTGGGAGGCTGCCACTGACGGCCTCTGTAGGAGCCTCTAGCTTGCCCTCTACCTCTGGCACACCTATTCCTGCCTCTCCGAGATCTGTCTGAGTCCAGAAAGGACCAATTCTTAGTAGGCCAATTTCTGCTGAATCTCGGTGGTTGGACTTGCAGAAAGTCTTTGACTGTTTGCACAGATTTTGCCTTTTCTTCAAATTTCTTTAAAACCTCTTGAGCCGTGGAACCAAATAATTTTTGCTTTTCCATAGGAGCATCCAAAAGCTTAGCTTTAACATGGTCTGGCAGAGATTGTTCCTTCAGCCAGGCATGCCTACGTATAACTGCACCTGTCATAGCTGACCTACATGAAGCTTCCAATGCATCATAACCACACTGCAAGAAATGGTTACTAACCTGCTGGGAGTTATGCACCAGATCCTGAAGGGATTTGCGATCAAAGGGTTCAGAAGAGGACAGTTTCTTATGCAATTCATCTAACAAATACTCTTGGTACTGTATCATATGAAATTGACAATTTAATGCCCTCATGGAAAGAGTTGCAGAAGTATACACTTTCTTACCCCATCTCTCTAATGCTCTGGACTCCCTTTCAGAGGGTAGAGGATTTTTAGCAGTGGCAGCTGCAACACCTTTTGGGCCCTGGGAAATAGTTTCTGGATCAGCAGAGTGGGCCTTGTACAGGTGTAGATGTGAGTCCGGGACCCTGTAGTACCTATCAGGTTTGTCAGGAGCCGGAGGGAGAGAGTCAGGGGCAGTACTAGCATCAGAGTACACATCATCAATGACATTCAAAACAGGAGGTATGGCTAAAGGCCTATGCTGAGGTAAATGTAAAAAGGTCCTTAATCTCTTTCTGGAATCGGAGAATTCCTGACCCTGCCATTGAAAATGTTCTCTCATAGAGTGTAATGTCTCTCCAAAGGAAAACTCTTCAGGAGGGGAGGCCGAGGGAATAGATTCTTCAGCATCAGAATCCTCGTAGGCCGAATAAGCCTCCTCCTGGTGGTCTGACAGAGCAGAGCCATCAGTGGACTCATCAGAGGACTGGGGGTCAGAGGGCTCAACCCTGGGCCTTTTGTCTGGAGGTGGTTGAGAGCCCCTGTCCGGATGAGGTTGGGAACCTCTAATTAATTAGATCAGATCCTCAGCTAGGCTAAGAATCTGAGAGCCAGTAGAAGGTCTCTGAGAGGAAACCTTGGGAGGCAAAGCTTTAGTAAGTTTAGCAGCTTTAGCCCTAGAGAAAGCCTTAATGGACATGGAAGCAGGGGGTCTGGCTGCACCACGTGCAGGAGTAGACTTATCTAAAGGAATGGTGTCGGAAGGTTCCTGGACACCGGTTTCAGTAGGTAATTCAATAACCGACTCGGCCGGGGCCTCCGGGGCCGAGGTAGTCGGTTGTGTGGTTTCGGTAATAGGAAGTACCAAGGACTCGGTTTCAGCCGAGACCGAGACACTCGCGGTAGGCCTGACCGTGGTTTCAGCCGAAACCGTGGCCCGCATGTGTCGGTCCTTGTCCTTCCGTTTTTTAACTAAATGCGAAGTCGGAGTCTCCGACGGCATCTTATAAGCAAAACTAGCCCCAAAAAATTCCTCTGCAAACTCCGACCGACATCTAAGAGTTCGTCAGTTGAAGGAAGCACAGGCTGAACAGGCCGAGACGTAGTGGTCTGGGCCTAGGCAGGGAAGGCAGTAAGAGTGGAAATCCTTATGAGGTATTTGTTTCCCACAGGTTAAACAATTATTAACTTTATCTGACATCGGCTGAGGCAAGAAAGAGTCCCCAACGGGGTACTTAGCTTTTTCAAAGTCTTCGGTAGCTGAATCACAGGAGCTGGCCGACCGTCACTTGCGAACTGCTTCTGCTTCGGGCACCACGCGGCAAGAAAGACTGAGGAAGATGGCGTCGGCTGATGCTTTTATACCCCAGACGCTCTGACGTCGGGGAAAGTGCGACATCAGCCGAAGCCAGACCCAGACTTTGGAATCCGGACGACCGAAGAGCTGCCTGAGGCAGGACAACCCATATATGATGACTGCAGATGCATCCTTGAAGGACATCCAGGACTGCAACAGTGAATACACTCGAACATATACATTTATGGTAAGTGTACACAACTGTAATATGTTCTTCATATTTTACTGTTGCAGTCATCACATTTGGGTTGATTCACAAAGCTGAGGAAATGGGTGGAGGCAGTCAAGGAACCTAGGGGCTGGCTAGGATGCCCTACAAGACTGCAGAGGAAAACCCTGCCCTGGATTTGGAGAAGAAAGGCAGGTGGTAATGTTTGGTAAAAGTCTGAACAGATGTGGCAGACACCAGGATGTCCCTGGTTGGGACTCCTCTGAGGAAAGCAGCAGAGGTGGAGGCTGCTCTGGTGGAGTGAGTCCTGACCGCCTTGGGGGGAGGTGTTCCATGTTGTTTGTAGCAGAAATGGATGCAGTGTGCTATCCATTTGGAAATGGTTTGTTTGGAGATGGCTTTGCCTTCTGTCCCTGTAGCAAAGCTAACCAGCAATTGATCAGACTTTCTGAAGGATTTAGTCCTTGCTAGATAGAATCTGAGCTGTCTGCGCACATCTAGAGAGTGCAGGATCCTTTCCCCCTTGTTCTGGGGATTAGGAAAAAAGGTAAGCAAATGAATGGATTGGTTGAGAGCCACACTGGACACCACCTTGGGCATGAAGGATGGGTTTGTTCTGAGGGATACCTTGTCAGCACGGAAGATGATGAAGGGTTCCACAGCTATGAGTGTTTGCAGCTTGGAGACTCTTCTGGCTGAAGTGATGGCCAGAAGGAAAGCTGTCTTCCAGGAGAGAAATTTTAGCTCTGCAGAAGAAGCTGGTTTGAAAGGGGGCAGGGTGAGCTTTTCCAACACAAAGATAAGGTCGCAAGCTGGGGTTGGTGCTCTTCTGGGTGGCCTCAAGTTGCTAGCCCCTCTCAGGAACTGTTTGATCAAAGAGTGTGAGAAAAGGGGCTGCTCAGTGGGGAAATGAGCAGAGATAGCAAAGGTATGAATTTTTACAGAGGAGAAAGATAGGTCACTGTGCAGTAGGCCAGATAAGTAATCCAGGATGAGAGGGAGGGAGGGCTGTGCCATATTGGCTCCCTTAGCCTGGACCCAGGTGCATAAGACTTTCTAGTGCTAGGGTTTCTGGTCTCATGTATAACATCTAGAACCTGTTTACTGAGGTTGACAGATTGATCCAGGGTTCGGGAATAAACCAAGCTGCCAAACTGAGTGTCTGCAATTGGGGATGGATGAATTCCCCCTCCCTCTGGGTCAGGAAGTTTGGAATCTGAGGAAGATGCCAAGGTGGCAGTGGGGACAGGCTTCGCAGCAAGGGATCCCAGTGTTGGCAAGGCCAGTCTGGAGCTATAAGAATTGTCCTTGGTTTTTCCTCCTTTATTTTCAGCAGTACCCTGGGGATGTGAGGTAGTGGAGGAAAGGCATACACCGATAGATTGACCCAGGGGAAAAACAGGGCATCCACTTTCCAAGCCATGCAGTGATGCTCCCGGGTGCCGAATTTGCTGAGCTGATGGTTGGTGTGGGAGGCAAAGAGGTTGACCTTCGGGGTGCCCCACTTCTGAATTATTAGGGTGAAGGTTCTTCTGTTGAGTTGCCACTCGTGTGAGTCCAGAAGATTTCTGCTTAACTGGTCTGCCAGAGAGTTGAGAGAACCTGGTAGGAATTCTGTTAACAGGTGCAGTTGCATGGCAGAGGCTGTGTGCCAAGGGGTCATGGCCTGCCTGTATAAAGGGTAGGAGTGAGTCCCTCCTGCTTGTTGATATACCACATCACAGTGGTGTTGTCTGTTTTGATCAGGAGAGCCCCTGGGGAGAGAAGGGGCTTGAAAGCTATCAAGGTGTGCTAGACAGCCATCATCTCTTTTTGGTTGATGTGCAGAGGGATTTGTTGCGGGCTCCATTGGCCCTGTATGCACCTGCTGTCCGGGTGTACACTCGACGCATAGTCTGAAGCACCTGTGGTGATGGTCTGGGCTGTGGGGGGCTGGTGGTGGTGGTGAGAAAGGTAGTCCCTTGTTGTGGGAGCATGCTGTTGCCCACTACAAAAAATCTTTTCTAAGGCAAGGAATTATAGGTATAAGAGTTTCCAGGTCTTGAAAGTGTTGACACCAAAGGCTTTTTAGGTACCATTGAAGTTTCCTCATATGCAGTCTGGCGTATAGAATGAGTAGTATGCAAGATGCTATGAACCCCAAAGCTTGCAGGATCTTTCTGGCAGATAACTGGGGTCTGGTGGCTAGTTGAAGTAGGCTGTCAGGAAAATGTGTTTTTCTTGTGTAAGGAATGCCATCTGGGATTCTGTGTCCAGGTTTGCTCCCAGGAAGACAATCCTTTGGGTGGGCACCTGTTTGGATTTCTTTTCATTGACTGTGTACCCTAGGGAGGTTAGTAGGGTCTTTACAAAGGCCAGGTGCTTGAGCAGCTTTTCCTGGCTGTCTGCCTGAATAAGGCAGTCGTCTAAGTATGGGTAAATCTGGATGTTCCTTTGTCTGCAAAAGGGAATGGCTGGAGCTAGACATTTTTTGAAAACTCTGTGAGCAGTAGATAAGCCAAAGGGAAGCACAGAGAACTGAAAGTGGTGAGATCCTGCCCTGAAACTGAGATATTTCCTGCATGATTCCCTGACAGGAATGTGGAAGTAGGCCTCTTTTCGATCTAGGGTGGCTAGCCAAGTGTCCTTGGAGAGCATGGGTAGCAGCTGCTGGAGGGTGAGCATTTTGAATTTTGGGATCACCAAGAAGGTGTTTAGAATGGATAGATTGAGGATGGGGCGCCAGGTGCCCTCTTGTCTGGGCACCAGAAAAAGTCTGCGTTTGAAACCTTGGCCTATCTGTTCTGCAGGAACATGCTATACTGCCCTCATAGAAAGCAGGGAAAGGATTTCCTTTTGAGCCTCTACTCACTGGTTTGGAGGTAGATCTGGGAACCCTTTTGGGGTTGGAAGAGTGTGGAAGGAAAATTTGTATCCCTGAGACACACTATGTTGAGAACCCAGTGGTTGTTGGTAACGGTGGCCCAGGTGCTTGCGTGAAAGGACAGTTTTTCTCTTAGGGGTACGTGAGGGTGGGCAGAGGGAGGGGGTGGGGGAGGTGAGTCATTGTGAGTTCTTACCATAAGGGGGTGGCTTAGAACACCCTGGTTTTGAAGTGGAGGTAGTACATTGCTTAGATCTCTGCATTCCCTATGGCTGCTCTCTGGGGGGGGGGGGTATGGTTACCCGGGGTCTGGGCTGGACTGACTTAGTGGGAGCAGGAAAGGACCAGTGCTTAGTGGGACAATGCCGGATGGACCTGTAAGAAATCCTTAACTGTCTGCATAGATTTTGCTTTTTCTTCCATCTTTTTTAAGACTTCTTCTGCCTTAGTGCCAAATAAGCTGTCTGTGCAAGGGGGCAGTCAACAATTTAGATTTGACATGGTCTGGCAAGGGCTGTTCCTTAAGCCATGCATTCCTTCTAATGACAGATCTGGTGACTGCTGCCCTGCAAGAAGCTTCTAGGGCATCAAAACCACAGTGCAAGGTGTGTTTAGTTACTTGACTTGTAGAATGGATTAACTCTTGTAACTCTTTAGATTCTGCACAAGCAAAAAAGGAAGACATGTTTTGTTTGAGGAGTTCCAGAGTATGTTGCTGAAATTTTAGCATATGAAACTGACAATTTAGTGCCCTGATAGCAAGAGTAGCTGAGGTGTATACGTTTTTACCCCATCTGTCTAGTGCTCAGGAATCCCTATCTGAGGGGGTGGGATTCTTAGCAGAGGTTGCTTTAATCCCTTTAGGCCCTTGAGAAATTACCTCAGGGTCAGCAGTAGGATTTTTAAAAAGAAATTTGTGAGAGTCAGGGACTCTATAGTGCCTGTCTGGTTTTCTGGGTGCAGGAGGGAGAGTGTCAGGAGTCAAGGTGGATTCCAGTTAAACATCCTCCACAACATCCAGGACTTGGGGATGGCCAAGGGTCTGTGCTGTGAAAGATCTAAGAATTCCCGGAGTCTCTTTTTACACTGAGGGTAGTCTTGCCTCTCCCATTGGAAATGCTCCCTTATGGTATGAAGGGTTTCCAGAAAGAAAAATCCTCTGGGAGAGAGGCTGAAGGGATGGAGTCCTCTGCATCAGAATCCTCATAAGTAGAGAGGGGTTGAATGTCTTCATAATCAGATGTATCAGAGTCATCTAACTCTTGTTCAGGCAAAACTACAGGGGACAGATCTCTTTTCCTTTTGGAGGGGGTAGCTTGGCTTCCCCTGATCAGCATGATAAGGTCTTCCACCATTTTAAACATTTGAGACTGAGGCAAGGAAGCAGGCACCTGAGATTGGGTTGTTGGTTTCTTGGGTGTGGTTCATACCTTGGGCCTAAGAAACTTGGTCATTTTTGAAAGGAGGGTAGTCGCGAAAGAAGACAGTTTGTGTCGAGAATCGGTAGTGCGTAGGACTTCCTCGGAAGTCGGTGCCTGCTCAGTGGCTCTGGACCCATCCAAGGTAGAGACAATCGCGGGATCCTTAGTCGAAGAAGAGTTTTGCAGCATACTGGACTCCAAAAGGGTCCCGGTAGCGGCCTGCAAATCCACAGAAGTGGGCATCAGGGGCTACGAATGCGTCTGAGGACTGCAGAACTGATGACTAGCTTAACGAAAGTGTCATCAGAAGATCTGGACCTGTGCAGTCTGTTTCTGTCTTTATCTTTACATTTTTTCAGAAGATCTGCTGTCTGATCCGAAGCCATATCGGAATTTGAGTGTAAGCGAAAATATCTAGCTACAATAAGGGCCCGACGATGGATAATTCTGGCGTTGAACAAAGCACAGAAGCAACAATGGGGGACATCGTGATCTGGGCCTAAACAAGTGACGCAGTAAGAATGAAAGTCTCTGTGTGGCATTTGCTTTCCACAGATGAGACAATTATTAACTTTTTCTGACATCGGTTAGTGCAAGAAAAAAGGATCCCCAACGGGGTACTTAGCATTAGAAGACTTCAATTCAATTCGGCAGATGAAACTCAGGAAGAGGCCGATCAGCACTCATGCGAACTACTTCTGCTTCGGGCTCCACAGCAAGATAGACTGATGTAATGGCATCGGCTGTTTTACTTTATACTACCGATGACCTGACGTCAGTCCTGAAGCGACAGCAACCGACGCAGAAATACTAAGTCTCTGGTATTCGAGCCGGCCAAGGGCTACCCTGGCAGGGATAACCCAAATGTAATGACTGCAACAGTGAAACACGAAGAACATCCAGTCGTTCTCCTGTAACATGGGAAGAATGGATTGAATTGTGACCATCCGTAATTTTGTTTTGGCAACTGATTTCTTCAGATCGATGAAGTCCAGAATCAGTCTCAAGTCCCCGTCTCTTTTGGCACTACAAAGAATCTTGAGTAGATGCCTAAACCAGATTGGTCTGGGGGGAACTGGCTGGATGACTCTTTTTCTTAGCATACTGGAAATTTTCCCGGCTGCTGCCTTCCTCTGTTCAGATGGAACATCAGGGAGGGCTCTTTTTGGTATGGGTTCAGATAGGAAAGGAATATTGTACCCTTTGGATATGATGGTCAGCACCCGTCTGTGGTGATGGCTTCCCAGACTGTTGGGTGAAGCGAGAGATGGCCCCTGACCGCCTTCAGAGTGGATCAGTCGGGCAACCCCTCAGGGTTGCTGGAAGGGCTTCTCTGAGAAAGGTTCTTGGGAACCCTGGTTTCTTGGACCCCTTATGCCCCTGGGGTGGAGTCCATTGTTTCCCATCTGCCTCTGGAGGAAACATCTCCCTGAGACTGAAAGAAAGAGCTCTGGGACTTCCAGAACCACAACTTCTTACTATCACACTGATTCTTGGAGAGGGACCTTTGAGGGGTAGTGAAGTGGATCCAGATGGCAGAAAGCATCTTCCTATCTTTTTCGCTCTGGGAGTGCCATGAAAAGAAGGACAAAACAAGGCTGATCCATCAAAGGGGGTGTTAATAAAGGATGCTCTGAAGGATTTTGAAAAGTCACACAACCACATCCAAGCACAGAGTCTGATAGCAATGCCACAACCATATAATTCCACCACATGCAAAAGTAGTCTCACGGTGGTGTTTGAGATGGCGGTAAGGGTGGGCAGCTTGGGAGGAGATGGCCTTCCTCTCCTCTTCAAGCATGGAACCTATAGGAGCCTGATTGATTTTCTTAATTAAATCTCTCTGGAGCCTGGTGACATGGGCCAAATAATTCAGCACCTGCAGAACGAAGTTTGCTGAAGAATAAACCTGCTTTCCAAATATGTCCAGTGTCCTGGACTCCCTGTTAGGGGGATAGACAGTGGAACTCTCCTGGGCGAGTTCCTTCTTGTTGGTGCTACAACCACCATGCCATCGACAGGGATACCCTTGGACCAGTGGGGCCTGTCTTGGGGAGCACTCAGGACCTTGTCGGGATGACTGGGAATAAGCTCTATCTTGTCCGGCTCCTTCCATGCCCTGTGGGAAATGAGGTCAACCAGGGGATCTGCAGGGGGGGGACACCCAAGATGTAGAAGGTCCTGTACCCAAGGCCTCAAGAAACCCAGATTCCTCCGGATTTTGGCTTTGGGTAGACCACCAACCTCTCTGTCTGAGGATTTCCATTCGTTAGGTGGGGATCGGGGGACCCTTCTCCTTCCTTGAAATTTGTGTTGTCGGTGAGGGACACCGGTGGCGAGTCCACGTGCCTCCTCTTGCACTTGTACTTTCCGTGGATCTCCTCAGTGGAAAGGTCTGGGGAGCCATTGGAAAGCTGATGGGATTCCGGCTGTGGAACATAGCTCGAAGCCTGAGAGAACAGGAGGGCTGCCTGCTGCACAGATACAGAGGGAGCAGAAACTATGTCCGTAGCTGAAAATGTCGAGGCTCTTACTGAAGCAGAGAGAGCTCTCTGCACTGTGTCCAACACTAAGGGAGATCGAATACCCGTGGGTAACTCTGCCGAAGCAATCTGTATCAAAACTCCATGACAGCCCCCCCCTGTCTCTGGCGCTGAGGAAACCGGAGCCAAACTGTCAAATGCCGAAGCACTGAGAGGTAGGGACAGGCCCAAAAGCATCGAACCTGACGTCTACCCTTCGGACCTGGCACCGAAGTGTCGACTCACAGAGTCAATCCGTCCTGAGAGGGTAGGAGCCGATGCACTCAGAGCCACTGTCGGCGATGAGGTAAGAGTACCTATTGGTGCCGATAACTCAACACTCTGGAGCTTCAGACCAGAGGGGTCTGAAGCTGAGGGTCAGATCTGAAGAGGAGAGATCAGCAGGAACTGGGATTGGATGGTCACAGCTGCGGAGGGAGACGAAACGGGCAGAACCCCCATCTGCATCTGTGCACAGAGAAAACGCATCAATAACCTGCCCATCTCAGCATCAGAGAGGGAGTGAGAGAACCTGAATGACAAAGCTACTGATCCCGGTCTAGAATGACGTCTGGGAAATGAACAACTGGGGAAGTCCAGGAGTGGGCAGGTTCCGGAGAGATCCTAGAAATGGTGAGATGAGGAGAACCATGCTTCCTCTTAGGAGAGGGAGACTGAGAGGCCCTGGATTCAACAGGCCATTTAAGGGGCCTGTCTTTGTCCTGGGGTGGCTTGTCGACCTGGTCTTTAGTCCTGACCGACTGGTCCTGGGCTAATTTAGGGGAGACTTGGGCTCCTGAGGTGGAGGTCTGAGCAGAAGAGGAGGATGGAAGCAGGCCCTTTAAGATTAATTTACTCCTCCTATCAGCATGTGCTGATTAAAGCCTGCACAGATAGCAAAGTAGGAATCAAGGTGACTGGCGCCCAGGCAGCATATGCACAGGGTATGGGCATCAGAGGGTGGTATCTTATGCCCACACCCTGTACACTTTTTGAAACCAGCCTTAGGGGGCTTCAGACATGGTAGGCTGAAAGAGGAAGAAAGAAAAAAAGCCTGACAAGAAACTTTTTTTTTACAGAGAACACACAGAAAAATATTTAGTGAGAATAGGAAGGAAGTTAAACAAAGCTAAAGAAAGTAATTTGTACTCAACAGTACACATGTGTAAACCAAATACAAGAGGAGCTCGCTGGACTGGTGCTCTCTCTGCTGGCGGCAAATGAGATCTGAAGTAATGGTGGTGGAGTGGGGGATTGTGGGTAGAGGAGAAGGAGCTCAGTTCTTGGATTCAAGCTATATAAATGCAGCTGAGTTGGACCCGAACACATGGGTTGAAGACAGATGAAAGCAACAACTTCAGATAATGTTTTTTTGAGTCTGTGGTTGTGGTTCTCCTTTAAATCAATGAACATCCAAAGGAGAAAAAAAATTTGCAGCAAAGATTGTGTGCAGCAGAATTTGTCAGTTGGGGTTGTGGCACAGTTTATGAAAGCAGTTATGTAGCACATGTGCAAAGTCTACGCTTGTTGCTCCCCCTCAAAGGCAGGCATTTCTGGGGTGGAAGCAATACCAAATGGCAGAGGAAAAAAAATCTCTAATCATATAACCCTTAACGCCTCAAACATTACCTCAATCGCCAGCTGCAGCTTAAAAATGTCACACAAAACAGGATCAGGAATGTGGCCCTGTGTTCAAATGGTGTTGCAAAAGCAGCATGTGATCTACACTGAACCCTGCTGCAAGTTCAGTACATCTACTGTGATATGCTTACCATAAGAAACTTAACACCCTATTAACACTGGCTGTATCAGGTTCAAAGCACTTTTTCATCCTCACATCCAGGTGCAGCACACTGCCTCCCAAAAAGTCCTCCTCGTTACTATACATGCAGCTCAGATCTGACTCAGTAGCATTTTATTCCCTGGAAAGCCAACAACAACTCCCCACTTGATTAAGGCAGACTCTATGGACTCCTTTCTGCAACACTTCATCTTTTACAGGTTGCCAACCACTCACATCTCCTACCTTGTGCCCGAGGCATGAAGAAATAATGAAACATTACACTGCAAGTGCCACTCTTATTTCCATGGCCCAGAGATCTCCCTGAACTCTGCCTTAAATGGCAACTCTTTGCTCCTTAGTAAAATTGTTTTTAATACAGTATTTCAAGTACACAAAAAGTTCTGCACTTTAAGTACACATTAGATTAAACAATGAACTCTTATTAACCACAAATGAGCATACACAGGCATGTGTAGGAGAAAACAGCTCACTGCTTGCATCTCCCACTGCGAATAATTTCCTTTTACATGTGCCTGTGTGTGCTCAGTTGCGGTTATCAAGAGTTCAATGTTTAATCTAATGGGTACTTAAAGTACAGAATACAAAAATACTGTGTACCACTACACGGCAGTTGCACAAAAGTGCTACCATCCTTTTAAAGATTCCCTAGTACATATTAAGTAAATAATTTCTTAAAGAATCACCTCACCAGTTTGAGTTCACAGGATCTACGCACCATATGATGTAACCTGAAGTTTGTTGTATCTTTAAAGGACAATGGACTTCTATTATTTAAGACTCAACTTCTCTGTCCTTTTTCTCCCTATTTACTGTCCCTGCTATGAATAAACAATACTGCATTCGAAATATTTTACATAAAGAAGTCATGTACTCACCATAACGTTCCATCTGAGTAGGTAACTTCATTTGTCAGCAACCTGTGGGTATTAGATCCGACCTGGATCTGAGCCGGCAGCTTTCCAAGCTAGAGATCTGCTCCAAGCTCCTCCCCTTACCCATAATGCCCTGCCACCTCCTTCTAATCCCCAGATCGCATTTGCCCATCTATATAATCTCATCATGACAAAGCAACAATCTGGAGAATCCTAACCTAAGGATTAACAAATGACCTGGATAAACCATCCTAGTGATCAGGAAACCAAAGAAACAGGTTAGGGGGAAGGAGGGAGGGTCGGTTGCTGACAAATAAAGTTACCTACTCAGATGGAATGTTATGGTGAGTACATAACTTTTTTATCTGAAGTAGGAAACTTCATTTGATCATCAACCTGTGAGACAGAGTCCCCAGCTACCAAAAAACTTGGGAGGTCCTCAAGGAAGGATATTCCAGAGCACTGCAGAGCCAAAAGCAGCCCTTCTTCTAGACACTAAATCCAATTTATAGTGAGAGATAAAGGTATGAGAGGATGCCCAAGTAGCCGCAGACCAAATGTCATCCAAGGGAATTCTCGACCAGAATGCAGCTGATGTAGCCATAGAACGGGTGGAGTGAGTGCGAACCCCAGTAGGTTCTGGCAGGCCAGATAGTTTATATATGAACAAAATGCAATTCGAAATCCATCTGGCCAGATTCACCTTCGACACATGCTTACCCAAGAAGGGTTTAGCAAAACAGACAAATAGCTGATCAGACTTGCGGAAGGCCACTGTTCTGTGTAAATAAAACCGTAACTGCCTATGAACATCTAACAAATGAAGTTTGTACTCCCCTTTGTTTTGATAGTTAGGGAAGAAAACTGGGAGATTAATGGACTGATTGATGTTTGCCTCAGAGGCCACTTTAGGTAGGAAAGATGAGTTAGTCCTGAGAGAGACCCTGTCCTTATGGAAAACCAGATACGGGGCTCTAATACAGAGATCTTGAAGTTCCGACACTCTTTTAGCTGAGGTAATGGCTACCAAAAAGGCAGTTTTCCAGAACAAAAATTTCAAATCAACAGTAGCTGCAGGTTCAAAAGGAGGTCCAGTTAGAGCTTGAAGGACCAAGGTTAGATCCCAAGGAGGGATGGGGTTCCTAACAGGGGGTCTCAAGAGAAATGATAAGTTATGTACCTACCATAACGTTCCATGTTAGTTGTCTTCTCTCGCCTTCTTTCTTGCTTGATGGGTTCGGAGCCGATCCTCGGCTCCGACTCGGCACTTGCTAAGCTCGAGAGTCACTTTTACCAGCTCGAGGCAGCCCCATATCCCATGATGCAAGGCGGTAAGTACCCAGATCTCGTTTGGTACCTATAGGGAAAAAACACCTAGCACAAAAAAAACTTTCCACTGAGGAAAGAAAGCAATTAGCCTAAAGGAAGGGCTGTAATGGGAACCAGATAACTAACTGGTGCCTAAAGAATCAATCTTCCAAACAAGGGAGATCTAGGTCTGTCCAGGCAAGGGGGTAGGAGGGAGGGTCGCAAGAAAGAAGGCGAGAGAAGACAACTAACATGGAACGTTATGGTAGGTACATAACTTCTCAATGTTAAGTTGTCAATCTCGCCTTCATTCTTGCTTGATGGGACCGCGTCCCTAGCACCTCTATCCTGGGTGGCTCAATGGAACAGACTCTTGAGAACCGTAGAACCAAAACTGGCTCTATCCCTGGAGGCCAAATCCAATTTGTAATGAGAAACAAAGGTATGAGGAGTGGCCCAAGTGGCTGCTGCACAAATAGTGTCTAAAGGGAGTCTAGCCTGAAAGGCTGTGGAAGTGGCTAAACTTCTGGTGGAATGCGCTTTTGGTTTTGAGCACAGCTGTTTGCCCCTGAGCTGATAGATTTCGGAGATGGTGGAAGAAAGCCATCTAGATAAGGTCACTTTGGAAACAGGAAGGCCTTTCTTATTCACAGCATAAGAAAGAAAGAGCTGATCGGATTTCCTGAATTGTTTTGTTCTGTCCAAATAATATCTGAGTTGGCGGTGAACATCAAGATAATGTAATTTTTGTTCCGATCTGTTGGAGTAATTAGGGAAAAATACAGGGAGATCAATGGATTGGTTCAAATTCGTTTTCGAAGCCACCTTGGGCAAAAAGGACGGATTAGTTCTCAAGGATACCCTGTCCTTGTGGAAGACCAAATAAGGGGGACGAACAGAGAGAGCATGAAGTTCTGACACTCTCCTGGCCGAGGTAATAGCGACAAGGAAGAGTGTTTTCCATGAAAGAAACTTCAGTGAACATGAAACAGCTGGCTCGAAGGGAGGAAGAATTAAGGATGTCAGCACTAGATTTAGGTCCCATTGAAGAGGAGGACTCCTGACAGGAGGTTTGAGGAGAAAAATCCCTCTTAGAAAAGCTCTACAGAGTCTGTGGGACATAATGTTGTGATCTGCAAACCCGACATGAAAGTTCGAGATAGCAGCCAACTGAACTTTGACCGTGGAAGATGAAGAGCCCGAGTGAAAGATTTCCGCTAAAAAATCCAAAACTGCATGAACCGGGGCAGTAAAGGGATCTATATTCTTTGATTTTGCCCAAAAAGAGAAGCGTTTCCACTTGCTGGTATAAATCCTTCTAGTAGAGGATTTAAGGGAAGCCACTATGATATCCCTAACCGGGTTAGAGATCATAGGAAGCCTGGCTAAGGAAGGAAGTGGAGCAACCAAGCTGTGAGGTTGAGAGAAGGAATGGACCGATGCAGCTGACCCGATTGGTGGATCAGAAGGTCTGGCACTGGGTCCAGATGCCACGGCTGCACCAAGAAGTGACGATGGAGGAATGGAAACCAAATTTGTCGAGGCCAATAGGGGGCAATGAGAATCATTTTGGCTCTCAAAACGGTGGCTTTCTGGAGTACTTGTGGAATCAATGGAAAGGGAGGAAAGGCATAAAGAAGTCCCTGGGGCCAATCTTGGGTAAGAGCATCTCTGGGGGGATGGCCTGGCAGTGGGAAGAGAGAGAAGAAGTCTGGGAATTTGCTGTTTTGGGGAGTAGCAAAAAGATCGCAATATGGGCGGCCCCATTCTAGGAAAATCTCCTCCACTATAGATTGTTTGAGAGACCACTCGTGAGGCATGAGAATAGCTCTGCTCAATCTGTCTGCTAAAATGTTGGTTTTCCCAGGGATATGCGTTGCTACCAGAAAACGATGAGAGGAGATCGCCCATTGCCAAAGTCTGAGAGCTTCTCGACACAAGGGGTAGGACTTGGTTCCGCCCTGCTTGTTGATATACCATACTACAGACATGTTGTCCGTGTGAACTGCAATTGTTCCCAAGGGAAGAAAGTCGTTGAGGGCTTGCAACGTTAAAAGCACTGCTCTCATCTCCAGGACATTTATGTGCAGGTGGTATTCGAATGGTTGCCACGTCCCATGAACCATCCTGCCCTGATAATGACCCCCCTCACCCGATCAGGGAGGCGTCCGTAGTGACTGTGGCTACCGGGGCCGGGGATACAAAGGGTCTGCCCTGATGAATCTGGGGAGAAGAAATCCACCAGGATAGGTGGTTTTTGCAAGCTTGTGTCACCAGGATTTGGTGACGCATGGGAAGCTGTTGGTAAGACCACTGGGTGAACAACATCCATTGAAGGAGACGCATGTAAAAGCGGGCTAAGAGAAGAAGAGTAATGGCCGCTGCCATGAGGCCCAACACTTTCAGGACCAGTCTGGCTTGCACCTTTTTGCTGGCAAGGATGATCCGCATGTGACTTTGGATATCTGAGATTCTTTGGTCTGTGAGGGTTGCTGACATCCAAACAGTGTCTAACTTTGTGCCTATGAAAGTAATAGACTGGCAGGGCAACAAGGAGGATTTTTCGTAGTTGATCGAAATTCCTAACTGAGTGCAGAGATTTAGGGTGTAATCCCTGGCTTGGAGAAGTTGATGCCTGGTGGTGGCTGAAAGGAGCCAGTCGTCGAGATACGGAAACACCTGGAATCCTTGACGTCTCAGGTGAGCCGTGACCACTGCCATACATTTTGTGAACACTCTGGGGGCTGTAGTGAGACCAAAGGGCAGGGCTCTGAATTGAAAATGACTGGACCCCAGCCGAAAGCGGAGAAACCTTCTGGAGCGTCTGTGAATTTTTATGTGGTAGTACGCATCCTGAAGGTCTATTGAGCACATCCAGATGTCTTTGCCCAGGAAGGGCAAAATTGATTGAAGTGTGACCATTCGAAATCTCGTCTTTTTCACAGACTTGTTGAGTCTGCTGAGGTCCAATATTGGTCTCCAATCTCCCGTCTTTTTGGGGACCAAAAAGAACCTTGAGTAGATTCCGGGCTCTGAATGGTCTGTTGTAACTGGCTGAATGGCCCTTTTGTGTAGAAGCTTTGATACTTCTAACTTTGCGATTTCCCTTAGACCGGGTGGCACATCTGGAAGGGAATTTTTGTGAGTGGAGGGACTTTCCTCGAAAGGAATCTTGTAACCCTCGGATATGATCGACTGTACCCATCTGTCTTGTGAGAGGGAACGCCAGGCTTGTGGGTACAGCGATAATCTTCCCCCGACTGCCTCCAAGGATGGACAGTCGGGCAACACCTCAGGGATGCTGGAAGGGCTTGTCAGAGAGAGACTCTCTGCTTCCTTGGTTTTGTGGACCCCCTCTGCCTCTAGGGCGGCGTCTGTTATTATTACCCCCTCTTGCCTCTAGGGGTAAACTGACCACGTGTATCCAGCGTGACTCCTTGGGATTTGTGGAACCACATCTTTCCACCCTTCTGTCCTTTGGGGTAAGGTCTAGAAGGGGTGGAAAAACGGACCCCTACGGCAGAAAGAGTCTTGCCGTCTTGCTCACACCTGGTCAATGTATTCTTCACTTGAGGACCAAACAAAGTTGACCCATCAAAGGGAGAGTTTGTGAAGGATGCCTTGAAGAGATCTGCAAAATTACAGAGCCGCATCCAGGATTGACGTCTCAGAGCCACACCTGTACCTGCGGCTCTACTCGCCCCATCTGCTGCATACGAAATCAGCCGCATGGAGGAGTTGGTTATGGAGTTAAGGATTCCTAGCTGAGAAGCAATCTTGTCTTGTGCCCCCGGAGCTGCAGGATCCTGTACTACTTCACCTAGTTCTTTAAGGATGTCCCTTTGGAGTCTGGTGAAGTGACACAAATAATTCAGCGAACGCATGGCAAAGGTCGCTGAGGAGAACATCCGCTTACCATACCTGTCCATGGTCCTGGAATCCTTGTTAGGAGGATGGACTGGTACGGAAGGATCTGCAAGTTCCTTTTTAGTGGCGGCCGCCACCACCATAGCATCAACAGGGACACCTTTTGTAAGGAATTGCTGTTCGGAAGGGGCTGTAATAAATTTAGAAGGCCTCCTGGGAACTGGCTCTACGGAATCAGGAGAAGCCCAAGCCTTTCGAGCGATTACCTGCATGAGGGGGTCAAAAGGCGGAGACACCCAGGAGGTGGAGGGTTGAGAACCAAACGCCTCTAGGTATACCGACTCATCCTCGGAGGGATTTATGGAGGGCCAGTTTCCCCTCTGTTTCAGGAGTTCTAGGATGTCTGAAAAGGAGACATCCTCAGAGGGGGATCTTGGGGACCCCTCCGACTCATCTAAGTCGGTATCCGAAGTAGTAGACTCAGGGGAGTCCAGGTGCTTCCTCTTACAAGTCCTCTTGCGCGGAGGATCTCCTGACGGATCAGGAGAATCCTCGGAAGAGGGGGTTCCTCCCAGTGGGGAGACCTGAGGCAGTGGATCTCTCGGTCGGGAGCAAGAGAGCGAGAAGAGATATCAACAGGCACCGTAGAGGGAGGAGCTAAAGGAATAGACTGCTGACTGAGCCCAGGGGCTAGCACACTCCTCATCACCTCGAAGGCTCCCCTCCCAGGGAGATCCGAGAGAACCCATTCCGAAAAACTGGGACTCCCGGGCCCACCGAAAAGGAAGGCTCCGAGGCAGATGTCGGAGCCGGGCTAACCAAGGCCGAAGCTCCAAGGGGAAGAGCGGGGTCGGACAAGGGTCCGATGCCACTCACCCCCTCGGAGCAGACCAGGGAAGCCCGGCCATCGAATCCCTCCAAGGAAGGTCTCGAGGAGGAGATAAGAGTAGATGCTGAAGGTGCAGAAGGGGGGGGGTATCTGGCCCTCAGCCATAGCAGTAACTATTCCCGTAGACTCCAGCTCCAAACTCTGGGGTACAGTCGAAGGAGGAACTTGAAGAGGGTGTGGACTAATAGTCGTCTGTTGAGACGGACTATGAAGCATTTGGGCTAGTGCCTGTGATTTTAACAATCTGCTTACCACCCTCTCTAAATCATGGTCTGACAACCTGGAAGACCTAGATGATCAGCTCCGATGGCTCCGCTCCGAAAGAAGAGGTGAGGCCGGAGCCGACAGTATCGGTTCCAAAGAGGGAGACCTGGACCTCTTACTCGAAGGAACCATCGGAGCCGAAGACCCCACGGATCCAGACGGAGCCGATAACATTTCGGCTCTGAGTGTAGGTCCAGATCTATCTGCTCCAGCCGGAGCCGATACAGGCAAGGAAACAATGGTGTCGGAGCCGGTCGGCGCCGACACTGAAGTCTTAGCCACATGGTGGTCGGAGCCAGTCAGAGCCGACACCAAAGTGACAGTAACAGTATCGGCAAATTGCACAGGAGTCCTGCAGGTGGAGAGGTCCCAGGCAGTATAAACAAGAAGTGTGACCGTCTGTCAGAGACATCTTCTGACAGCACGAGTCACACTTCTTGAAGCCTGAGACCCTCTGTTCTTTAGACATAGTGCTATCCAAACAAACACTACACACACAGTCCCGAATCAGACAAACTAAAGTTAAAGTATGTGAAGAAAAAACTCTCACACACACACACCCTGACAGGGGGGGTGGTAGGGAATAAGGGCCTGACTAAAAAGGTACAGAAGGAAAAATAAAGTTAGTCAGAAAAAGCCTCACAATTATCTAGGAATGATAGAATTCTATAGAGAAGAGAAATTTTTCTGATTGGGGGCTAAAAGTTTAGTAATAATAAACACTTACCAGGAGCTGGTAAAAGGAGGACCTCATCAGCGAAGCGGCAAACGAGATCTGGGTACTTACCGCCTTGCATCATGGGATATGGGGCTGCCTCGAGCTGGTAAAAGTGACTCTCGAGCTTAGCAAGTGCCCAGTCGGAGCCGAGGATCAAGCAAGAATGAGGGCGAGATTGACAACTTAACATCGTACCTTTCAGAAAGGCCTTACAAATCTTGGTGGAAGCGAGGGGACTGAGATTATCTCCAATGTGAAAATGCAAGATGGCAGCCATTTGAACCTTTATAGTAGAAGAACTGGCCCCTTGCTGAAAAATATGCAATAGAAAATCAAGCACTGCTGGGATGGGAGCAGTGAAAGGGTCCAATTTCCTATGAGATGCCCAAACAGAAAACCGTTTCCATTTACTATTGTAAACCTTCCTGGTAGACAGCTTATGCGCCGCTACCAGGATAGATCTAACTGCAGACGAGATACCGGGAGTCCTAGCAAAACTAATGGAACTGGATTAACCACGCTGAGAGCTTGAGATCGGCCAGGTTCGGGGGTTTCAATCCCGAAGGATGAGATATTAGATCCGGGATGGGATCCAGGATCCAGAGAGGAGCTATAAGATGAGACCGCAGGCACGAGAACCAGGTTTGACGAGGCCAGAATGGGGCTATGAGGATAATCTTGTTCCCCAACCGACGAGCTTTCTGTAAGAATTTTGTTATCAACGGAAGAGGAGGATAAGCATACAGAAGACCGGGTGGCCAAGCATGAACTAGAGCATCTCTGGGGCTTTCACCCGGAGGGCAAATTAGAGCGAAAAACTCGCTGCACTTCGCATTGGAAGGCGACACGAAGAGATCGCAGCAAGGCTGACTCCACTTGCGGAAGATCTGTTTCGCTACTACGGGATTCAGAGACCACTCGTAAGGCGAGAGGATAGTTCGACTCAGTTTGTCCACTAGGATGTTGGACCGACCCGGAATGTGCGCTGCTAACAGAAAACGGTTGGTGGATATCACCCAATCCCAAACTCTCATGGCCTCTCGACAAAGAGGGTAAGACCTGGTCCCCCCTGTTTGTTGATGTACCAGACCACCGACATGTTGTCTGACTGAATCCCAGCAATCCCTGGAGGGAGAAAGGCATGAAGGGCTTGCAACGCTAGAAGCACCGCTCTCATCTCCAAAACATTGATATGCAGAACGGTCGTTGTCTGAGTCCACGTACCTTGAATAGTTCTGCCCGCATAATGCCCCCCCACCCAAGACGAGAAGCGTCCGTGGTCACCATGGCTTGGGGTTGCTGCATAACAAACGGTAGCCCTTCCCGAAGCTCTTGGGAGTGGAGCCACCACAAGAGAGAACTTCTGCACTCTCTGCTGAGAGGAATCGGCAAGTCCAAAGGATGGTGAAGGATGGACCACTGAACCTGTAATGTCCACTGGAGAATCCTCATGTGCACTAAGGGCACGAGGTTGATTGCCACTGCCATGGACCCTAGAGCTCTCAGGACTAACTCCGCTGATGGGGCAGGTGACTGGAGAAGGGCTAAAATGTGTAAGGTCAAACTGCGAAGTCTGTCTGATGTCAAGAAGGCCTTGGTCTGAAGCATGTCTATCCTGGCCCCTATGAACTCCAAGACCTGAACTGGTTGGAGGGATGACTTCTTCAAGTTTATGGTGATCCCCAATTGGGACGCTAGAAGTAGGAAACAATCCCTGGCTAAGCAGAGTAGATGCCTGGTGCGGGCGGTCAGGAGCCAGTCGTCTAGGTAAGGAAAAACTTGTATTCCCTGAAGCCTGAGGTGGGCCGGTACAACTGCCATGACCTTGGTGAACACCCTGGGGGCTGTGGTGAGACTGAAGGGTAGGACCCTGAACTGGTAATGACTGGCCCCTAGTCAGAAGCGGAGAAACCTCCTGGAACGCCTGTCCATGAGAATGTAATAGTACGCATCCTTGAGGTCTATGGAGCACATCCAGTCCTTCTCCTGCAGCAGGGGCAGAATGGATTGAAGCGTGACCATCCGGAATTTTTCCTGGGCAATGAAGAGATTCATTATTGAAAGGCCGAGAATTGATCTTAAGTCCCCCGTCTTCTTTGGCACCAAAAAGAACCTGGAGTAATTGCCTAATCTGGATTGTCCTGGGGGGACGTGCTGGATGGCTCTTTTTTCTAGCAGCTTTTTTACTTCTAAAGCTGCAGCCTCTCTCTGACTGGGTGGTACATCAGGGAGGTGCCTCGACTGAGGAGGCAGATTTATGAAAGGGATAGAGTAACCTCTGAATATTATTTGAAGCACCCAGCGATCTGACGTTATGGACTCCCATTGGGCCAAGTGCTTCGAAAAAACACCCCCAGACTGCCTCCAGAGAGGAGCAGTCGGGCAACCCCTCAGGGCTGCTATGTGGGTCGATCAGAAAAGGGTTCCCATGACCCAAAGTTTTTCGGCCCTCCTCTGCTTCTGGGCCGGCGTCCACCTTGTCCCCTTCTGCCTCTGAAGGATGAAGGGTCCGGAGCGTAATGGGACTGCTGAGACTTCTGGAACCACATCTTCTTTTGTCCTCTCTGGTTCCTAGAAAAGGACCTTTGAGGAGCCGAGAAGCGGACTCCGACGGCAGATAGCATCTTCCCATCTTTCTCACTATGAACCAATGTGCCGCGGACGGTCTTCCCAGAGTAGAACCGAAGGGTGCGTTCGCGAAGGACGCCTTGAAAGGTTCCGCATAGTCACAAAGCCGGAGCCAGGTGTGAGACCTTAAGGCGATACCGGACCTGCTGGCTCTAGAGGCTCCTTCCGTGGCATGGGAAAATAGCCGCATAGACGTGTTCGAAACAGATTTGAGAGTGGCCATGCGAGCCGAGAAAGTTCGTTTGTCCACGGGCGACATGGACTCAGGGGGAGATTCTTTCACCAGATCCCGATGAAGTCTAATTACATAGGCCAAGTAATTCAGCGCCCTTATAGAAAAGGTAGCTGAAGCAAACATCCGCTTCCCAATACGATCCATAGTCCGAGAATCCTTATCAGGGGGATGGATCAAGGAACTATCCTGAGCGAGTTCCCTCTTGGTGGCTACCGCCACCACCATGGCATCTACCGGGGAACCCTTGCACCAAGCCGTCCTATCCACAGGGGGACTGAGAATCCTGTCTGGCCTCCTGGGGATCGGCTCTACAGTGCCTGGTTCCTTCCATGCCCTGGTAGTGATGAGGTCAACCAGGGAGTCGGCCGGAGGGGGCACCCAAGAGGTAGACGGGCCTGCGTCGAACGCCTCCAGAAACACCGACTTGTTCGAGGAAGGCTTTTGGGCTGACCACCCCCCTTTCAGGTGAAGCATTTCCATAATTTCTCCAAAGGAGACGTCATCGGGGGTGACCTGGGGGGAACCTTCCGCTTCTTCCAAATCGGTGTACTCCATGAGGGACTCAGGGGAGTCCAAGTGCCTCCTTTTACACTTACGTTTGTGAAGGATTTGTTCGGTGGGACTGTCCGAGGAGGGCACACTAACAGGGCCGTGTTCCGCCAGTGGAATGGGCTGGGGCATCAACGCATGCTGTCCCTGGGACTGGATGATGGAAGACAAGCCCAACTGCAAGGGAGTGGGGGCTGGATCCGAAGAAAGAGTAGGGGGTCTCAAACCTCTCGAGAGAACCCTCTCCACCACGTCGAAAGCCAAGGGTGAACCAGTCTCTCTGGGCTCCATGGTTAACACCCTCAGACACAGAGCGGTGATCTGCGTCAGAGCCGAAGTGCTCGGACCCGAGAGGGAAGTGTGCTCCGACTGAAACGGAGCTGAAGACACACTGGCCCCCTGGATCCGACGCACGGCTCACGGCTCCGAGAGCTCGGATCCGAAAGGGGATCTGACAAACTCGAGGGCATGGCTGGCATGGAGGTAACTATAACCGTCGGCGCCGACACCCCGGCTCCGGGACTTCTTGGATCCGACGGCTCCGAAACCCGATAACGGATCAGAGGAGCTATCAGGACAAAAAGTAGGGCTGAACTCCCCCCGGAAGTGGGGGGGAGACTGCAGCACTCCCATCTGCATCTGGGTTTGGAGGAAATGACGCATCATCCGGTCCATATCAGTGTCGGAGAGACTGCAGATCGACCTAGAAGAGGCTGCCGATGCTGGCCGGGACAGCTGCTGCGACAACCTCGAAGATGGTCGGGCCTCCTCCTCCGGCTCCGGTGAGAAGCTTGGAGAATGGAGCCGAGGGAAGGAAGGCCCAGAAATCATCTGAGGTAAGGAGAGCAGCTTGGCAGGCGGGGCCGAGGGGGCAGAGTCGGCCCGCCGATTGTGGCTCCTATGCCTCTCTTTCTCCCTCTCTCTCCCTTTCTCTCTCTCCTCTCAATCTTCTCCTTCCTAGAGTCCCTCTCTCCCTGAGAAGAAATGGGTGGTTGAGTCCCAGCCAGAGGAGAGGGAACAACAGGCTGAACAGCTGCACCCGCGGCTGTAGCCACTGAGGGAGAGGAGGAGGAAGCCGACTCCGACGGTAGAAGACCCACCAGAATCAGCTTATTCCTCCAATCCCTCAGGGCCCGGGGGTTAAAAGCTGCACAAATTTGGCAGCCCGAAGACAAGTGCGATACCCCCAGGCAGAGGACGCACTGAGTGTGGCCATCCGCTGGGGAAAGCTTGTGACCACACTCAGTGCACTTAGAAAAAATGGCCTTAGAGGCCTCGGCCATAATCCCAAAAGAAAACACACACGCGCCTCACACAAACACCTAAGGGGAAAAGGGGGGGAGTACTAGGCTTTAAACTAAGAGGAACGGTAAAGGGGTTTAAACTAAGGAGTTAACTGTTCACACACACAAAAACTAATAAGATTTTAAGAAACTTTTCTTATTCACAGATCACCTAAAGCTAGGAGCTCGAGAAACCTGTACTTGACAAAGCCGCGGCAAATGAGATCTGGGGATTGGAAGGAGGTGGCAGGACATTATGAGTAAGGGGGAGGAGCTTGAAGCTCAGATCTCTAGCTTGGAAAGCTGCCGGCTCGGATCCAGGTCAGATCTGATACCCCCAGGTTGATGATCAAATGAAGTTTCCTACTTCAGATCAACTGTTTCTCTCCACTAGAAAGTACAGTTTTGTACCTACCATAAATGTAGATGTCCGAACTGGATAGCATCTGCAGTCATAACAACTGGGTTGTCCTGTCGTCAGGCAGCCCTTCGGTCGGCCGGATTCCAAAGTCTGGGTCCGGCTTCGGCTGATGTCGCACTTCACCCGACGTCATCTCTGCTGGTCTTCGGGTATAAAGGCATCAGCCGACGCCATCTTCCTCAGTGTTTCTTGCCCCAGATGCCAGGTGCCCTCTTTTGTAGGCTAAATTTTGGATAAATGCCAATGTTTCCAAAAAGATAGAAGGCAAACACAAAAAATAAGCATGTATGTACATATATACAAACAAATACACCATAAGAGACTCCCCCCACCAGCTAGCTATTAGGAGGGTAAATACCCTAGGAGTACCACAGAGGGGAAGGAGGGAGGGTAATCCTGACTGCAGATGCTATCCAGTTCGGACATCTACATTTATGGTAGGTACAAAACTGTACTATGTCCTTCATGGATGCATCTGCAGTCATAACAACTGGGTAGAATACCATAGCCAACTAGGGGAGGAGGAAGAAGAAGAACTTATGGTGTGGTTAGGATCCCTTGCAGTACAGCAGTGGCAAACCCTGCTCGGGATCTGGAATACAGAGGTAAATTATAATGCTTGGCAAATGTATGCACGGAGGTCCAAGTAGCCGCCTCAATAATGTCCTTGGTTGCCACTCCTCGTAAGAAGGCTGTGGTAGTGGCTGTTGCCCTTGTAGAATGAGGCCTTATGTTCTGTGGAATTGGTTTTCCATGAGAGGAGTAACAGAATCGTATGCAATTTCCTATCCATTGGGAGATTGTCTGTTTGGAAATTGCTTTTCCTTCCCTTCCTGTTGCATAGGCTACAAAAAGCTGGTCAGTTTTTCGGTTACTTTTGGTTCTGTCCAGGTAGTAGCATAGCTGTCTATGTACATCCAAGGTATGCAGCATTCTTTCCCCTCTGTTTTGTGGGTTGGGGAAGAAGGTAGGTAGGTGGATTGCCTGGTTTAAAGACACTCTGGATACCACCTTAGGCATTAATGTAGGATTAGTTCTCATGGACACTCTATCTTGGTGGAAGATTAGGAATGGTTGTACTGCCATTAGGGCCTGAAGTTCAGAAACCCTCCTTGCTGAGGTTATTGCCAGTAGGAAAGCAGTTTTCCATGATAGATGCTGTAGGTCTGCTGTTGCTGCTGGTTCAAAAGGAGGGAGTGTCAACTTTTCTAGCACAAAGTTCAAGTCCCAAGCTGGCAATGGTGGTTTCCTAGGAGGTTTTACATTCTTGATCCCTCTGAGGAACTGCCTGAGTAGAGGATGTGAAAAGACAGGTGGATCAAAGCTGTATTCTGCTGAAATAGCTGATGCATGTATCTTGATGGAGGAATAGGACAGGCCTGTATGTAGAAGCTCTGCCAAATACTCCAGAATGTTAGCAATATCTATTTTCGACACATCTTTTCCTCTTTCAGCACTCCAAATGACAAACCTTTTCCATTTTCCTGCATAGTTCCTTCTTGTTGAAGGTCTGCGGGCTTCAAGGATAATGTCTTTAATCCTTTGGGAAAGATCTGGATTAGTTGCTGCTGTGTGATGTTCCATGCAGTCAGTTGCAAAGTTTTTAGGTTTGGATGCATGATGCTGTAGTTGTTCCGAGTTAACATCAAAGGCATCAGGGGTATTGACCACATTTTGTCCCGAGACATGCTCCTCAGCAATGGGTACCAGTGTTGTCTTGGCCAGTTGGGAGCTATCAGGATTATCCTTGGACGTTCTTCCTTGATTTTTAGTAATACCTTGTGTATCAAGGGAAGAGGTGGGAATGCATATGCTGTCAGACCTTTCCAGCTGAAGGAGAGCGAATCCACCTTCCATGCAAGTGGGTGGAATGTCCTTGTGCAGAATTTTTTGAGCTGGTGATTGAGAGGGGAAGCGAATAGATCTATCTGTGGCATTCCCCATTTCTTTGTGATGGTCTTGAAGATGTCCGGGTGTAGCATCCATTCGTGAGCATCCGAGGTGGTTCTGCTTAACATGTCTGCTAGAGTGTTCTCCTTTCCCGGTACAAATATTGGCTGTAACTGGATGTTGTAGCTGAGTGCCAGGTTCCAAAGGTCCAAAGTCATTCTGCATAGGCCGTATGAATGAGTGCCTCCCTGTTTGTTGATGTACCACATGACTGTGGTGTTGTCTGTCCTTATCATCAAATGGCCTTCTTTGAGAAATGGTCTGAATTTTTGGATTGCCAGTTTTACTGCCAGCATTTCTTTTTGGTTGATGTGCAGGTGTAGCTGGTCCTGAGTCCACAATCCCTGTACGCATTTGTCCAGCATGTGAGCCCCCCATCCTAGGTCTGAGGCGTCTGTTGTGATGGTTTGGCTTGCTCGAAAGTTGTGAAAGGGTAGGCCTGGGTTTGACTGGCATGCTTGAGCCCACCATAGGAACTCCTGTTTTAGGCATGGGATTAGTGGTATTTCTGCTTCTAGGCTGTGCCTGTGTTGGGACCATAAATTCTTTAGGTACCACTGTAGTTTTCTCATATGCAGTCTGGCATGTGGGACCAAGATTATGCATGATGCCATGAAGCCCAAGGCCTGCAGAACTTTTCTTGCTGCTAGCTTGTTCTGTTTTGTTAGTGCCAAGAAGTAAAGAGGGAGTTCTTTTTGCTTTTCTGCAGTTAGGAATGCCATTTGTTTTACTGTGTCTAATTCCGCGCCCAAGAATGTCCTTGTTTGGGATGGTATCAGCCTTGACTTTTGTAAATTGACTGTGTATCCCAGGGCTTGTAGCAAGTAAATGACCCTTTGTAAATCTGTTGTCAGCTTGCTTTTGTTGTCCACTTGTAGCAGGCAGTCGTCAGGTATGGATAAATTTGGATTCCCTGTAGTCTGCAGTGGGCGATTACTGATGCCAGGCATTTTGTGAATACTCTGGGCGCAGTAGATAAGCCAAAGGGCAATGCTGAGAATTGATAGTGCTCTGATCCTGCAAGAAATCTGAGGTATCTTCTGCAATTTGGCTGAATGGGGACGTGCAGGTATGCCTCCTTGAGATCTAGAGTTACCAGCCAACACTCCTTGCCCAGCATGGGAAGAAGTTGCTGTAGGGTCAGCATTTTGAATTTTGGGACAATGATGTATGTGTTTAAGATGGACAGGTCGAGAATAGGCTAATTTTCCGCCTAATGGTGCTGCTATTTGTTCCCTGGTAGGCGGAGTTAGAGTCAAGTCACTGTGATTGTCCTGTTGCAGTGGTAGTGGCTGTGTCTGTGCCTCTGTTATTACCTTGCCACTGTCGTCCTCTGTAGGCACCCCCTCTGGATTGATTTCTGCCTCTGGAACGTCTATTCCTGCCCCTTTGGGATCTTGTGGAGTCAGGAAAGGACCAATTTTTGGCAGGCCAGTTCCTGCTAAACCTTGGGGGCTGAACCTGTAAGAAATCTTTAACCGCTTGTACAGATTTTGCCTTTTCTTCCATTTTCTTCATTACCTGCTGGGCAGGTGTACCAAACAAACTGGCCTTATCCATAGGAGCATCTAATAACTTAGCTTTAACATGATCCGTAAGACCTGTTCCTTCAGCCATGCATGTCTTCTTATCACTGTGCCAGTCATGGCTGATCTAAATGAAGCCTCCAGTGCATCATAGCCACATTTTAAAGAATGGTTACTAACCTGTTGTATGTTATTTACCATTTCTAATACATATTTCTTATCTACAGAGTCATCAGAGGATAGCTTTTTAGTTAACTGATCAAGCATAAACTCTTGGTATTGTATCATGTGAAACTGACAGTTTAAAGCTCTAGCTGAGAGAGTAGCAGAGGTGTAAACTTTTTTGCCCCATCTGTCTAAAGACCTGGATTCCCTTTCAGCAGGAATAGGGTTTTTTGCTGTGGTCGAGGCTACTGCCTTAGGCCCCTGGGATATAGTTTCGGGTCTGCAAGTGGGGCCTTGTATAGGTGGTGATGAGTGTCTGGTACCCTGTAAAATCTATCTGGTTTGGCAGGGGCTGGAGGTAAGGAATCAGGTGCAGTGCAGACATCATTAAATGCATCGTCCACAACAGAAAGGACAGGAGGTATAGCTAAGGGCCTATGTTGTGGTAAGTGCAGAAAAGTTCTAAGTCTTTTTCTGGAATCTGAGAAATCCTGTTCCTGCCATTGGAATTGTTCTCTCATGGCATGTAAGGTTTGCCCAAAGGAGAATTCCTCTGGTGGAGAGGCAGCTGGAATGGATTCTTCAGCATCGGAGTCTTCATAATTGGAAAAAGGAGCCTCTGGCTGGTCTGTAATATCTGAGTCATCCGCAGAATCATCAGAGGACACAGGCTCGGGGGGCTCTGCTCTAGGTCTCTTTTCTGGGGGCTGAGAGGCCCTGTCTGGGTGAGATTGAGATCCCTAATTAAGGATATTAAATCTTCTGCCAGAGTAAGCATTTGTGAACTAGAAGTGGGCCTGGTTGAGGGGGGTTTAACAGGCACTGATTTAGTAGATTTGGCTGCTTTAGCCCTGGCAAAGGCCTTAATAGATATGGCTGCAGGAGGCCTAGCAGCACCACGTGCTGGGGTAGAGACATCCAAAGGGATGGTGTCTGATAAGTCAGTAGTAACCACAGTTGTAGGTAAAATTTCTGAGGTTGATTCAAGTAAAGTAGCAGGAACCTCAGTAGTAGTCATTGATTCGGCTGTATTTTGATCAGTTTTCTCGGTTTCGGCCGAAACCGAGACACTCGCGGTTTGCTTAACCGTGGTTTCGGCCGAAACCGCGGACTGCGAGTGTCGGTCTTTTTCTTTGCGTTTTTTAACAATTTGGGTAGTCGGAGGATCCGACGGCATAATGTACGCAAAATCTGAGCCGAAAAACTGTTCAGCAAACTCCGACCGACGCCTAAGCGTTCGTCGGTTGAAGGAAGCACAGGCCGAACAGGCTGCTACGTCGTGGTCTGGGCCTAAACAAGGCAAACAGTAAGAGTGGAAATCTTTATGAGGTATTTGTTTCCCACAAGTTAAACAGTTATTGACTTTTTCTGACATCGGCTGAGGCAAGAAAGAGTCCCCAACGGGGTACTTAGCTTTTAGAAGTCTTCGAAGTAGTATTCGGTAGCAGTAATCTCTGGATCTGACCGACCGGTTCTGCTTCGGGTGCCACGTGGCAAGAAAGACTGAGGAAGATGGCGTCGGCTGATGCCTTTATACCCGAAGACCAGCAGAGATGACGTCGGGTGAAGTGCGACATCAGCCGAAGCCGGACCCAGACTTTGGAATCCGGCTGACCGAAGGGCTGCCTGACGACAGGACAACCCAGTTGTTATGACTGCAGATGCATCCATGAAGGACATCAGTACCTTACTCTACTGCAGTAGTTACACTTTCAAAAAACTTTTATTCCACCCTGGAAAAGCTTGCTGCAGTCTCCAATTCATTGATGTCATCAAGGTCAATGACTACAGGTAGTTTTCCGGCCAATTACCTCCCCAAACTGACACTACAATGACCGTCCTAAAAACCCAACCATGCTGTGATGTCACAACTCCCTGGTCCTTCCCCTACCCATGCAGAAAGTAAAGGCTAGAACAAGGAAACAGTACCCAAGTCAAGTCTCCTGCTGTGAGCTGTCAGTCACACAGCAGGTAACCGCTCAAACTACCCTTAGCACTTTGACAGCTAGGGAAGTTAGGTATGAAGTGGGATGGGACATGAATCAAAGTGGTACAATTCAGGCTTCACAAAAGACTGCAGTTTAGCCATTCTAAAAAGAAGCAGCAGTGAAAAGCACTACGAAAGTCTGTTCTGTGGTATTTGCACAGTTTGTGTTTTAAGTAGTAATTGAATATTATGAAATGTTACTTAAAATTAACTGACTGAAAGATAACAGTGTATGCATGCAAAATCAATGCAGTGACAGGAGCTTTAGGAAGAAAGACACCTGTGTGATGTAATTACAGACAAGCACTGCATTCTGGGATACCTAGAGGCAGACTAAACAATCAGAATTACTTCACGATGCCAGAGCCCACGTGGTCAGACTCAGAAATTATGTATAAAAATATTTAAAAACCTGTAAAATAGCCCCAGAGTGGTGTTAAAATGTAAGAAACATCAAACCATGATGGAATAAAGAAATTTTTTTGAGTCTGTGGGTGTTTTCTCCTTTAATGCAAGCTACTTTGAGGATACAACTTAAATCCAAAACAAACAAACATGAGCAGTTGCTACTACTTACCATAAATGTAGATGATAAGACTGTCTTCACTGTTGATGTAATAACTGTATGGGTTTTCCTTGTTGTGTCAGCCTTTGACTGGCCTGAGTACCTGAGATTCATCTCCCTCTTCCAGGGCTGGTGGACACCCTGCACCTGACATCAGGACATCTGAATATTGGGGTTATCAGCCTGCCATACCTCTTAACAGGTCCTACTTGTCCCAGAATGTACGGACCCTCCCCCCAGTTCAAGTTCCAGGCCTGAAGCACACAACACCCCAAAGGTCCTCACTAGGGGGAGAACAAGGAGAAAGGATATTGGAAAGAGGCAGGGAGTGGGAAGCCTACCCCAACCTACAGACATTATAAGGGATGGAGGAAGGGAAGGAATACATACTGCAACAGTGAAGACACTCAAACATCTACATAAGTACACAACTGTACTATGTTCATTGTGTTCCATTGCTGCAATGATAAACATAAGGGGGGGGGGTTCTTAAAGCAGAGAAAAATAAGATTTGTACAAAGGTAGATCTAAGCATAAGATAAAATGCCATGCAGGACTACAGAGGCAAATCCAGCCTTGAATCTGGAGAAAATTGGCAGATTATAGTGTTTGGTAAAATTGTGGACCAAATGGCAGCCTCAAGAATTTTGCTGGTAAGGAACCCTCTGAGGAAGGTACTTGCAGTGGCAGAAGCTTTGGTGAAATAAGATTTGATAAAGAACAGTTCAAATAAATTTAAATTCAACAGCAATACTATGTAAAACTGAAAAATAAGTGATAAGAATAAGAACTATAAATCATACTAACACTTTTAGTGGTTGGAAAAGCTTTGAAATGTTGCTATTGAAATATCAACAGTCAATGTGTTAACTGTATAAGATTACCTTGTATTCCTAACACTATGAAAGAGCACAGATGATGAATTTGTTCATTTCTGTATATATGTATATGTTGTAAATGTTAAATTAATACAAATGTTCTTTTAAAAAGAGTACAGTTGTGTAAGTAAACTTAACAGATCAGAACTGCAGCAGCCAGTCAGCTTCCAAAGCCTAAGGGCAACACACACACACAGACACAGACACACAGACACACAGACACAGACACACAGACACACACACACACAGACACACACACACAGACACACACACACACACACACACACACACACACACACACACACACACACACACACACACACACACACACACACACACCCCTATCAAGCAGCTCAAGCTGAGTTGACTAAAAGACAAGTATGGGCATCAAATCCTTCACACCTTTCCTGCCCACCGAGACAGGGAGGCTGAGCCCTGACAAGTAAATACTAGGAATAAAAATAAATGTCTATACCAGACAAAAAAACCCAACACCCCTCAAAAAAAAAAGGGGGGGGTTAGAAGGAGGGATTGCTATTGCAGCAATGACCATTCAAACATTTACTGTTATGGCAAGTTTACTTACACAACTACACTATGACCATCATATTGGCCAATGCTGCAGTAGCCTTAGATATATGGGTAGATAACCCTAACTTACTACATTTTGGAAGTTCAAGAAAGAGAGCCCAGAAGCCCCTGGAGAACGGTCATAGCAAAGCTTGATCTGAACTTACAAAAGGAATCAAGATTAGAGTGCTTTATGAAAGTATGTACAGTCATCCAAGTAGCAGCACCCAGAATACTTCTAGAATTTAACCCTCTCAAAAAAGCTATAGATGAAACCAAGATCCTAGTAGAGTGGGCCTATATCCTGCCTGGGACAGTCTAGTTATGGTGAGTATCACAAAAGCTAATAACCTTACACAACCAATTGGAAACAGTTGGTTTTGACATTAGGATGAGTGTCCTCAAGGAGCATTTTGATCCTAACTGATAACCCAAGGTCAGAATCAAACCCTGTGCCTTGTGTCTATGCAGTAAAAACCTTAAACCATTATGCCAAACCCACCCAACAGAACTTTACATAAGGTTGTCTATTCTCACCTTAATGAGAAATGAGCAAATGATCAGAATATCTGAAAGATTTGGTTCTGTCACTACAGTAGCCAAGTTATCTGTAGTCATCCAAGGTATGGAATATCCTTTCTCCCCAATTTTTAGGTTTACAAAACAAATACTGGGGGGGGGCAGTTTGGCTTAAAGCAAACTGATAACATTTTCGGCATAAAAAGGTAGATTAGTTATCAAAGAAACCCTGCTCTTGTGGAAAAATGAGAGAGGGTTGACTCACCATAAGAAAGTGCAACTCAAACATGCTTCTTTCAGAGGTCAGAGTAATCAGTAAATTTTTTTCCGTGTTAAGAAACTACAGTTGTGTACACTTACCATAAATGCAGATATTCGAGTATATTCACTGTTGCAGTCATCACATTTGGGTTATCTGCCTGCAGGTAGCCCTCAGCCGGCCTGAATACCAGAGTATTGGGATTTCTGCATCGGATGCTGTCACTTCTTCCATGAAGTCAGGTCAAGGGTATAAAACATGCAGCCGACATTACATCAGTTTTTCTTGCCCCAGATGTCAGGTGCCCCCAAAATAGGAAGCAATTATATGGTGTGGAAAGTACAGTTTTGTACCTACCATAAATGTAGATGTCCGAACAGGATAGCATCTGCAGTCCTAACACATGGGTTGTCCTGTCGTCAGGCAGCCCTTCGGTCGGCCGGATTCCAAAGTCTGGGTCTGGCCTCGGCTGGTGTCGCACTTCACCCGACGTCATCTCTGCTGGTCTTCGGGTATAAAGGCATCAGCCGACACCATTTTCCTCAGTGTTTCTTGCCCCAGATGCCAGTTGCCCTCTTGGAAAGCTAAATTTTGGGTAAATGCCAATGTTTCCAAAAAAAGTAGTAGGCAAACACAAAAAATAAGCATGTATGTACATATATACACACAAATACACCATAAGAGACCCCCCCAGCTAGCTATTAGGAGGGTAAATACCCTAGGAGTACCACAGAGGGGAAGGAGGGTGGGTAATCCTGACTGCAGATGCTATCCTGTTCGGACATCTACATTTATGGTAGGTACAAAACTGTACTATGTCCTTCAAGGATGCATCTGCAGTCCTAACAAATGGGTAGAATACCATAGCCAAACTAGGGGAGGAGGAAGAAGAATTATGGTGTAGTTAGGATCCCTTGCAAAACAGCAGTGGCAAACCCTGCTCGGGATCTAGAGTATAGAGGTAAGTTATAATGCTTGGCAAATGTATGCACGGAGGTCCAAGTAGCCGCCTCAATAATGTCCTTGGTAGCCACTCCTCGTAAGAAAGCTGTGGTAGTGGCTGTAGCCCTTGTAGAATGAGGCCTTATGTTCTGTGGAATTTGCTTTCCATGGCAGGAGTAACAGAATCTTATGCAATTTCCTATCCACTTGGAGATTGTCTGTTTGGAAATTGCTTTTCCTTCCTTCCTGTTGCATAAGCTACTAGAAGCTGGTCAGTTTTTCTATTGCCCTTGGTTCTGTCCAGGTAGTAGCGCAACTGTCTATGTACATCCAAGGTATGCAGCAGTCTTTACCCCCTGTTCTGTGGATTGGGAAAGAAGGTAGGTAGGTGGATTGCCTGGTTTAGAGACACTCTGGATACCACCTTAGGCATAAATGTAGGATTAGTTCTCATGGACACTCTATCTTGATGGAAGATTAGGAAGGGTTGCACTGCCATTAAGGCCTGTAGTTCTGAAACCCTTCTTGCTGAAGTAATTGCCAGTAGGAAAGCAGTTTTCCAGGATAGGTGTTGAAGATCTGCTGTTGCTGCTGGTTCGAATGGAGGGAGTGTCAATTTTTCTAGCACAAAGTTCAAGTCCCATGCTGGTAACGGTGGTTTCCTAGGAGGTTTTACATTCTTGATTCCTCTGAGGAACTGCCTGAGTAGAGGATGTGAGAAGACAGGGGGATCGAAGCTGTATTCTGCAGAAATAGCTGATGCATGTATCTTGATGGAGGAATAGGACAGGCCTGTATGGAGAAGCTCTGCCAAATACTCCAGGATGTTGGCAATATCTATCTTTGACACATCTTTTCCTCTTTCAGTACTCCAAATGACAAACCTTTTCCATTTTCCTGCATAGTTCCTTCTTGTTGAAGGTCTGCAGGCCTCAAGGATAATGTCTTTAACCCTTTGTGATAAATCTTGGTTATTTGCTCTTATGAAATGTTCCAGGCAGTCAGTTGCAGAGTTTTCAGGTTTGGATGCATGATATTGTAGTTGCTCTGAGTTAACAGCAAAGGACTCAGAGGTAGTGTCCACGTTCCCCCCCGAGACATGCTCCTCAGCAATGGATACCAATGTTGTCTTGGCCAATTTGGAGCTATCAGAATTATCCTTGGACGTTCCTCTTTGATTTTCAGTAGTACCTTGTGCATCAAAGGAAGAGGTGGAAATGCATATGCTGTCAGGCCTTTCCAACTGAAGGATAGAGAGTCCACCTTCCAAGCAAGTGGGTGGTATGTCCTTGTGCAGAATTTCTTGAGCTGGTGATTGAGTGGGGATGCGAATAGGTCTATTTGTGGCATTCCCCATTTCTTTGTGATGGCCTTGAAGATGTCCGGGTGTAGCATCCATTCGTGAGCATCCGAGGTAGTTCTGCTTAACATGTCTGCTAGGATGTTTTCTTTTCCGGTACAAATATTGCCTGTAACTGAATGTTGTAGCTCAGAGCCATATTCCATAGGTCCAGAGCCATTCGGCATAGGGGGTATGAATGAGTGCCTCCCTGTTTGTTGATGTACCACATGACTGTGGTGTTGTCTGTCCTTATCATTAATTGGCCTTCTTTGAGGAATGGTCTGAAATTCTGGATTGCTAGTTTTACTGCCAGCATTTCTTTTTGATTTATGTGCAGGTGCAGCTGATCTGGAGTCCATAATCCTTGAATGCATTTGTCCAGCATGTGGGCCCCCCAACCTAGGTCTGAGGCGTCCGTTGTGATGGTTTGGCTTGCTTGGATGTTGTGGAAGGGCAAACCTGGGTTTGACTGGCATGCTTGAGCCCACCATAGGAACTCTTGTTTCAGGCATGGGATTAGTGGTATTTCGGTTTCTAAGCTGTGCCTGTGTTGAGACCATAAATTCTTTAGGTACCACTGCAGCTTTCTCATATGTAGTCTGGCATGGGGGACCAGGATTATGCATGATGCCATGAAGCCCAAGGCCTGCAGTATTTTCCTTGCTGTTAGTTTGTTCTGCTTTGTTAATGCCAAGAAGTAAAGAGGGAGTTGTTCTTGTTTTTCTGCAGTTAGGAATGCCATCTGTTTTACTGTGTCCAATTCTGCACCCAAGAATGTTCTTGTTTGGGATGGTATTAGTCTTGACTTTTTTAAATTGACTGTGTATCCCAGGGCTTGTAGTAAGCAAATGACTCTTTGTAAGTCTTGTGTCAGCTTGCTTTTGTTGTCCGCTTGTATCAGGCAGTCGTCCAGGTATGGATAAATTTGGATTCCCTGTAGCCTGCAATGAGCGATTACTGATGCCAGGCATTTCGTGAATACTCTGGGAGCAGTAGATAAGCCAAAGGGCAATGCTGAGAATTGATAATGCTCTGATCCTGCAAGAAATCTGAGGTATCTTCTGCAATTTGGTCGTATGGGGACGTGCAGGTATGCCTCCTTGAGATCTAGAGTTACCAGCCAACAATCCTTGCCCAGCATGGGAAGAAGTTGTTGTAGGGTCAGCATTTTGAATTTTGGAACAATGATGAATGTGTTTAAAGCGGACAGGTCGAGAATAGGTCTCCAACTTTTCTCTTTTCTTGGTACTAGGAAGAGTCTGGAGTAAAATCCTTTGCCCTGTTCTGTAGGTGGTACCCTTTCCACAGCTCTCATCTTTGTTAATTGAGCTATCTGTTTTAGAGCTTCTGTTTTTTGATTTGGTGGTAGGTTTGGCATTCCTCTTTTTACTGGTAAGGTGTGGAAATGAAACCTGTAGCCTTGGTCTATAGTTTGTAAAATCCACTTGTCTCTTGTGATATAGTGCCAATTTTTGAAAATAAGGCTAACTTTCCGCCTAAGGGTGCTGCTATTTGTTCCCTGGTAGGCGGTGTCAGTGCCAAGTCACTGTGATTGCCCTGTTGCAGTGGCAGTGGTTGTGTCTGTGCCTCGTTGGTTATTGCCTTGCCACTGGCGTCCTCTGTAGGCACCTCCTCTGGGTTGATTTCTGCCTCTGGAACGTCTATTCCTACCTCTCTGAGATTTAGAGGAGTCTGGAAAGGACCAATTTTTGGAAGGCCAGTTCCTGCTAAACCTTGGAGGCTGAACCTGTAAGAAATCTTTAACTGTTTGTACAGATTTTGCCTTCTCTTCCATTTTCTTCATTACTTGCTGGGCAGGAGAACCAAATAGACTGGCCTTATCCATAGGAGCATCTAATAGCTTTGCTTTAACATGATCCGCAAGACCTGTTCTTTCAACCATGCATGCCTTCTTATAACTGTGCCAGTCATGGCTGATCTAAATGAAGCCTCCAGTGCATCATAGCCACATTTTAAAGAATGGTTACTAACCTGCTGAATGTTATTCACCATTTCTAAAACATATTTCTTATCTAAGGACTCATCAGAGGACAGTTTCTTAGTTAACTGATCAAGCATAAACTCTTGGTATTGGATCATATGAAACTGACAGTTCAAAGCTCTAGCTGAGAGAGTAGCAGAGGTGTATACTTTTTACCCCATCTCTAAGGACCTGGATTCCCTTTCAGAAGGGAGAGGGTTTTTCGCTGAGGTCGAAGCTACTGCCTTAGGCCCCTGGGAGATAGTCTCAGGATCTGCAAGGGGAGCCTTGTATAAGTGGTGATGGGTGTCCGGCACCCTGTAAAACCTATCGGGCTTGGCAGGGGCTGGAGGTAAAGTATCAGGAGCAGTGCAAAGATCATTAAATGCATCATCCACAACAGGAAGTACTGGAGGTATAGCTAAGGGCCTATGTTGCGGTAAGTGTAGAAAGGTCCTAAGCCTTTTTCTTGAATCTGAGAAATCTTGTCCCTGCCATTGGAATTGCTCTCTCATGGCATGTAAGGTTTCCCCAAAGGAAAATTCCTCTGGTGGAGAGGCAGAAGGTAGAGACTCTTCAGCATCGGAATCTTCATAAGTAGAAAAAGGGGCCTCTGGATGGTCTGTATTGTCTGAATCATCAGAAGAGTCATCTGAGGACACTGGCTCAGGGGGCTCTGCTCTAGGTCTCTTTTCTGGAGGTTGAGAGGCCCTGTCTGGGTGAGATTGGGATCCCCTAATTAAAGAGATGAGATCCTCTGCCAGAGTAAGCATTTGGGAACTGGAACTGGGCCTGTGAGAGGGGGGCTTAACAGGCACAGACTTAGCAGTTTTGGCTGCTTTAGCCCTGGCAAAGGCCTTTATAGACATGGCTGCAGGAGGCCTAGCAGCACCACGTGCTGGGGTAGAGACATCCAAAGGGATGGTGTCCGATAATTCTAGAGAAACCACATTAGTAGGCAAAACTTCAGAGGCCGATTCAACTAGGGTAGCAGGAGCCTCGGTAGTAGTCATGGATTCGGCTGAAGATTGATCCGTTTGCTCGGTTTCAGCTGAAACCGAGACACTCGCGGTTTGCTTAACCGTGTTTTCGGCAGAAACCGCGGACCGCGAGTGTCGGTCCTTTTCTTTGCGTTTCTTAACAATTTGAGAAGTCGGAGGATCCGACGGCATAATGTACGCAAAATCTGAGCCGAAAAACTGTTCAGCAAACTCTGACCGATGCCTAAGCGTTCGTCGGTTGAAGGAAGCACAGGCTAAACAGGCTGCTACGTCGTGGTCTGGGCCTAAACAAGGCAAGCAGTAAGAGTGGAAATCTTTATGAGGTATTTGTTTCCCACAAGTTAAACAGTTATTCACTTTTTCTGACATCGGCTGAGGCAAGAAAGAGTCCCCAACGGGGTACTTAGCTTTTAGAAGTCTTGTAGTATTCGGTAGTAGTAATCTCTGGATCTGACCGACCGGCACTTGCGAACAGCTTCTGCTTCGGGCGCCACGCGGCAAGAAAGACTGAGGAAAATGGCGTCGGCTGATGCCTTTATACCCGAAGACCAGCAGAGATGACGTCGGGTGAAGTGCGACACCAGCCGAGGCCAGACCCAGACTTTGGAATCCGGCCGACCGAAGGGCTGCCTGACGACAGGACAACCCATTTGTTAGGACTGCAGATGCATCCTTGAAGGACATCACCCCCAGCAAAAAGCAAATACACACAGTATAAGATATGCCAAACCCAAAAGGATAGGTGAAAGCAAAGACAGTCAGGGAGCTGGAGGGAGGGTAACCAGGACTGCAACAGTGAATACACTCGAACATCTACATTTATGGTAAGTGCACACAACTGTACTATGTTCTGCATGTTTCACTGTTCCAGTCATCACATTTGGGTTGATTCCCAAAGCTAAGGAAGGGTGTAGGTAGATTAAGAAGAATTAGACCTGGCAATCAGGCCCTGTAAGAATGCTGTGGCAAATCCAGCTCTGGATTTAGAAAAGATAGGCAAGTGGTAATGCTTGGTGAAAGTGTGTATAGAGCTTCAGGTTGCAGCTTCCAGGATGTCCCTGGTAGGGACTCCTCTGAGAAATGCAGTAGAGGTAGACTTAGCCCTAGTGGAATGTGTTCTTATCCCCTGTGGGGTAGGTTTTCCATGTTGCTTGTAGCAGAAATGGATGCAGTATGCTATCCATTTAGATATGGTTTGCTTTGAAATGGCCTTCCCTCTGTCCCTGCAGCAAAGCTGACTAGCAGCTGGTCAAATTTTCTAAGAGGCTTAGTCCTGTCCAAATAGAATCTAAGCTGTCTGTGCACTTCTAGAGAATGCAGTACCCTTTTCCCCTTTATTTTGAGGATTAGGGAAAAAAGTAGGCAAATGAATGGACTGGTTTAAAGCCACACTAGATACCACCTTGGGCATAAAAGATTTGTTAGTTCTGGGGGAAACCCTGTCCGCATGGAAGATAATGAAGGGTTGCACTGCCATAAGGGCCTACAGTTCAGACACTCTTCTTTCTGAAGTGATGGCTAGAAGTAAAGCTGTTTTCCATGCGAGGAATTTAAACTCTGCTGTAGCAGCCGGTTCAAAGGGGGGAAGTATAACTTTTTCCAATACAAAGTTAAGGTCCCAGGCTGGAATGGGAGCTCTCCTGGGGGTCTTAAATTTTTGGCCCCTTTAAGGAACTGTTTTACCACAGGATGAGAGAAGAGGGGTGGCTCAGTATTACAATGAGCTAAGGTGGCAGAGGCATGAATCTTAACTGAAGAGAAGGATAGGCCCATGTGGAGCATTTCTGTTAAGTAATCTAGTATATGAGGTAAACTGGACACAGTTGTGCCCATCCCTTGAGACTGGCTCCAGGAACAGTATCTTTTACACTTTTCTGAATAGGATTTTCTAGTCCTAGGCCTCCTTGCCTCAAGAATGACATCCAGCACCTGCTTACTGAGGGTTGCTAGAGGTGAGTTCAGGGGATTAGCCAGGCTGCAAGGTTCAGGGTCTGAAGCTGAGGGTGCAGAATTTGGCCCACCTGCTGGGACAGCAGGGAAGGGGTCTGAGGCAGGTGCCATGGTTGTTGCACTGTCAGACTGTGCAAAAGAAGATACCAGTGCTGGCATGGCCAGTCTGGTGCAATCAGGATTGCCCTTGGCTTGTCCTGTTTGATCTTTAGTAGAACCTTCAAGAGGAGAGGCATAGGGGGAAAGGCATAGATCGAGAGGCTTTCCCAGGAAAAGGAAAGGGCATCCACCTTCCAAGCTTGGCTGTGGGGTGTTCTGGTGCAGTATTTGTTCAAATGATAGTTTTGAGGGGAGGCGAACAGGTCCACCATTGTTGTTCCCCATGTGTTCCCCAAAAGCTTGCATATTTTGGGTTCCAGTTTCCATTCATGTGGGCCCATGAGACTTCTGCTTAAGTTGTCTGCCAGTGAATTTAGTTTGCCTGGCAGGAATTGAGCTTGTAGGTGCACTTCATTGCTAAAGGCTGTGTTCCACACAGCCATGGCTAGTCTGCAGAGTGGGTAGGAATGTGTCCCCCCCCTGCTTGTTTATGTACCACATAACTGTGATGTTGTCTGTCTTTACCAATAGTTGTCATGGAAGAATGAGGCCTTTGAAACATTCTGTACAGCTAACTTTTCTTTTTGATTTATATGTGAGTGCATCTGCTTTGGGTTCTATTTGCCCTGAATGCACTGTCCTGCTATGTAAGCCCCCCATGCATAGTCTGATGCATCTGTTGTTAGGGTTTGGGCAGCAGGGGGTAGAGTGAACGAGAGTCCCTTGTGGTTGCAGGCATCTGCCCATCAAAGGCACTCTGCCCGTAGACACGGAATGATAGGAATTATTGTTTCCAGGTCCTGCGAATGCTGAGACCATAGACTTTTTAGATACCATTGAAGTTTCCTCATATGCAGTCTTGCATATGGAATCAACAGAATGCAAGAGGCCATGAACCCCAGAGCTTGCAGTATTTTCTTTGCAGATAGCTGGGTTTTTGTGGCCAGTATGTTGAAGTAAGTTGTCAAATAAATTTGTTTCTCTGGAGTGAGGAATGCCATCTGGGAAGTTGTGTTCAAGCTTGCTCCCAGGAATACAATCTGTTGGCAGGGTACTAGGTGTGATTTCTTTTCGTTATTAGTGTACCCCAGTGAAGTTAGAAATCTCTTTACAAATGACAGGTGCTGTAGTAGCAAGTCCTGACTTTCCGCCTGAATCAGGAAATCATCCAAATATGGGTAAATCTGAATACTTCTCTGCCTGCAAAAAGAAATGGCTGGAGCTAGGCACTTTGTGAATACCCTGGGCGCAGTAGGTAAGCCAAAAGGAAGTGCAGAGAACTGACAGTGCATAGAGCCTGCCCTGAAGCGAAGGTATTTCCTGCAAGATTCCCTTATGGGGATGTGCAGGTAAGCTTCTTTTAAGTCTAGGGTTGCCAGCCAGGCATCTTTGGCTAGCATAGGAAGCAGCTGTTGGAGAGTTAGCATTTTGAATTTTGGAACCACCAGAAAGGTGATGAGAATAGATAAATCCAGGATAGGACACCAGGAGTTTTCTTTTCTGGGAATCAAGAACAGTCTGGAATAAAAGCCTTGTCCCCTTTGTTCTGCTGGGACAGGTTGAATAGCCTTGATACTGAGGAGAGAAAGTGCTTGCTTTTGGGCCTCCACCCACTGGTTTGCAGGGAGATCTGGCCATCCACTTAGGGTTGGGAGTGAGTGGAAAGTACAGTTGTGTACACTTACCGTAAATGTAGATGTTCGAGTGTATTCACTGTTGCAGTCATTACATTTGGGTAATCTGCTGGCAGGTTGCCCTTAGTCGGCCTCAATTCCAAAGTCTTGGGTCCTGCGTCGGTTGCTGTCTCCTCTTCCATGACGTCAGGTCATCAGGGGTATAAAACATGCAGCTGACGCCATTTTCTTTAGTTTTTCTTGCCCCAGATGTCAGGTGCCCCCAAAAAGGTAGCATATATATATATATATATATATATATATATATATATATATATATATATATATATATATATATATGCATCCATATAAACTTTACCCTCATCTACAAGCAAATACACCACATAGGTTGCAGAAGATAGAGAAGGAAAGATAAACTCCAGAATGAAAGGGGGATGGCGGGAGGGTAACCTGGACTGCAACAGTGAATACACTTGAACATCTACATTTATGGTAAGTGAACTGTACTATGTTCTTCATGTTTCACTGTTGCAGTCATTACATTTGGGTAGAATCCCACAGCTATGGTTGGGAGGCTGGAGCTAAACAGCATTAGGTGCGGCTATAAGGCCTTGCAGAACTGCAGCGGCAGAGCCTGCCCTGGACTTAGAGTAGAGAGGCAAGTGATAATGCTTTGTAAAGGTGTGAACAGAACTCCAAGCAGCAGCCTCTAGAATGTCTTTGGTTGGTACTCCTCTGAGAAAGTCTGCTGAAGTAGCTGAAGTTCTGATGGAATGAGACCTAATGCCCTTGGGCACAGGTTTACCATGGTGTAAGTAGCAGAAACGGATGCAGTGGCTTATCCATTTTGAAACTGTCTGCTTTGAAATAGCCTTGCCTTCTGATCCTGCAGCATATGTCACTAGTAATTGCTCAGTTTTTCTTAGAGCTTTAGTCCTGCTCAAGTGGAATCTTAGCTGTCTGTGTACATCCAAGGAATGCAGAATTCTCTCCCCCTTGTTCTGCGGATTTGGATAAAAGGTTGGCAGATGAATTGTTTGGTTAAGAGCCACACTGGAAACTAAATGTAGGATTTGTCCTCAGAGACACCCTGTCTGGGTAAAATATGATAAAAGGCTCTACAGCCATGAGGGCCTGTAGCTCTGAAACACTTCTTGCTGAAGTAATTGCTAGTAACAGAGCTGTTTTCCATGATCAGAACTTTATATCAGTGGTAGCAGCTGGTTCAAATGGAGGCAGGGTGAGCTTTTCCAATACATAATTGAGGTCCCATGCAGGTAATGGTGATCTTCTAGGAGGCCTTACATGTTTGGCTCCTCTAAGATACTGCTTTAGTAAAGGATGAGAAAAGATTGGTGGCTCTGTATTGTAATGAGCCAAAATGGCAGAGGCATGGATTTTAATTGATGAGAAAGATAGGCCTTTGTCAAGCATCTCAGTTAAGTATTGTAATATCTGAGGAATATTTGGTTCTGCTGTATCAGTTCCTTGTGCTTGATTCCAAGCACAGAATCTCTTCCATTTATCAGCATAAGAGTTTCTAGTACTAGGCCTTCTGGCTTCCAAAATGACATCCATCACAGCTTTACTGAGAGGAGTTGTTTGTATAACTACATGATCAGCCATGCCACCAGGTTCAGTGTCTGGAGTTGATTGTGCAGGATCGGATTGTTTTGCTGGGACAGTAGTTGAGGTCTTTGAGATAAGGTCCAAGCTGGGTATTGAGACATGTTCCTTAGGACTGGGTACCAGTATTGGCGGGGCCAGTCCAGGGAAATTAGTATCATCTTTGGTTTCTCTTGTCTGACTTTTAGGAGGACCTTGGGAAGAAGAGGTAGAGGAGGAAAGACGTAAACTGTTTTTCCAACTGAAGGATAGGGCATCCACTTTCCATGCTTGTCTGTGATAAGTCCTTGTGCAGAATCTTTTCAATTGATAATTTTGAGGAGAGGCAAATAGATCTACGTCTGGGCTCCCCCATTTCTGTTATCATGCTGAAGACTTGTGGATTTAGTTTCCACACGTGAGGGTCCATTAGGTTTCTGCTTAAATCGTCTGCCAGAGTATTTTGCTTTCCTGGCAGGAAGTGAGCTTGAAGATGTATTTGGTAGGTCAAAGCTGTGTCCCACAGTGCCATGGCTAATCTGCAAAGGGGGTATGAGTGTGTGCCCCCTTGCTTGTTTATATACCACATGACCATGATGTTGTCCGTCTTTATCAGTAGTTGTCCTGGATGAAGTAAGTCCTTGAAGGCTGTTAGGGCATTTTGAACAGCTAGCATCTCTTTCTGGTTGATATGTAGATGTATTTGTTTTGGGGTCCATATGCCCTGAATGCATCTTCCTGCCATGTGGGCCCCCCAGGCATAATCTGATGTGTCTGTTGTTAAGGTTTGGCTGGCAGGGGAAAGAGTGAAGGCACATCCCATGATATGGTGACATGCCTTTGCCCACCATAGAAATTCCTGTTGTAGGCAGGGTATGATAGGAATCATTGTTTCCAGACTGTGAGAATGTTGACTCCATAAACTTTTTAGGTACCATTGAAGTTTCCTCATATACAGTCTTGCATATGGAATCAGAAGGATGCAGGATGCCATGAAGCCCAAAGCCTGTAGAATTTGTCTTGCAGATAACTGGGTTTTTGTTGCCATCAGTTTGAAGTAAGTAGTCAGTTGCCTTTGCTTGTCTGGAGTGAGGTAAGCCATCTGGGCAGTTGTATTCCAGCTTGCACCCAGGAATGTTATCTTTTGAGAGGGTACCAGTTGTGATTTCTTTTCATTTATTGTGTACCCTAGGCATGTTAGAAGCCTTTTCACAAATGCCAGGTGTTGAAGAAGGATATCCTTGCTCTCTGCTGGAATGAGACAGTCATCCAAGTAAGGGTATATTTGTATACTTTTTTGTCTGCAAAATGCAATTACTGGTGCCAGGCACTTTGTGAAGACCCTGGGCACAGTAGATAAGCCAAAGGGCAGGCAGAGAATTGGCAATGCATTAAGCCAGCCTTCAATCTGAGGTATCTTTTGCAAGATTGTCTTATTGGGACATGCAGGTATGCCTCTTTTAGGTCTAATGTCACCAGCGATGCATTCTTGCCCAGCATGGGCAGAAGCTGCTGCAAAGTCAGCATTTTTAATTTTGGAATGTCCAGGTATGTGTTCAAAATTGATAAATCCAGTATTGGCCGCCAGGCCTTGTCCTTTCTGGATACCAAGAACAGTCTTGAGTACAAACCTTGTCCTTTTTCCTGTTCTGGTACTGGTTGAATGGCCCCCATATCCATGAGGGACGTAACCTGTTTCTGTGCCTCTGCCCATTGATTTTTGGGCAGATCTGGCCAACCGTTTGCATTGGCAGAGTGTGGAAATGGAATCTGTATCCATGTGATACTATGTTTAGTACCCAGTTGTCCTGGGTTATTAACTGTCAATTTTGAGCAAAAAGTGCTAATTTTCCCCCTAAGGGCGCTGCCAAAAGATAAGTGCTTGGTGTAGGCAGAGGGAAGTCATTGGGCTGTTTTCTGTAGGTTTGCACTTTATCTCCTCCTGACTTGGAGGTAGATGCGCCCCATTGCTTTGACCTGTATGAATCTTGCGCCTAGTATCTGGAACCCTTTCGGCATCTGGATTTGCCCCTTTGAGCTCTATCTGACACAGGAAAGGACCAATTTGTTGTAGGCCACTGCCTACTGAATCTTGGTGGCTGCACTTGTAAGAAATCTTTAACAGTTTGCATAGACTTAGCTTTGTCTTACATTTTCTTTAAAACCTCTTCTGCCTTAATACCAAACAGAGAATCATGCTGTAAAGGTGCAGCTAGCAATTTAGCTTTAACATGATTAGGCAAATTTTGTTCCTTGAGCCAGGCATGCCTCCTTATCACAGATCCAGTAACTGCGGCCCTGCAGGAGGCCGCTAAGGAGTCAAAACCACATTGCAAAGTATGCTTTCCAACCTGTTCAGCTGCATGCAATAATTCCTGCAATTCTTTATTTTCTGCACATTCAGAAATCTACATCATTTTCTGTTTCAGCAATCCCATAATATGTTATTGATACTTAAGCATATGAAATTGACAGTTTAAGGCTCTGATTGCCAAGGTTGCAGATGTATAAACCTTTTATCCCCATTTGTCCAGTGCCCTTGAATCTCTGTCAGAGGGGGTAGGATTTTTTGCTGTTGAGGCCTTAACACCCTTTGGACCCTGTGAAATAGATTCAGGATCAGCAGCAGGGTTTCTAAACAAAACTTTATGTGAGTCAGGGACCCTATAATATCTGTCAGGCTTACTAGGAGCCGGAATTAAGGAGTCATGGGTCAAGCTGGACTCTGAAAACACATCATCCACAATGTCTAAAACAGGGGGAATGGCCAAAGGCCATTGCTGAGGGAGAAGAAGGAAATCCCTGAGCCTCTTTTTTGATTCTGAGAAGTTTTGACTCTCCCAGTGAAAATGCTCCCTCAAAGTATGCAAGGTTTCCCCAAAAGAATAATCCTCAGGAGGAGAAGCAGATGGTATAGACTCCTCTGCATCAGAATCCTCATAGGGAGGTATAGATAATTCCTGATCAGAAGAGGAATCAGAAGAAATAGAAACCTGATCTGAAGATTCATAATCAGTGTCATGCCTAGGCTTCTTATCTGGAGGGGGATGGGTACCCTTGATCAAGGTAATAAGGTCTTCAGACATTTTGATAATTTTTTACTCATGCGTCGGTTTTTAAGTTTTAGAAGTTGCTTTTGTCTTTGGTTTTGCAGCTGTCGTCGGTTTGATATACAAATGTTGAGGTCTGAATACACCCTCAGAAGCCGGTGCCTGCTCAGTGGCTCCGGACGCATCCAAGGGAGATACATCTGTCGGTCCAATACCTCGAGTATCTTGCGGCATGCCGGACTCCACATGGGTGTCGGTAGAGACCTGCGACTCGAAGGTAGCGGGTATCAGGGGCTGCGAAAGTGCCTCACTGAGTACCGGCGAACCGGCAACTGGCTTAGGAGAAGCTTCGTCGTCGGTTTTGGATCTCGACTGCCTTTCTCTGTCTTTTTCTTTGTGTTTTTTATGTGCTCCGGTAGTCCGATTCTATCCGACGACATTTCTGGATAGTTAAATCTGTTTCCAAAATACTTTGAGGCAAAAATATACTGACGCTTAATAGTGCGTTGGTTAAATCTAGCACAAAACCAACAGCCAGGCACATTGTGATCAGGGCCTAGGCAAGGAATAGAGTATAAATGGAAATCCTTATGAGGTATTTGCTTCCCACAAGTAATACAATTATTAACTTTTTCTGACATCGGAATGGAGCACGAAAAATGTTTCCCCAACGGGGTACTTAGCTTTAGTGAAGACTTCGGTTCTGAAACTCAAACGCGAATATTTCAGTAGTCGGCCGACCGGCACTTGTGAAATGCTTCTGCTTCGGGCACCGTGTGACAAGAAAGACTAAAGAAAATGGCCTCGGCTGCATGTTTTATACCCCTGACAACCTGACGTCATGGAAGAGGAGACAGCAACTGAAGCAGGACCCAAGACTTTGGAATTCAGGCCGACTGAGGGCAACCTGCCAGCAGATTACCCAAATGTAATGACTGCAACAGTGAAACACGAAGAACATGTGGAATCTGTATCCTAGGGAAACAAGATTTAAAACCCATTTGTCTTGGTTAATGTATTTCCATTTTTTTGCAAGCAAGGCAAGTTTTTTTCCTAAAGGTGCAAGTACTTGAGCAAGGCTTAGGGGAGTTAAGGATAAGTCATTGTGCAAGTTTACCATAGGGGGGGTGGCTTACTACTCCCTGTTTTGGACGTGGGAGCACCCCACTATTTGGATCTGTGCATAACCTGAGACTGAAGTCTTGGGGGTCTGCTGCCCCTAGGTTTAGATTGAGAATGCATGGAAGGGACTGGAAAGGACCAGTTCTTTGAAGGCCAATGCCTACTGAATCTAGGTGGTTGTAATTGTAAGAAATCTTTAACAGTTTGTACAGATTTAGCTTTCTCCTCCATCCTTTTGAGAACTTCCTCTGCTTTACTGCCAAATAGGTGCTCTTGGCTTAAGGCTGCATCCAGTAATTTTGCTTTGACACATGGTCTGGCAAGTTTTGTTCCTTAAGTCAAGCATGCCTTCCAAGAACAGACCCAGTAACAGCAGCCCTACAAGATGCTTCTAAAACATCAAAACCACACTGCAAAGTATGTTTACCAACTTGGTCAGCAGAATGCATTAACTCTTGCAAATCTCTATGTTCTGCACAGTCAGAAATCAACATCATTTTCTGATTAATTAGCCTCATAATATGCTGCTGATACTTTAACATATGAAACTGACAATTTAAAGCCCTAATGGCCACAGTAGCAGAGGTGTATACCTTCTTACCCCATATGTCTAAAGCCCTAGAATCCCTGTCAAAAGAGGTAAGATTCTTGGCAGTAGTAGCCTTAATGTCTTTTGGCCCTTGGGAAATGATCTCTGGATCCACAGTAGGATTCTTGAAAAAGAATTTGAGAGAGTCAGGTATAGTACGTGTCAGGTTTCCTGGGAGCTGGAGGCAAAGTATCCGGGGTAAGGCTGGATTCCAAGAAAACATCATCTACAATCTCCAGAACAGGAGGGATAGCTAGAGGCCTGTGCTGAGATAGGTTTAAAAATTCCCTGAGTCTCTCTTTGGACTGAGAGTAGTCCTGCCTTTCCAAGCGGAAATGCTCCCTAAGGGTATGCAGGGTTTCACCAAAAGAAAAATCTTCTAGAGGGGAAGCAGAGGGAATGGAATCCTCTGCATCAGAATTCTCATAGGTAGATAAGAGTATGTCCTGGTAGTCAGAAGGAACAGAGATATCAAGATTCCTGATCAGAAGAATCAGAAGGAAAAACAGTTCTAGGTCTCTTTGAGGAGGAAGGCTGGCTTCCCCTAATTAAGGTAATAAGGTCTTCAGCCATTCTAATCATTTGTTTTTGAGGCCTGTGGGCTTGAAAATGCACTTTGGTCATTGGTTTCCTAGGTGTAGTGCGAACTTTAGGCCTGAGAAATTCAGTATTTTTGGTTTGAAACAAAGTCATCAGTTTAATATGAAAATCGGAAGGCCTGATTACACCCTCAGAAGCCAGTGCCTGCACAGCGGCTCCGGACCCATCCAAGGTAGAGACATCCACAGGTTCAATAGTCGAAGAAGCATCGTGCGGCAAACCGGACTTCGAATGGGTCTCAGTAGAGGCCTGTGAATCTGTAGAAGTGGGTATCAGGGGCTGCGAAAGTACCTCACTGAGTACCGGCAGAATGTTGACTAGCTTAAAGGTAGCGTCATTGGCAATTTTGGACCTATGCGGTCTTTCTCTGTCTTTATCCTTGCGTTTTTTTCGGAAGATCGGTAGTCGGATGGCTTACCGACGCCATTTCAGAGTATGGAGATCGAGAGCAAAAGTATTTAGCTACAAAAATTGCCCAACGACGGATAGTTCGGGTGCTGAAGCAAGGGACGTCGTGGTCTGGGCCTAAACAGGTGACGCAGTAAGAATGAAAATCTCTATGAGGTATTTGCTTTCCACAGGCAAGACAATTATTTTTTCTGACATCGGTTAGAGCAAGAAAAAAGGATCCCCAACGGGATACTTATCTTTTAGAAGACTTCAGGTCTGAAACTCGAAAACAAAAATTTCAGGAGTCGGCCAACCGGCACTTGTGAACTGGTTCTGCTTCGGGCACCACATGGCAAGTAAGACTGATGTAATGGCGTCAGCTGCATGTTTTATACCCCTGACGTCCTGACATCATAGAAGAGGCGACAGCATCCGACACAGAAATCCCAAGACTCTGGTATTCAGGCCGGCTGAGGGCTACCTGCAGGCAGATAACCCAAATGTGATGACTGTAGCAGTGAAACACGAACAACATCCTCAAGTCAGCCAGGTTAGCTCGTTCAAATGGAACAATTGTTGGCTTCTCTAACAAAATTCAGATTGCAAAGAGGGGCAACCGGTTTATTTAAAGGCTTCTTATGCAAAATAACTTTCAAAATTTTGACATGAGACTGCACTGAAAGAGGAGAATCCATGGACAGACATGATGAAATGGCCAATAAATTAACCTACATAGAAGAATAAGAAAGGCCATAAGATAGTAACTTGTGTAAATATAAAAAGAGAATAACTAGCCCTGACTGGGTGCTGGTTATGTTGCTGGCACCAACTAAGAAACCTCTTCCATTTACTAATATACGATTTTCTGGTAGCAGGCTTTTTTGCCTTCATTAGTACTTGTTGCATATTCTCAGTAGACAGATGCCTAAAAGGAATGAAGATCCTTACCATCTAGGCAGTCAGTTGAAGTTCAGTGATGTCAAGGTGTACCAAAACACTCCTGTTCTTGTGTTAGTAGATCAGTTCTGTGATAACTGTCCCTGGCCACTTCCAAAAGAAGGGAGATACTTCTGGCACAGGCAACAGTGTGAGTCAACATAATGATCTTGGGGGATTCCTTCGGAATCTTCATAAGTATCCTGGATATTAGTGGAAAAGCATACAGTAACAATTTTGTATAAAGAAAAAGAAAAGGCATGTCTTCTTGCATGGAGTCCTGGCACAGAAATTTGTTTGCTGGTTGTTCAGAGATGAGGCAAATAAGTCTACTCGAAGAACTCCCCACAGATGAATTAAACCTTGGAAGGACCCCAATGTAGTTTCTATTCATGACGGTCTGCCATGGTCAAGCTCAGTTTGTCTGCTACAGTTTTGCTTTGATGGAAAGAAAGAAGCCTGTTGAGTGAGACTGCTGGAAAACCATATCCCAAAGCTAACATGCTAGTCTACAAAGGGGGTACAAACTGGTCTCGACCACTTGTTGATGTACAATATGACTGTGGTAATTATTGTCCATAATTTTAAGAGATGTCAGGGACCAAAGATGATTCAGAGAGTTGTGTTCCTTAATCAGGGGAAAGCATCTGCCCAATGTGTGCACTTCAGACTGTCCTTGGTGTCCCAACATGGCTTGACCTGAAAACATCGACAAGCGAAAATGCCGACAACAAGATCACCGACACCACAAAACCGACAGTTCAAAAACACGACAGTTCACATGCCCGACAAACCACAATCCCGACAGTCAAAAAAACAAAACAAATTCCTTTTCCGAAAAACACACACACAACACAAAAACACCAAAAACCTTACAAACCTACACTAAACCTTACATACACAACTATTTATGCACTAACCTTAACCCAAACCCTAACCCTAAAGTCTGTCACTATTGCACACTTACCTTACCCACACCCTAACCCTAAAGTCCGTCACTATCGCATACTTACCTTACCCGCACCCTAACGTCCGTCACTATCGTATATTTACACATTCGCGCTAGTTTCACACGGTGATTTCAGCGTCGGGATTTTGAACTGTCGATCATTTCCATTGTCGGTCTTCTGGTGTCAGTGTTCTCGTTGTTGGCGTTTCAAGCTTTCTATGTTTTCAAGTAGATCCCCCAACACATACTGCACTTTTATCCCTCTTGAAACTGCTCCCCATGTAAAGTTCAAGGCATCGGTGGTGTCTGCTTTGGAACAGGAAGGGGACGACAGATTAAAGGATATCAGTTGTGGTCTCCACCAAATTATATCTCTTTTGACAAGCCTCAGCACTGGGATTTGAAAAGGCAATGGGTGATGGTCCTGGGACCAGTGAGACTACAGATATGACTGTATCTTTCTAGTGTGGAGTTTTGCCAGAGATATCATGAGTCTTATTGATGCAATGAGATCCAAAATCTGGAGGTATTCCCTCACAGTGACCAAAGTTTGACTAGAAAAACATAGAATCAGATAGAGCTACAGATCCATTTTCTCAGTCGAAGAAAAGCTCTTTGAACTGAACTGTCAACATCCGAGGAACACGATCGTGTGAAGGAGTCAAATTCTGAATGGTTCTCTTGGAATCCAAGTCATTGCAAAGATAAACAAGTCATCTAAACATGGAAAAATGTGGATACCCTGTAGTCTGCAATGAGCTACAAAGTACAGTTTTGTACCTACCATAAATGTAGATGTCCGAACTGGATAGCATCTGCAGTCATAACAACTGGGTTGTCCTGTCGTCAGGCAGCCCTTCGGTCGGCCGGATTCCAAAGTCTGGGTCCGGCTTCGGCTGATGTCGCACTTCACCCGACGTCATCTCTGCTGGCCTTCGGGTATAAAGGCATCAGCCGACGCCATTTTCCTCAGTGTTTCTTGCCCCAGATGCCAGTTGCCCTCTTGGAAGGCTAAATTTTGGATAAAGGCCAATGTTTCCAAAAAGATAGAAGGCAAACACAACAAATAAGCATGTATGTACATATACACAAACAAATACACCATAAGAGATCCCCCCCCAGCTAGCTATTAGGAGGGTAAATACCCTAGGAGTACCTCAGAGGGGAAGGAGGGTAATCCTGACTGCAGATGCTATCCAGTTCGGACATCTACATTTATGGTAGGTACAAAACTGTACTATGTCCTTCATGGATGCATCTGCAGTCATAACAACTGGGTAGAATACCATAGCCAACTAGGGGAGGAGGAAGAAAAAATTATGGTGTGGTTAGGATCCCTTGCAGTACAGCAGTGGCAAACCCTGCTCGGGATCTAGAATACAGAGGTAAATTATAATGCTTGGCAAATGTATGCACGGAGGTCCAAGTAGCCGCCTCAATAATGTCCTTGGTTGCCACTCCTCGTAAGAAAGCTGTGGTAGTGGCTGTAGCCCTTGTAGAATGAGGCCTTATGTTCTGTGGAATTGGTTTTCCATGGTAGGAGTAACAGAATCGTATGCAATTTCCTATCCATTTGGAGATTGTCTGTTTGGAAATTGCTTTTCCTTCCCTTCCTGTTGCATAGGCTACAAAAAGCTGGTCAGTTTTTCTGTTACTTTTGGTTCTGTCCAGGTAGTAGCGTAGCTGTCTATGTACATCCAAGGTATGCAGCATTCTTTCCCCTCTGTTTTGTGGATTGGGGAAGAAGGTAGGTAGGTGGATTGCCTGGTTTAAGGACACTCTGGATACCACCTTAGGCATAAATGTAGGGTTAGTTTTCATGGACACCCTATCTTGATGAAAGATTAGGAAGGGTTGCACTGCCATTAAGGCCTGAAGTTCAGAAACCCTCCTTGCTGAGGTAATTGCCAGTAGGAAAGCAGTTTTCCATGACAGGTGCTGTAGATCTGCTGTTGCTGCTGGTTCAAACGGAGGGAGTGTCAACTTTTCTAGCACAAAGTTCAAGTCCCATGCTGGCAATGGTGGTTTCCTAGGAGGTTTTACATTCTTGATCCCTCTGAGGAATTGCCTGAGTAGAGGATGTGAAAAGACAGGTGGCTCAAAGCTGTATTCTGCTGAAATAGCTGATGCATGTATCTTGATGGAGGAATAGGACAGGCCTGTATGTAGAAGCTCTGCCAAATACTCCAGAATGTTAGGAATATCTATATTCGACACATCCTTTCCTCTTTCAGCACTCCAAATGACAAACCTTTTCCATTTTCCTGCATAGTTCCTTCTTGTTGAAGGTCTGCGGGCTTCAAGGATAATGTCTTTAACCCTTTGGGAAAGATCTGGATTAGTTGCTGCTATGTGATGTTCCAGGCAGTCAGTTGCAAAGTTTTTAGGTTTGGATGTATGATGCTGTAGTTGTTCTGAGTTAACATCAAAGGCATCAGGGGTATTGACTACATTTTCTCCCGAGACATGCTTCTCAGCAATGGGTACCAGTGTTGTCTTGGCCAGTTCGGAGCTATCAGGATTATCCTTGGACATTCCTCCTTGATTTTCAGTAATACCCTGTGTATCAAGGGAAGAGGTGGAAATGCATATGCTATCAGATCTTTCCAGCTGAAGGAGAGCGAATCCACCTTCCATGCAAGTGGATGGAATGTCCTTGTGCAGAATTTTTTGAGCTGGTGATTGAGAGGGGAAGCGAATAGATCTATTTGTGGCATTCCCCATTTCTTTGTGATGGTCTTGAAGATGTCCGGGTGTAGCATCCATTCGTGAGCATCCGAGGTGGTTCTGCTTAACATGTCTGCTAGAGTGTTCTCCTTTCCCGGTACAAATATTGCCTGTAACTGGATGTTGTAGCTGAGTGCCAGATTCCAAAGGTCCAAAGTCATTCTGCATAGGGGGTATGAATGAGTGCCTCCCTGTTTGTTGATGTACCACATGACTGTGGTGTTGTCTGTCCTTATCATCAAATGACCTTCTTTGAGGAATGGTCTGAATTTTTGGATTGCCAGTTTTACTGCCAGCATTTCTTTTTGGTTGATGTGCAGGTGCAGCTGGTCCTGGGTCCACAATCCTTGTACGCATTTGTCCAGCATGTGTGCCCCCCATCCTAGGTCTGAGGCGTCTGTTGTGATGGTTTGGCTTGCTCGAAAGTTGTGGAAGGGTAGGCCTGGGTTTGACTGGCATGCTTGAGCCCACCATAGGAACTCCTGTTTTAGGCATGGGATTAGTGGTATTTCCGCTTCTAGGCTGTGCCTGTGTTGGGACCATAAATTCTTTAGGTACCACTGTAGTTTTCTCATATGCAGTCTGGCATGTGGGACCAAGATTATGCATGATGCCATGAAGCCCAAGGCCTGCAGAACTTTTCTTGCTGTTAGTTTGTTCTGTTTTGTTAATGCCAAGAAGTAAAGAGGGAGTTCTTTCTGTTTTTCTGCAGTTAGGAATGCCATTTGTCTTACTGTGTCCAATTCCGCGCCCAAGAATGTTCTTGTTTGGGATGGTATCAGCCTTGACTTTTGTAAATTGACTGTGTATCCCAGGGCTTGTAGCAAGTAAATGACCCTTTGTAAATCTGTTTTCAGCTTGCTTTTGTTGTCCGCTTGTAGCAGGCAGTCGTCCAGGTATGGATAAATTTGGATTCCCTGTAGTCTGCAGTGGGCGATTACTGATGCCAGGCATTTTGTGAATACTCTGGGCGCAGTAGATAAGCCAAAGGGCAATGCTGAGAATTGATAATGCTCTGATCCTGCAAGAAATCTGAGGTATCTTCTGCAATTTGGTCGAATGGGGACGTGCAGGTATGCCTCCTTGAGATCTAGAGTTACCAGCCAACACTCCTTGCCCAGCATGGGAAGAAGTTGCTGTAGGGTCAGCATTTTGAATTTTGGGACAATGATATATGTGTTTAAGATGGACAGGTCTAGAATAGGTCTCCAACTTTTTTCTTTTCTTGGTACTAGGAAGAGTCTGGAGTAGAATCCTTTGCCCTGTTCTGTTATTGGTACTCTTTCCACAGCTCTCATCTTTGTTAATTGCATTATCTGCTGTAGAGCTTCTATTTTTTGATTTGGAGGCAGGTTTGGCATTCCTCTTTTGACTGGTAAGGTGTGGAAGTGGAACCGGTAGCCGTGGTCTATGGTTTGCAAAATCCACTTGTCTTTTGTGATGTAGTGCCAATTTTTCGAAAATAAGGCTAACTTTCCGCCTAATGGTGCTGCTATTTGCTCCCTGGTAGGCGGAGTTAGAGCCAAGTCACTGTGATTGTCCTGTTGCAGTGGTAGTGGTTGTGTCTGTGCCTCTGTTATTACCTTGCCACTGTCGTCCTCTGTAGGCACCTCCTCTGGATTGATTTCTGCCTCTGGAGCGTCTATTCCTGCCCCTTTGGGATCTTGTGGAGTCAGGAAAGGACCAATTTTTGGCAGGCCAGTTCCTGCTAAACCTTGGGGGCTGAACCTGTAAGAAATCTTTAACTGTTTGTACAGATTTTGCCTTTTCTTCCATTTTCTTCATTACCTGCTGGGCAGGTGTACCAAATAAACTGGCCTTATCCATAGGAGCATCTAATAGCTTAGCTTTAACATGATCCGGTAAGACCTGCTCTTTCAACCATGCATGTCTTCTTATCACTGTGCCAGTCATGGCTGATCTAAATGAAGCCTCCAGTGCATCATAGCCACATTTTAAGGAATGGTTGCTAACCTGTTGTATGTTATTCACCATTTCTAATACATATTTCTTATCTATAGATTCATCAGAGGATAGTTTTTTAGTTAACTTTTTTACCCCATCTGTCTAAGGACCTGGATTCCCTTTCTGAAGGTATAGGGTTTTTTGCTGTGGTCGAGGCTACTGCCTTAGGCCCCTGGGAAATAGTTTCGGGGTCTGCCAGAGGGGCCTTGTATAGGTGGTGATGAGTGTCTGGTACCCTGTAAAATCTATCAGGTTTGGCAGGGGCTGGAGGTAAAGAATCAGGAGCAGTGCAGACATCATTAAATGCATCATCCACAACAGGCAAAACAGGAGGAATAGCTAAGGGCCTATGTTGTGGTAAGTGCAGAAAAGTCCTAAGCCTTTTCCTAGAATCTGAAAAGTCTTGTCCCTGCCATTGGAATTGCTCTCTCATGGCATGTAAGGTTTCCCCAAAGGAAAATTCCTCTGGTGGGGAGGCAGCTGGAATGGATTCTTCAGCATCAGAGTCTTCATAAGTAGAAAAAGGATCCTCTGGCTGATCTGTAATGTCGGAGTCATCCGCAGAATCATCAGAGGACACTGGCTCGGGGGGCTCTGTCCTAGGTCTCTTTCTGGGGCTGAGAGGCCCTGTCTGGGTGAGATTGGGATGCCCTAATTAAGGATATTAAATCTTCTGCCAGAGTAAGCATTTGTGAACTGGAAGTGGGCCTGTGTGAGGGAGGTTTTACAGGCACTGACTTAGCAGATTTGGCTGCTTTAGCCCTGGCAAAGGCCTTGATAGACATGGCTGCAGGGGGTCTAGCAGCACCACGTGCTGGGGTTGAGACATCCAAAGGGATGGTGTCTGATAACTCACTGGAAGCCACAGTTGTAGGCAAAATTTCTGAGGCCGATTCAGGTAAAGTAGCGGGAGCCTCAGTAGTAGTCATGGATTCGGCTGAAGATTGACCAGTTTTCTCGGTTTCGGCTGAAACCGAGACACTCGTGGCTTGCTTAACCGTGGTTTCGGCCGAAACCGTGGACCGCGAGTGTCGGTCTTTTTCCTTGCGTTTTTTAACAATTTGGGTAGTCGGAGGATCCGACGGCATAATGTATGCAAAGTCTGAGCCGAAAAACTGTTCAGCAAACTCCGACCGGCCTAGCGTTCGTCGGTTGAAGGAAGCACAGGCCGAACAGGCTGCTACGTCATGGTCTGGGCCTAAGCAAGGCAGACAGTAAGAGTGGAAATCTTTATGAGGTATTTGTTTCCCACAAGTTAAACAGTTATTGACTTTTTCTGACATCGGCTGAGGCAAGAAAGAGTCCCCAACGGGGTACTTAGCTTTTAGAAGTCTTGAGTAGTATTCGGTAGTAGTAATCTCTGGATCTGACCGACCGGCACTTGCGAACAGCTTCTGCTTCGGGCACCACGCGGCAAGAAAGACTGAGGAAAATGGCGTTGGCTGATGCCTTTATACCCGAAGACCAGCAGAGATGACGTCGGGTGAAGTGCGACATCAGCCGAAGCCGGACCCAGACTTTGGAATCCGGCCGACCGAAGGGCTGCCTGACGACAGGACAACCTAGTTGTTATGACTGCAGATGCATCCATGAAGGACATCTGGAGCTAGACATTGAACACTCTTGGTGCAGTGGATAGACCAAAGTGTAAGGCAGAGAAAGTACAGTTCTGTACACTTACTATAAATGTAGATGTTTGAGTGTATTCACTGTTGCAGTCATTACATTTGGGTTATCTGCTTGCCGTAGCCCTCAGTCGGCCTGATTAACAAAGTATTGGGTCCTGCGTCGGTTGCTGTCCCTTCTTCCATGACGTTGGGTCGTCAGGGGTATAAAACATGCAGTCGACGCCATTACATCAGTTTTTCTTGCCCCAGATGTCAGGTGCCCCCAAATGTGAAGCAATTAAATCTATAATACAAAGACATACCTCCAACAAAAAAGCAAATACACCAAAAACCTTTTTGAGCATAGTGAGTGAGAGTAGAAGTATAGCCAAAAGAAAAAATGGGGCAGGAGGGAGGGTAACTAGGACTGCAACAGTGAATACACTCAAACATCTACATTTATGGTAAGTGTACACAACTGTGCTATGTTCTTCGTGTTTCACTGTTGCAGTCATTACATTTGGGTAGATTCCCCAAAGCTAAGGTTGGAAGGAGGAATTTAAATAGAATTAGGACCAGCTATAAGGCCCTGCAAGACTGCAGTGGCAAAGCCAGCTCTGGATTTAGAGAAAATTGGCACATGATAATGCTTGGTGAAAGTATGTACAGAACTCCAGGTAGCAGCTTCTAGGATGTCCCTTGTAAGGACGCCTCTGAGAAAGGATGCAGCCCTGGTTGAATGGGGTCTGATGCCCTGTGGGATAGGTTTTCCATGGTGCTTATAGCAGAAATGAATGCAGTGGCCTATCCATTTTGAAATGGTTTGCTTTGAAATAGCCTTCCCCTCTGTCCCTGTAGCAAATGCCATCAGCAGTTGTCCAGATTTCCTTTGAGGTTTAGTCCTGTGCAAGTAGAATCTAAGTTGTCTGTGCACATCTAAGGAGTGCAGTATCCATTCCCCTTTGTTCTGTGAGTTAGGAAAAGAAGGTAGGCAAATGAATGGACTGATTAAGAGCCACACTGGATACCACCTTGGGCATGAAGGAGGGATTGGTTCTGAGGGACACCCTGTCCGCATGAAAGATGATGAAAAGTTCCACTGCCATAAGTGCCTGTAATTCAGATACCCTTTTTGCAGAAGTGATTGCTAAAAGAAAAGCTGTTTTCCAGGAAATGAATTTTAAATCTGTAGTAGCAGCTGGCTCGAAAGGAGGAAAAGTGAGTTTCTCCAAGACAAAGTTAAGGTCCCAAGCTGGAGTTGGAGCTCTCCTGGGTGGCGTTACATTTTTGGCCCCTCCGAGGAACTGCTTGAGCAGTGGGTGAGAGAAAAGGGGAGGTTCTGTGCTATAATGAGCTGAAATGGCTGAGGCATGAATTTTGACAGAGGAAAAGGGCAAGCCCTTATGAAGCATCTCAGTCAAATATTGTAGAATCTGAGGTAAATTGGGCACTGCTGCGCTCATCCTTTGAGATTGGTTCCAGGTACAAAATCTTTTCCATTTTGCAGCATAAGATTTTCTAGTACTAGGCCTCCTAGCCTCTAAAATTATATCCATCACTGATTTACTGAGGGGTGATGGCAGACTTTCCACCTTGAAGCTTGCTTAGACTATGGCATTGTGCCCCGGGGGATGCGCGTGCTGTGCATGCCATCCCAAGGGGATAGGTATCCTGAGCTGCTGGCTAGATGGCAATCAATAAACATAAATACTAGTTATTCATACATGGACTTGCTCAACGAGTTTTTTGCTAAAGAAATCGAAATACTCAGGAAGGATTTCCTGGTGTTGCAACAAAAACTAGAGAATGACTATATAGAAGATTGGTGTAAGAAGAAATTGAAAGAGTTGTATACCACCTTTAATGATAATGATGCAAAGTTGTGCTCACAGAAAATGGGGAAACTCCGTAGGGACTACGAGGATTTCTCCAAAGGGAACATTTTTGTTTGGCACAAACAGAGAACTTCCACTACGGCCGACGTGGTTAAGGGCACCAATAGGAACACACCACACTACGAGACGAGGGCAGGACAGTTCGAACGACGTACTACGGCAGGAGCAGTTATGGCGCCCGCACTAACTATTTTGGGAGAAGACTCCGTTACTTTACACGTGCCACGGGTTCTTGACGTTGAACCTGTTAATGGTACTGGCACTGGTTCTGTTTCAGTTTTGGTGTCGGAAGACGGAGGAGAGAATACAGGGGATACGCTTGGTCGGGTCGACACCACTGTTGCATCCGATTCCACAGGAGGTACGACAGCAGTTCCTGATAGTAAGGCTGGTGGTTCTGGCACTACCGTTGTTCATGATGTGGGTCTAAGCTCTGGGGCACGACCAAAGACAAGATTAACACAGAATCATTTTTTGGACTTACTACCGGTGCAGGTGAAGAAGAAGGGCCCCTGGAAACGCTCGTTAAGCGACGACAGGGAGTTCTTGAAAAAGAGACGGACTCTAGATTGACTTTTAGTGAGTGTGATAACATTGTTTTTAATTTATCTTCACGTCATTTAACTCAAATTGAATTAACGGTACTGAATAAAGGTTTAACGTTCATTCCTAGCAGAATGTGCACATATCAAGAGGTATTATTAGATATCATGCAGTACTGTCGAAATTTAATGTTAGGTAAACTTTTTGGCAATGTTGACAACACACAAGCTATCTTGAGAAAACCCAGTGGGTTTGTACCGGCCCTAACACCGGCTTTACAATTGTTCATTAACCAATGTGACCATGATTTGCTACATTATTTTCAGCAGAGCGATAGGGAAAAATATTATAATTTAACCAGTGAACAAAGATCAGCTCTGACTAGGTTATGTGAATATACTGATGTTACGATTAAAATGGCTGATAAGGGAGGTTCAGTCGTTGTTATGGACACCGATTGGTACATTAACAGATTGAATACACTCTTATCAGATACGGGGACGTATCACCACATTAATCCCATTGACGTAAGGAGAATTATAGACAGGGTCCATAGCAAATTGCGATGCTTGGGACAACGTTTATTGCTTACACCTCAACAACTAGAATTCTTACATATTGATAAACCCACAACACCAGTATTTAAAGCATTGCCCAAGGTGCATAAGAGCCTAGTTGACCCACCCCTTAGACCGATAGAATCGGGCAGGGGGTGGGTCACTGAAAACATCTCAATATGGTTGGAGGTGACTCTTAGACCATATGTAGCCTCTATGAAACACATCTTGAAAGATACAGGACACTTTCTAACTTTGGTTGGGGGTATTAAACAAGAGGAGTTATTGGGGAATTATTTAATGGTCACCTTGGATGTGAACAATTTGTTCACTGTGATTAACAATGAATATGGTATACGGGCTATAAGGACACTTCTTACTACATTAGAGCTTACACATGATAGAATAGAGTTGATTGTTGAGCTATTAACCCTGGTATTAGAGAACAATATTTTCCTAGGGACCGATAGCATATATAGGCAGGCACAGGGGATAGCCATGGGCACCCCCTGTGCCAATACCTATGCTAATCTTGTACTTTCCCATTGGGAAAGGATGTTTGTGTTTAGTGATCATGCCTGGAAAGAACATCTTTATATGTATCTGCGTTTTGTAGATGACATATTTGTTTTGTGGAAGGGCACGGAGGAAGAACTAAATAGGTTTATAGAATATTTACACACCACCACCACCTTTCTTAGGTTTAGTGTAACGACTTCGAAAGAGGCCATAGATTTTTTAGATGTATGCTTGGAACAAAATAGGGATGGTTTCTGTTCTAAATTGTTCAGGAAAGAGTGTTGGAGGAACACTCTATTATCATTCGACAGCATGCACCCGAGACACACCTTTCCCAATGTGGTGCAGGGTCAGATAGGAAGGATTTCAAGATTGAGTAGGGACAATCAACAGTTTGAGGAGGAGGTAGGTCATCTTGGTGAATGCTTAGTCAGTAGGGGCTATAGTGAGGAAATGGTGGGTACAATCATAAATAAGAACAAACCATATAGATATACCAAGTATAGACCTTGGTTAGCTGTAACAGGCAACACCACAACCAATAAAGGGGTTGATGCAACTAGGTCCACCCGTCGTAAAGTGGCACTCGCATATGGCAGTGATGCAAGAGGGGTTTGTGACATCATACGAAAAAATTGGAATATCATAGTGAGTGATGAATGCCTAAGGGGTATGGTTGGGACTCATCCTGAGTTTGTTTATAAGAGGAACAAAAATTTAAAAGATTTGTTATGTAAAGAAAAGAAGGCGTTGGGTAATGGAAGCAGCATGGGTAAAGCAGGGACTATAGCTTGTGGATCCTGCAAAGCCTGCAGTCTCATTAAGAAAGGAGTGGAGTTTCGACATCCTAATAACAACAGGACATACTTATTCAAGGGCAGGGCCAACTGTAGGACTACTGATGTAGTCTATATTGCGGAGTGCTGTTCGTGCTCGAGTTACTATGTGGGGAAGACCAACCAGATGTTGAAGGTTAGGATTCTCCAGCACATGTCTAATATTAAGAATAAGGACGAACGTAACGCACTATATAGGCATGTGAAAGAACATCCCTCACATAAATTCATGTTTAGGGTCATTGTCAACCTGAATCTCACCCATAGGGGGGGTGATATTAAACTAAGTACAGAACTGGCTGAATCTAAGTGGATCCTGGAATTGACAGCACATAGGGCTCCAGGGTTGAATGATGTTGTTCCTCTTAAGCCCACCCTTTGTAAAAGGCGGGTTTTTTATTGATTTTGATTGGATAGAAATTGTTTTAAAAGTAGTTTTATGTTGTGTTGTATTTTATCTGAGGAAGGGTAATAACCCGAAAGCGCTCATCCTGTTTTGCATTTGTTTGGTTCTTTGGAATAAAACTTTTTATATATAGCAAGCAGTATCCAGCAACGTTATTTCGTTTATCTTTGGATTATTTTATACGTTTTGCTGGGTTTTGGCAGAGCAACGGCCCTTTTGTCTTGGATTCTACATTTGTTTTTGGGGTCATTGTTGCGATGCATGCTGGAGAAATTGATACGATGAGAGTGGAAGACAACCAGGGAGCTAACAACCTTTCCATAGGAAGTTGGTGTGCGAATCGCTTTATTTCTTCCACGAATCCGTTGCTTAATCTAGGCTTTGGTGTAAGACAAGGGAAACAAGTAGGTACATCTACTCCCATGGCCATGGACAGGTCATTTGATGACAACTTGAGAGACTTTAGTTATAAAGTCTCTAGACTACAGCGTCTGCAATGGCAGACTTTCCACCTTGAAGCTTGCTTAGACTATGGCATTGTGCCCCGGGGGATGCGCGTGCTGTGCATGCCATCCCAAGGGGATAGGTATCCTGAGCTGCTGGCTAGATGGCAATCAATAAACATAAATACTAGTTATTCATACATGGACTTGCTCAACGAGTTTTTTGCTAAAGAAATCGAAATACTCAGGAAGGATGTCCTGGTGTTGCAACAAAAACTAGAGAATGACTATATAGAAGATTGGTGTAAGAAGAAATTGAAAGAGTTGTATACCACCTTTAATGATAATGATGCAAAGTTGTGCTCACAGAAAATGGGGAAACTCCGTAGGGACTACGAGGATTTCTCCAAAGGGAACATTTTTGTTTGGCACAAACAGAGAACTTCCACTACGGCCGACGTGGTTAAGGGCACCAATAGGAACACACCACACTACGAGATGAGGGCAGGACAGTTCGAACGACGTACTACGGCAGGAGCAGTTATGGCGCCCGCACTAACTATTTTGGGAGAAGACTCCGTTACTTTACACGTGCCACGGGTTCTTGATGTTGAACCTGTTAATGGTACTGGCACTGGTTCTGTTTCAGTTTTGGTGTCGGAAGACGGAGGAGAGAATACAGGGGATACGCTTGGTCGGGTCGACACCACTGTTGCATCCGATTCCACAGGAGGTACGACAGCAGTTCCTGATAGTAAGGCTGGTGGTTCTGGCACTACCGTTGTTCATGATGTGGGTCTACGCTCTGGGGCACGACCAAAGACAAGATTAACACAGAATCATTTTTTGGACTTACTACCGGTGCAGGTGAAGAAGAAGGGCCCCTGGAAACGCTCGTTAAGCGACGACAGGGAGTTCTTGAAAAAGAGACGGACTCTAGATTGACTTTTAGTGAGTGTGATAACATTGTTTTTAATTTATCTTCACGTCATTTAACTCAAATTGAATTAACGGTACTGAATAAAGGTTTAACGTTCATTCCTAGCAGAATGTGCACATATCAAGAGGTATTATTAGATATCATGCAGTACTGTCGAAATTTAATGTTAGGTAAACTTTTTGGCAATGTTGACAACACACAAGCTATCTTGAGAAAACCCAGTGGGTTTGTACCGGCCCTAACACCGGCTTTACAATTGTTCATTAACCAATGTGACCATGATTTGCTACATTATTTTCAGCAGAGCGATAGGGAAAAGTATTATAATTTAACCAGTGAACAAAGATCAGCTCTGACTAGGTTATGTGAATATACTGATGTTACGATTAAAATGGCTGATAAGGGAGGTTCAGTCGTTGTTATGGACACCGATTGGTACATTAACAGATTGAATACACTCTTATCAGATACGGGGACGTATCACCACATTAATCCCATTGACGTAAGGAGAATTATAGACAGGGTCCATAGCAAATTGCGATGCTTGGGACAACGTTTATTGCTTACACCTCAACAACTAGAATTCTTACATATTGATAAACCCACAACACCGGTATTTAAAGCATTGCCCAAGGTGCATAAGAGCCTAGTTGACCCACCCCTTAGACCGATAGTATCGGGCAGGGGGTGGGTCACTGAAAACATCTCAATATGGTTGGAGGTGACTCAGACCATATCTAGCCTCTATGAAACACATCTTGAAAGATACAGGACACTTTCTAACTTTGGTTGGGGGTATTAAACAAGAGGAGTTATTGGGGAATTATTTAATGGTCACCTTGGATGTGAACAATTTGTTCACTGTGATTAACAATGAATATGGTATACGGGCTATAAGGACACTTCTTACTACATTAGAGCTTACACATGATAGAATAGAGTTGATTGTTGAGCTATTAACCCTGGTATTAGAGAACAATATTTTCCTAGGGACCGATAGCATATATAGGCAGGCACAGGGGATAGCCATGGGCACCCCCTGTGCCAATACCTATGCTAATCTTGTACTTTCCCATTGGGAAAGGATGTTTGTGTTTAGTGATCATGCCTGGAAAGAACATCTTTATATGTATCTGCGTTTTGTAGATGACATATTTGTTTTGTGGAAGGGCACGGAGGAAGAACTAAATAGGTTTATAGAATATTTACACACCACCACCACCTTTCTTAGGTTTAGTGTAACGACTTCGAAAGAGGCCATAAATTTTTTAGATGTATGCTTGGAACAAAATAGGGCTGGTTTCTGTTCTAAATTGTTCAGGAAAGAGTGTTGGAGGAACACTCTATTATCATTCGACAGCATGCACCCGAGACACACCTTTCCCAATGTGGTGCAGGGTCAGATAGGAAGGATTTCAAGATTGAGTAGGGACAATCAACAGTTTGAGGAGGAGGTAGGTTATCTTGGTGAATGCTTAGTCAGTAGGGGCTATAGTGAGGAAATGGTGGGTACAATCATAAATAAGAACAAACCATATAGATATACCAAGTATAGGCCTTGGTTAGATGTAACAGGCAACACCACAACCAATAAAGGGGTTGATGCAACTAGGTCCACCCGTCGTAAAGTGGCACTCACATATGGCAGTGATGCAAGAGGGGTTTGTGACATCATACGAAAAAATTGGAATATCATAGTGAGTGATGAATGCCTAAGGGGTATGGTTGGGACTCATCCTGAGTTTGTTTATAAGAGGAACAAAAATTTAAAAGATTTGTTATGTAAAGAAAAGAAGGCGTTGGGTAATGGAAGCAGCATGGGTAAAGCAGGGACTATAGCTTGTGGATCCTGCAAAGCCTGCAGTCTCATTAAGAAAGGAGTGGAGTTTCGACATCCTAATAACAACAGGACATACTTATTCAAGGGCAGGGCCAACTGTAGGACTACTGATGTAGTCTATATTGCGGAGTGCTGTTCATGCTCGAGTTACTATGTGAGGAAGACCAACCAGATGTTGAAGGTTAGGATTCTCCAGCACATGTCTAATATTGAGAATAAGGACGAACTTAACGCACTATATAGGCATGTGAAAGAACATCCCTCACATAAATTCATGTTTAGGGTCATTGTCAACCTGAATCTCACCCATAGGGGGGGTGATATTAAACTAAGTACAGAACTGGCTGAATCTAAGTGGATCCTGGAATTGACAGCACATAGGGCTCCAGGGTTGAATGATGTTGTTCCTCTTAAGCCCACCCTTTGTAAAAGGCGGGTTTTTTATTGATTTTGATTGGATAGAAATTGTTTTAAAAGTAGTTTTATGTTGTGTTGTATTTTATCTGAGGAAGGGTAATAACCCGAAAGCGCTCATCCTGTTTTGCATTTGTTTGGTTCTTTGGAATAAAACTTTTTATATATAGCAAGCAGTATCCAGCAACGTTATTTCGTTTATCTTTGGATTATTTTATACGTTTTGCTGGGTTTTGGCAGAGCAACGGCCCTTTTGTCTTGGGTGGTAAATAAGAGATTAGGTAATTAGCCAGGCTGCAAGGTTCAGGGTTTGCAGCTGAGGGTGCAGAATCTGGTTCTCCTGCTGAGACAACAGGGAAGGAGTCTGAGGCAGGTGCCATGGGGCCAAGCGTGACACACTGCGTAGGAGGGAGTACCAGCGTTGTTGTGGCCAGTCTGGTGCAATTAAAATTGTCCTTGGCTTGTCCTGTTTGATCTTTAGTAGTACCTTGGAGAGCAGAGGCAAAGGAGGAAAAGCATAAACTGATAGGTTTTTCCAGCTGAAGGATAGAGCATTCACTTTCCAAGCTAGTTTATGGGGAATCCTTGTGCAAAATGTGTCCAATTGATGGTTCTGGGGGCTATATCTGGGCTCCCCCATTTGCTTGTCAACATGTTGAAAATCCTTGGTTCCAGTTTCCACTCATGTGGGTCCATGAGGTTTCTGCTTAGTCCATCTGCCAGTGTATTTAGTTTTCCTGGCAGGAATTGAGCTTGTAGACTCACTTGGTAGCTCAAGGCTGTGTTCCACAATGCCATGGCTAGTCTACAGAGAGGGTAATAGTGTGTACCCCCCCCCTGCTTGTTTATGTACCATATGACCATGGTGTTGTCCGTCTTTACCATTAGTTGTCCTGGAAGAATGCGGTCCTTGAAGGCTGTCAGAGCCTTCTGTACCGTTAACATTTCCTTTTGATTTATGTGTAGGTGCATTTGACTTGAGTTCTATTTGCCCTGAATGCACTTCCCTGCCAGGTGAGCCCCCCCATGCATAGTCTGATGCATCTGTTAAGGTTTGAGCGGCAGGGGGTAGCATGAATGGTAGTCCCCCATTTTGGTGGCAGGCCTCTACCCACCAAAGGAACTCTAGGCGTAGGTAAGGTATGACAGGAATCATTGCTTCTAGATCCTGTGAATGTTGACACCATAGGCTTTTGAGATACCATTGCAGTTTCCTCATATGCAGCCTTGCATATGGAATTAGAATAATGCAGGAGGCCATAAACCCCAAGGCTTGCAGTATTTGCCTTGCAGATAACTGGGTTTTTGTGGCCACTTTTTTGAAGTAGGTTGTCAAATGAATCCGTTTCTCTGGCGTGAGGAAAGCCATCTGGGAAGTTGTATTCCAGCTTGTTCCCAGGAATATAATTTGTTGACAGGGTACCAGGTGTAATTTCTTTACGTTTATGGTGTACCCCAGACAAGTCAGTACCCTTTGAACAAAGGCCAGATGATTCAAAAGTATGTCCTGGCTTTCTGCCTGAATTAGACAATCGTCCAGGTATGAGTATATTTGAATATTTCTTTGCCTGCAAAATACAATGACTGGAGCTAGGCACTTTGTGAATACCCTGGGTGCAGTAGATAAACCAAAGGGCAGTGCAGAGAACTGATAGTGCATGTAGCCTGCTTTGAAGTGAAGGTATCTTCTGCACGACTCCGATAGGGATGTGCAGGTATGCTTCTTTTAAGTCTAGTGTTACCAACCATGCATCTTTGCCTAGCATAGGAAGCAGCTGGTGAAGAGTCAGCATCTTGAATTTTGGAATCATCAGAAAGGTATATAGAGTAGAAAGGTCCAGGATAGGATGCCATGTATTGCCTTTTCTGGGTACCAGGAAAAGTCTCGAATAGAAACCTTGTCCCTTTTTCTCTTCTGGTACCAACTGAATAGTCCCCATGCTTAAGAGAGAGAGTACTTGATTTTGGGCCTCTGTCCACTGAGTTGGGGTTAGATCTGGCCACCCGCTTGGTGTTGGTAAGGTGTGGAAGTGAAATCTGTATCCTTGGGACACTATATTTAAAACCCATTTGTCCTGGGTAATGAGTTCCCATTTTTTGGCCTGCAGACCCATCTTTCCGCCTAAAGGAGCATTCAACTGGGAAGTGCTTGGAAGTTTTAAAAGCAAGTCATTGAGACAGTTTTCCATAGGGGGGAGTCTTACTACTCCCTGATTTGGGTGCGGAAATCCCCCACTGCTTAGTCTTGTGCGTCCCCTGGGACTGAAACCTGGGGTTTCTGCTGTGTCTGGGTTTGCCTTGAGAAGACCTGGTAGGGACTGGAAAGGACCAATTCTTAGAGGGCCAGTATCTGCTAAATCTAGGAGGCTGAACTTGTAAGAAATCTTTAATAGTTTGCATAGATTTAGCTTTATCTTCCATCTTTTTAAGAACTCCCTCAGCCTTGTTGCCAAACAGGCGGTCCTGATTTAAGGGAGCATCCAACAATTCAGCTTTAACATGATCAGGCAAAGATTTGCTCCTTAAGCCAAGCATGCCTTCTGAGCACAGACCCAGTAACAGCAGCCCTGCAAGAGGCCTCTAATGAATCAAATCCACATTGCAAAGTATGTTTTCCAACCTGTTCAGCAGAATGCATTAAATCCTGTAATTCTTTATTTTCCGCACAGTCAGGAATCAAAATAATTTTATGTTTAAGCAATCCAATAACATGTTGCTGATACTTTTAACATATGAAACTGTCAGTTTAAAGCCCTAATGGCCAAGGTTGCAGAAGTGTAAACCTTTTTACCCCATCTATCCAGCACCCTGGAGTCTCTATCAGAAGGGGTAGGATTTTTAGCAGTTCATAGGTAGGTACTAGGCTATCTGCCCGAGGGCATTTATAAGCCTAGCCAGAGTGTGTCAGCTTTCGCCTCCCCATTGATTAATTAACTGAGCCTCTGTCAAGAAGAGCCAATGAAGTGATCCCAGGGGTGTATTTTCTGTTACCCATCCACTCATCAAGGTTTATCTTGAAGCGTGTTAGTGAGGGGCTCTGCCTAATGTAGTTAGGAATTTCGTTCCAAAGCATGGGAAGTCTCTGTGACAGGAATCTATCTCTCCAGCATGTTCTATTTATTGTTGCGGCGAGGTTTAGCTCACTAGAGCGAGTGGCTCGCAGTGACTTGGATTTCTTTAGGTGGAGCATGTCCATCAATTCTGAGTTGGACATGGCTTTGTAAGTCAGGCAGAGATTACCTCTGAGTGAGTGATATGCCACTGAGTACAGCTGGAGTTTTTCCAGTCGGACTGCATAGGACATATGTTTGAGACCAGTAATCCTCTTGGTGAGGTACTTTTGTGGTCTTTTCAGCTGTTGGAAGTGTCTTGTGAGGTACATTCCAAATGGGGCACTGTACTCTATGATGGGTCTGATGAGTGACGAGTAGAGGGGCACTATAACCTCTTTATTGCTAGATGCGAACCCTTTAGTAATTAGATGGGCTACATAGAAGTATTTCCTAACTACTTTGGCAATATGATTGTCAAAGGAGAGATTACTATCTACCTGGGTCCCCAGATCTCTTATTACCTCTTCTGTATTAAGGAGGCTGCCACATATGTGGTAATTCATGGGTGTTTTGTTTTTCCCAAACGGGATGACTTTGCATTTTTTTGCATTTAGCTTGAGACCATGACTTTGGCGCCAGGTGTCCGTCTCGGTAAGGCCCTTTTGGAGAATGTCTGTGTCAGCTGGTGAGTCAATTATGGCTCCCAGTTTGCAGTCATTGGCAAACTTGGTTAGCCATAGTCCTCCTGTGTTTGCCTGTACTTCTGAGAAGTATATGCTGAACAGTAGGGGTCCCAGGACCGAGCCTTGTGGGATACCACTTTGACTGGTTTAGTGTCGGACCTGGAGCCCGCTATTCTTACCGTGTGAGTTCTGTCTGTAAGCCAATTGGTAACCCATCTCGTGACTTAGGGGTTTATGTTCAGGCTGGTGAGTTTTTCTATATTTCCCGAGTGGGGAATGGTGTTAAAAGCCTTGGTGAGTTCAAGGTAGGCTGTGTGAACAACCTTCCCCTCATCTATGGCCTTGGTGACTGTCTCGAAAATGTCAACCAGGTTTAGTAGGCATGATCTACCCTTAACAAAGCCAAACTGGGTCGGGTCAAGTGTTTGGAGGTTCTCAATGTCTTTGTTAATGAGTTCCATGATGATGCGCTCCACAGGCTTGCAGACCAGGCTAGTCAGGCTTATGGGGCGATAGTTACTAGGGTCAGTTGTGGCCCCTCCTTTGTGGAACGGAATAACCATTGCTGTGCGCTATAGCCTTAATAATTTAATATTTTTCTTCGGTAAAGGGTGTGTCTGTAGTGTGTTTGTGTTGTTGTCAGGCACTCCTTTCACCATGTCAAAAGACGCTAAGGTCTCAGGCTTCAAGAAGTGTGACTCGTGCTGTCAGAAAATGTCTCTGACAGACGGTCACACTTCTTGTGTGTATTGCCTGGGACCTTTGCACCGCAGGACTCTTGTGCTGTTTGTCATGGTTTTAGCCCTAGAGTCCTGCAGGAATGCAAGAACAAATTAATCTTGCGGGGCTTATTAAAGCCTGAAGGCCCCCCGACTCAGTCTGTGTCGGGTAAGCCTTCTAAAACTTCCAAACAGTCGGCTCCGGTTTCTGAGTCGACTGCTGGAAAAGTTAAGTCGGCTTCGGCCGGAGCCGATGTTTCCAAGCCTCATACTGTTACCTCGGCTCCGGCTGGAGCCGAGGCTGATAAAACTCCATTGGCTCCGATACTCTTATCGGAGCCACAGTCTAGGAAGAGATCCAGATCCCCTTCTATCGGCTCCGTGCATTCGGCGCCAGGATCCCCTCTTCTTTCCGAACGGAGCCATAAAATTCATTCCTCACGGTCTTCCAGGTTATCTGACCACGATTTGCAAAGGGTAGTGAGTAGACTTCTCAAGTCCGAGGCACTGGCCCAAATGCTGCATAGCCCGACTCAGCAGTCAGTGGCTATTCCCGTTCCCCAATACATTCCTCCTCCGACTCCTCTGAGTTCGGAGCCAGGGCTTGTCGGAGCCATGACTGTCGGTGCATCGGATCCGATACCTTCCCTTTTGGCTCCGTCGTCTGCTCCAATCTCCTCCTTGGAGGGATCTTGGCGCCGAGCTTCCCTTGTCTGCTCGAGGGGGCGAGTTGCATCGGACCCTTGTCCGACCCTGCTCTCCCTCTTGGGGCTTTGGCGCTGGTGAGTTCGGCTCCGACATCGGCTTCAGAGCCGTCCCCGTCGGTGCCGGGGGAGGTCCTTGTCTCTTCGGAACGGGGGCCTCTGGTCTTGCCTGACAGGGGTGCCACCGAGGTCATGCGGAGCGTGCTAGAACCAGGGTCTGCCCCACAGTCGGCTCCTTCAGCCCCCCCCCATCTACAGTGCCTGCGGTGATTTCTACTCACCCCCTTGCCTTAGACCGCAGAGAGCCAACTCCTCAAGTTTCCCCATTGGGAATTTCCTCCTCTTCCGAGGCCTCTCCTGACCCGGTAGGAGATCCCCCTAGGAAGAGGCAGTGCAAGAGGAAGCACATTGACTCCCTTGAGTCTATCACCTCTGACACTGACTTAGAGGAATCTGAAGGTTCCCCTCGATCCCCCTCTGAGGATGTCTCCTTTGCTGACATCCTTGAGATCCTCAAACAGAGGGGGAACTGGCCAGCCCTTAACCCTTCGGAGGATGAGTCAGTGTATCTTGAGGCATTTGGCTCTCACCCTTCTACCTCCTGGGTGTCCCCTCCCTTTGACCCCCTTATGGAAGTGGTGGCAAGGAAGGCTTGGACGGCTCCTGATTCAGTGGAACCCACCCGAGGAGACCATCTAAATTTATTACTGCCCCTAGAGATAAAGATTTTTTATCCAGAGGTGTCCCTGTTGATGCCATGGTGGTGGCTGCGGCCACTAAGAAGGAGTTAGCCGATCCTTCAGTTCCTGTCCATCCTCCTAATAAGGAATCTAGGACCATGGACAGGTACGGCAAGCGGATGTTCTCATCAGCGACCTTTTCAATGCGTTCGCTGAATTACTTATGCCACTTCACTCATCTCCAGAGAGATTTACTCAAGGATATGGGTGAACTGATAAAGGATCCTACAGCTGAGGGGTTTAAAGACACAATGAACTCCCAGTTGGCAACCCTGAATTCCATCGTTAACTCCTCCATGCGGCTGGTCTCATATGCTGCAGATGGGGCGAGTAGAGCCGCAGGCAAAGGTGTTGCCTTACGACGTCACGCCTGGATGCGGCTATGCAACTTTGCGGACCCTTTCAAGGCGTCCTTCACCAATTCTCCCTTTGATGGATCATCCTTGTTTGGTCCACAGGTGAAGGATACATTGACCAGGTGCGAGGTAGAAGGTAAGACTCTCTCTGCCGTAGGAGTCCGTTTTTCTACCCCTTCTAGACCCTATCCCAAAGGTCAGAGGGGAGGAAAGATGTGGTTCCGTAAACTATCCCAGGGAGTCTCATCTGACACACAAGGTCGATTCCCCTCTAGAGGCAGAGGGAGGAATAATAATAGATGCCGCCCTAGAGGCAGAGGAGGTCCGCAAAACCAGGGTAGCAGAGAAAAGTTCTCTGATAAACCCTTTCAGCATCCCTGAGGGCTGCCCGGCTGTCCACCTTCGGAGGCAGTTGGGGAAGGTTATCCCTGTACCCAAAATCCTGGCTTTCCCTTACTCAAGACAAATGGCTACAGTCGATCATATCCAAGGGTTACAAAATTCCCTTTATTCACATCCCATCCCAACCCAAAGATCCCTTCCAGGCGTTCCACCGGTCTAAGGAACAAGCAGCATTAGAAATTTCAAAGCTGCTATCAAAAAGAGCTATCCAATCAGTCCCAGCAGACCAGCAAGGATCCGGAATCTACTCCAAATTCTTTTTGGTACCAAAAAAAACAGGGGACTGGAGACCCATATTGGATCTCAGCTACTTAAACAAGTATATCAGGAAAACAAAATTCCGGATGGTCACGCTTCAGTCCATTCTACCTTTCTTGGGTCAGGACAATTGGATGTGCTCGATAGATCTTCAGGACACGTACTACCACATCAAGATGAACAGATGCTCCAGGAGATATCTCCGCTTCAGGCTGGAAGCCAGTCACTACCAGTTCAGGGCCCTGCCCTTCGGTCTCACTACAGCCCACCGTGTGTTTACCAAATGCATGGCAGTGGTAGCGGCTGGCTCCTTACCGCCACCACCAGACATCAGCTTCTTCTATCCAGGGACTTCACCATCCAATCTTGCCAAGCTCTAGGCATTTCGATAAATTTCGAAAAATTTGCCTTGTCGCCTTGCCAATCTATTACCTTTATAGGCGCCACCTTAAACACACTCAATCTTTCAGCCAGACTCACAGAGCAGAGAGTGTCAGATATTCAAAAACAAGTTTCCCTTCTCTTACAATGCAACAAAGTCAAAGCCAGATTAGTTTTGAAGGTGTTAGGACTCATGGCGTCAGCTATTCCCCTTCTCCCCTTGGCTCGCTTTCACATGAGGATCCTCCAATGGATGCTGTTTACTCACTGGTCCTTTCAACAGCTCCCGATGTCCCATACCATTTTGATAACTCAATCATGCAAGAATCAACTGTCTTGGTGGATCACATCACCTCAACTTCTCCGAGGAAGACCCTTCACTCTCTCCCCCCCAGTCGCCACGTTGACAACAGACGCCTCCCTGATCGGGTGGGGGGGCATTATCAGGGCAGGACAGTCCAAGGCACGTGGCAACCTTTCGAGTGCCACTTGCACATAAATGTCTTAGAGATGAGAGCAGTGCTTTTAGCGTTGCAAGCCCCTCACGACTCTCTTCCCACTGGGACTATTGCAATTCAAACGGACAACATGTCCGTAGTGTGGTACATCAACAAACAAGGCGGAACCAGATCATACCCTTTATGTCGAGAGGCACTCAGACTTTGGCAATGGGCGATCTCTTCTCAGCGTTTTCTGATAGCAACGCACATTCCCGGGAAATCCAACGTTATTGCAGAGAAATTGAGCAGGGCAATTCTCATGCCCCACGAGTGGTCTCTAAAGAAATCAGTTCTAGAAGAAGTATTCCTAAGATGGGGCCAGCCTTGCTGCGATCTTTTTGCTACTCCCCAAAACAGCAAGTGTCACGACTTCTTCACTCTCTTCCCGTTACCAGGCCATCCCACCAGAGACGCTCTAGTTCACGATTGGCCCCGAGGACTTCTGTATTCCTTTCCCCCCTTTCCACTGATATCTCAACTAATTCAGAAAGCCATCGCCTTGAGAGTGACAATGATCCTCATTGCCCCTTACTGGCCTTGACAGATATGTTTTCCGTTTCTTCATCGTTACCTTTTGGAGCAGCCTTGGCATCTGGACCCAGTACCAGATCTGATAACCCATCATTCGGGTCAGCTGCACCAATCTCTGCTTTCCCTAAACCTCACAGCATGGTTTCACCGATTCCAACCTTAGCCAGGCTTCCCTCAATATCTCGCTCGGTCCGAGATATCTTGATAGCCTCTCATAAATCTTCTACCCGGAAAATTTATAGTAGCAAATGGAAACGCTTCTCCTTTTGGGCAACGTCAAAAAACATAGATCCCTTTACAGCACCTATCCAGTCTATTCTAGATTTTCTAGCAGAACTCTTTCATTTAGGATCATCTGCATCTACCATTAGAGTTCAATTGGCTGCCATATCTAATTTTCACGTTGGTGTCTTGGAGTCTAGCATCATGGCTCACAAACTCTGTAAAGCCTTTTTAAGGGGCGTATTTCTTCTCAAACCTCCAATCAAAGATCCCCGCCTCAATGGGATTTGAACTTGGTTCTGGCATCCTTAATCCTTCCCCCCTTTGAACCGGCAGCTTCATGTTCTCTGAAGTTGCTTTCTTGGAAAACACTTTTTCTAGTAGCTATAACTTCAGCGAGAAGGGTATCTGAACTCCATGCTCTGTGCAGTCATCCTCCTTACTTAGTGTTTCACAAAGATAGGGTATCCCTCCGTACTAATCCATCCTTTTTGCCCAAAGTTTCCTCTCAAGTAAACCTAAACCAAATTATTGATCTCCCCGTCTTTTTCCCTAACTATTCAAACAGATCAGAACAAAAGCTACATTTTTTGGATGTTCATCGCCAACTTAGATATTACTTAGATAGGACTAAACAATTCAGGAAATCTAATCAATTGTTTCTGTCATATGCAGAAGGAAAATTGGGCCTTCCTGTTACTAAAGTATCCCTCTCTAGATGGCTTACCTCTACAATTACCTTCATCTATGAGATAAGACATCAAAAACTACCCGCAAGACCTAGAGCTCATTCAACTAGGGCATTAGCTACATCCGTAGCTTTTCAGGATAGGCTGCCAATAGATTCCATTTGTGCAGCAGCCACCTGGGCTTCTCCTCATACATTCATTTCATATTACAAATTGGACATGGTTTCTAGAAGCCGTGCCAATTTTGGTTCCACTGTTCTCAAGAGTCTGTTCCGATAGGCCACCCGGGATAAGGTGCTAGGACGGTCCCATCCAGCAAGAATGAAGGCGAGATGGACAACTTAACATTAAGAAGTTATGTACCTACCATAACGTTCCGCATTAGTTGTCTTCTTCTCGCCTTCTTTCTTGCGTCCCACCCTCCTTCCCCCAAGCCTGGACAGACCGACAGGAATTCAGTTTGTGTTCTTCCTCTGGAAGTCGTCATTCCCACATGTTCTTCCACCTCCTTTCTCCTTTCTTAGGTCTGCGATACTTTTCACACAGGTTGTTTTGAGGTGGGTTTCCCTACTCCATTCTATGGAGACTAGGGTTGCTTGGTATAGCTATCAAACGAGATCTGAGGAGTTACCGCCTAGCATTGTGGGATATAGGGGAGCCTCGAGCCGGTGGAATTAGCTCTCGAGCTTTAGTATTGGCCGAGTCGGAGCCGAGGATCGGTACCAAACCCATCCAGCAAGAAAGAAGGCGAGAAGAAGACAACTACCATGGAATGTTATGGTAGGTACATAACTTCTTATTTTCACCTGTGTGTCTGTGATTTCCGGGACACTGCACTTTTCCAGTATTGTTGTGGACCCTTTTGGGGGTGAAGTTTGCACTGAATCTATCTGCCAGGACGCTGGCAATATCCGTGGGTTCAGTATATTTTGTGCTATTTTGCACTGGCTTAGAGCATATCTGCGAGTTGCCACTTAAGATTCTTGACATAGCTAAAGAAGGCTTTGCGGTTATCTTTCAAATCCTTGGCTATTTTTCTTTCGAAGTTAGCCTTGGAGGATTTTATGAGGGACCTTAGTTTCTTACTGATACAGATCAGGGATGTCTTTCCTTCTTGGGATTTGCTTTTTTTCTGAACTAGTTTCCTCCTTCTATTGTATAGCCTGTTTATGGCAAGGGTCCACCAGACTGGTTTCCTTCTCTTAGAGGAGCGAGTCTTAGTTTTGCTAGGGATGGCACGATCCATGCATCGTTGTAGGTACTCATAGAGTGCATTTGTAAAGGTTTCTGCATATTGGGCAGTGTTATCCTTTAGCGTGGGGGCTGCGAAAAGTACAGTTTTGTACCTACCATAAATGTAGATGTTCGAAGATCCACATTGCTGCAGTCCTTACTTATGGGTAGTCCGCTGTCCTCGGTCGGCCCGAATACCAAAGTATTAGGCTGACGTCGGTCATGGGCGCTCAGATCTGACATCAGAGCGTCAGGGTATAAAAGCGCATGACCGACGTCATATCCTCAGTCTTTTCTTGCCCCAGATGTCAGAAGGCCCTAACAAGAAAGGCCACAGCCCAAAACAGGATACCTCCCAAAAACATGCCCAACAACAACCATCACCCAAACCATATTACCATGCCAAACTACAGAGGGGAAGGAGGGAGGGTAAATTGGACTGCAGCAATGTGGATCTTCGAACATCTACATTTATGGTAGGTACAAAACTGTACTATGTTCTTCATCTCACATTGCTGCAGTCCTTACTTATGGGTAGAATCCCAAAGCAGAGGTAAAGGGAGGATGGCAAAATCATAAAGCGTTAGGGGCTGCTAAAATGCCGTGTAATATTGCAGAGGCAAATCCAGCCCTAGACTTAGAATAAAGAGGAAGGTGGTAATGCTTGGAAAAAGTATGTACTGAACTCCAAGTGGCTGCTTCCAAAATATCTTTTGTAGCTACCCCCCTTAGAAAGGCAGTAGAAGTGGCAGTAGCTCTAGTGGAATGAGGTCTGATTCCAGCCGGAACCTTCTTACCATGATGGGAATAACAGAAAGAAATACAAAACCCAATCCATTTAGAAATAGTTTGTTTTGAAACAGGTTTCCCCTGAGAACCCAAAGCAAAAGAAACAAACAACTGCTGAGACTGCCTGAACCCCTTGGTTCTGCTCAAATAATAACGTAACTGTCTGTGAATATCCAAAGTATGCAAAATCTTCTCCCCTTTATTTTGGGGTTTGCATAAAAAGTAGGCAAATGAATAGTTTGGTTCAAGGCCACACTAGAAACCACTTTAGGCATAAAGGAAGGATTAGTACGCAAAGATACCCTATCCTTATGAAAAATCAGGAAAGGTTCCACTGCCATAAGGGCCTGTAATTCAGAAACCCTTCTTGCAGAGGTAATGGCCAACAAAAAAGCAGTCTTCCATGATAAATACTTTAACTCGGCAGTAGCTGCAGGCTCAAAAGGTTGTAGAGTAAGTTTTTCCAACACAAAATTGAGATCCCAAGCAGGAGTAGGAGCTCTACGTGGGGGTCTTATGTTCTTTGCCCCTCTAAGAAATTGCTTAAACAAAGGATGGGAAAATAAAGGAGGGTCACAGTCATAGTGAGCCGAAATGGCTGCCGCATGAACCTTTATAGAGGAGAAAGACAAACCCTTGTCCAATAACTCAGTAAGATATTGAAGAGAAGCACTTAAATCAGGCTTGGAAACATCAAAGTCCTTCGCTTTGCTCCAAAGAAAAAATCTCCTCCATTTATCTGCGTAAACTTTCCTTGTACTAGGCCTTCTGGCCTCCAAAATAACATTCAAAACTTGTTGTGGAAGCTGAGACCCTCCAGGGTCTAAAACAGAATATGCCAAGCTGTGAGATGTAGAGACTGAATCTTGACATTGAGGAAGTGATTGCCCTCCTGAGACAAAAGATGCAGAATCAAAGGCAGAGGCCATGGAGGCTCCCGTACTAAACTCCTCAGTAGTGGGTACCAGTGCTGTCGAGGCCAATCCAGCGCTATCAGAATCATGGATGGCTTGTCTATTCTGGCCTTCAGGAGTACCTTGGGAATGAGAGGCAGAGGTGGAAAGGCATAGACATGAAGATTGCTCCAACTGAATGATAGAGCGTCCACCTTCCAAGCTGTGGGATGAAACATTTTTGTGCAAAACTTTGGCAACTGGAAATTTAGTGGAGAAGCGAACAGATCTATGTCTGGAGTCCCCCATAACACTGTCAACTTTTGAAACACATGAGGATCCAGTTTCCACTCGTGAGGATCCACAATTTGTCTGCTCAACACATCTGCTAAGGAGTTCTGTGCTCCTGGTAGAAACCTTGCCTGAAGATTGAGGTGTAAACTGAGAGCAGTCTCCCACAAGATCATCGCTTGCCTGCAAAGAGGGTACGAATGGGTTCCCCCTTGCTTGTTGATATACCACATGACAGTAGTGTTGTCTGTTTGAATCAACACCTGTCCTGGGTGAAGTAAATCCCTGAAAGCCATCAATGCAAATTGAACTGCTAACATCTCCTTCAAGTTGATATGCAAATGTTGAAGTCTGACAGGCCACATGTCTTGCACCCATTTTCCATTGAGGTGTGCTCCCCAAGCCTTGTCCGAGGCATCTGTCGTTAGTATCTGACTCGCCTCTGGTCGGGTCACAGAGAGTCCCTTGTTTAGGTGACATTCTTGAGCCCACCACAAAAATTCTTTCTGAATGCAAGGTATTATCGGAATGACAGTGTCTAGATCTTGGCAGTGTTGTGTCCATACATTTTTGAGATACCATTGAAGCTTCCTCATATGCAGTTTGGCATTGGGAAGCACCAGAATACAAGATGCCATGAACCCCAAGGCTTGAAGGACTGTCCTTGCAGTCAGCCTGGACTGTAGAGACATTTGATGGAAATAAAGAGAAAGGCTTCTTTGTTTGTCCGGGGTCAAAAAGGCCATCTGGGAAGCTGTATTCAGTCTCACACCCAGAAAGCACATGTCCTGAGAGGGTACTAGACTGGACTTTGTTTCGTTCACAGAATACCCTAGGCATCTTAACACTACCATCACATACTGAAGATGATGAAGAAGTTCGTCTTTGTGTTGTGCAATAATCAGGCAATCGTCCAAATAAGGATAAATCTGTATTCCTCTTAACCTGAAAAGGCAATCACTGGAGCCAGAACCTTTGTGAACACTCTGGGCGCAGTAGATAAGCCAAAGGGCAATGCAGAGAACTGATAATGTAAATTTCCAGCCCGAAAACGCAGGTACCTCCTGCAACTGGGCCTGATAGGAACATGAAGATAAGCCTCTTTGAGATCCAGAGTTACCATCCAGTGATCTTTTCCCAACAGAGGTAAAAGCTGTTGTAACGTCAGCATTTTGAACTTTGGAATGTCTAGATAAGTGTTGAGGATAGATAAATCCAAAATTGGTCTCCACGTGTTCCCTTTCTTTGGTACTAGAAACAGGCAAGAATACAATCCTAGTCCCACTTCTGACAGAGGAACTGGCTGTATAGCTCCTATTTGAAGAAGCAAAGAAATCTGCTTGTGAGCCTCTATCCTTTGCCAAGGAGGAACGTCTGGCATGCCTTTGAAAGGAGGCAATGTATGGAAATAAAACTTGTAGCCTCGGTTTATAATGTCCAATACCCATTTGTCCTGGGTGACTAAAAGCCAGTTTTGCTTGAAGAGTGCTAACTTTCCTCCCAAAGGAGCTGCCAGGCAAGAAGAATCTGGCAGCTGAAAATGCAGGTCATTGGGCCTGTTTACGAAAGGACTGGCCCCTGCCCTCACCTGCAGATTGTGCAGGCGAACTCCAAGTTCTAGGCCTGAATGTACTGTGAGCTCTGCCCCTGCCACGTCTAGATCTACCCCTAGATTGAGAATCAGAAGAAGGGTAGGTCCACCCCTTAGTAGGCCAATTCCTACTAAACTTTGGAGGTTGTACCTGCAAAAAATCTTTAACAGTCTGCATAGACTTAGCCTTGTCTTCCATTTTCTTCAAAACCGACTCCACAGGAGGACCAAACAAAACCTCAGACTGTAAAGGGGCATCCAGAATTCTAGTTTTAACATGCTCGGACAAATTCTGATCCTTAAGCCAGGCGTGCCTACGAAGAACTGAACCAGTGGCAGCCACCCTAGAAGAGGCCTGTACAGCATCAAAACCACATTGCAAAGAATGCTTACCCACCTGTTCAGAGACATGTACTAAATCCTGCAATTCTTTACACTCTATACCCTCTGCCAAAGCATCCACTTTAGATTTTAGCTGAGAAAGGAGGAAATTCTGATACTTCAACATATGAAACTGGCAATTTAAAGCCCTCATTGCTAAAGTAGAAGAGGTATACACCTTCTTACCCCATCTATCCAAAGCTCTAGCTTCCTTATCTAGGGGAACCGGATTCTTTACAACAGAGGCTCTAACACCCTTAGGCCCCTGACTAATAGTTTCTGGGTCCGCCCTAGGACTCTTATACAGATATTTATGAGCCTCAGGCACCCTGTAATATCTGTCCAGTTTAACTGGCGCAGGAGGCAAAGAATCTGGATTAAGGGAAGCCTCCGAGAAAACATCTTGAACAACATCCAAAACAGGAGGTATAGCCAAGGGTCTATGCTGTGGTAAAAACAAGAATTCCCTAAGCCTCTTCCGTGAATCAGAGAAATCCTGTCCTTCCCACTTAAAATGCTCCCTCATGGAATGCAGAGTTTCTGAAAATGAAAAATCCTCTGGAGGAGAAGCAGAAGGAGTGGAATCCTCTGCATCAGAATCCGAATAAGGATGAAAATCTAGAATATCTTCAGCAGAAGACTCTGAGTCATCTGAGGCCTGATCCAAACTTTCCAACTCTGGCTCCACCCTAGGCCTCTTATCAGGAGGAGGCATAGAACCTCTAATTAAAGTAATCAAATCTTCTGCCATTTTAAGCATATGCTTTTTAGGCACAGACCCTGAAGTACCTGAAGGGACACCAGAGGAAGGCAAAACAGACCTGCCCTTAGAAGAAGCCTTAGAAATAGAAGCAGAAGGCCTAACCACCTTAGGCATAGAAGGGAGAACAGTAACTTGAGAGGCCCCTTCAGCCTGACCTGATTCCTGGGAGGCCACATCCTGCAAAATCAAAGTTTCCCCCTGAGACTCAACAGAAACTTCAGCCGGATCCACCTGCTCTACTGTAGCTTCTGCAGGACCGGCGTCCGAAATGGACGAATCAACCTGTCTATGTTTCAAGGATTTGTCTTTGCTCTTCTTCGTGGAAGCGGGCGTCGGAGGATCCGACGGCATATTATAATTACACCGCTTACCAAAGACTAACCTAGCACAATCTAACCTCCTTTTTATAGTGCGCTTATTAAACCTAGCACAAAACCGACACCCGACTACGTCGTGGTCCGGTCCCAAACAAGGAATGCAAAGAGAGTGATAATCCCTATGCGGTATCTGTTTCCCACAAGAAATACAATTATTCACTTTTTCTGACATCCGGTAATTAACTGAGGCAAGAAAAAACAAAAATATTCCCCAACGGGGTACTTAGCCCAACTTGGTTTCGGTCTGAAACTCGGAATTCGAAAATTTCAGAACGCCGAACGGCACTTGCAACGCTGCTTCTGCATCGGACCATGCGGCAAAAAAGACTGAGGATATGACGTCGGTCATGCGCTTTTATACCCTGACGCTCTGATGTCAGATCTGAGCGCCCATGACCGACGTCAGCCTAATACTTTGGTATTCAGGCCGACCGAGGACAGCGGACTACCCATAAGTAAGGACTGCAGCAATGTGAGATGAAGAACATCTTACCACCTCTGTCTTAAGTAAAGTGAAGTTTGCCTTAGAAAATTTTTTTACTGTGGTTTCCTTAGTTGGGGGTGGTGGTGGGGTGTGGACATCCAGAGTGATTAGTTTATGGTCTGATCTAACCAGTGATGGGTTGACCTCTGGTGTGGAACACCTGTCACTCATGTTGGTGATGACCAGGTCCAATATGTTTTCACCTCTGGTAGGGGAGTTTCCCAGCTGATCCAGGGCATTTGAGTTGATAAATTTCAGGAAGCGCTGGACCTGGGAGTTTTTACTTGAGTAATTTTCCCAGTTAACGGTGGGGTAATTGAAATTGCCCAATATCAGGGTGTTCGGTAGGACCTTCATGTTTTCCAGTGTCTCCAGAAAGGCGGAGTGGTGGTCCTGGGTCATGGAGGATGATCTGCAGCAGGCCACAATTTGCATTGCGGATTTGCCTGATGTTAGTTGCACATGGATGATCTCGGAGGTATCATGCTGCGCCACTAACCTGGAGGTGTAGGTATCCTTGATGAATATGGATACACCCCCTATGTTTGTGCTTCGGTCCATGTTCTGTGGCCAAAATGTGTGGTATGAGTTGTAGCCCGGTAGTGCTGGGGTGCTCTCTGGAGCCTTGAACCAGGTTTCAGTTACTGCACAGATGTCGACGTTCTCCATACTGAGGAGTGCTTCGAGCACATGCATTTTGAGATTTAAACTCCTGGCGCTGAGTAGCATAACCCTCATTTTTTTATTTGTGCTGTTTATGGAGGTGGGTTTGACTTTTGAGCCTTGCCTAAAAAAGGGACTATGGAGGCAGCAAGAGCCTTGGCCAGTATTCAAAAGCCTAGGGGTGACAGGTGCAAGCCATCTCTTGCAAAGCAAGAGCATGTCGTCCCAGGCTGACAGACACTGGATCCCCTTTGAATGACACCAGAAGCTTAGCCGATTGTTGAAATTGATCATTTTTTCTTTATACTGTGGTATCATCCTTGATGAGGGCAGGATACTACTCAGGGTCAGGGTCATACCCGCCTGGGCTACATGATCAGAGAGCTCTTCTGAGGTACGTCTCAGGTCATTCACACCAACATGAACAATGACAGAGTCATATTTGTACTTGTTCTGGAGTGACCTGAGTGATTGTGTTATGTGGCGGATTCTGGCTCCCGACATGCAGCTAACAGTAACCTTCTCCTTGTCCAGCCTAGTGAGTGGGACGTCAGTGTGCCTGACTATAGAGTTCCCTATTACTAGTGTTTTAGGTATGTTATTTCTCCTTAAGGGCTATGATTGTGCGGCAAACTGATTTTGTGTTTTATGTGTTGTCTGGTTTGTGACGGGAGGTGCAGGTTTTTTGGGTGCCTGCTTTGGAGGTCTGTGATGCTTTTGCAGGTTTTTATTTACAGCCTCTGAGTATGATTTTGTGTATTTATGTGTATTTTTTTCTAGTGCTGGTTTAGTATGTCTATGTGAGGCTGGATGTGTGGTGCAAGTGTTAACCTTCGCCTCATGACTGCTTGTTCCAGTCTTGGGTGGAGAGAGCTTAGCCTCCAATTTAGCTATATAATTGCATCTCTTGCATATGTTAATGTTTTGTGGTAGGAGGAGAGGGTTGTCTGTGTACATGAGGCAGTTGTAACATTGCCTCAGGATACCCAGGTTCACCAGCTGGACTGGAGAGTATACCTGAAATTGCCCTTTGGTCATGTCTGAATAGTAGGGTGAGCTGCTTAGTCGCTTGGTTGATGATGAGCCTTGCCCTGCTGGGCAATCAAGTGTCGGGGTATATTAGTGCTTGCTATTAGGTCTGAGCAAGTGCTGGACTGTAGGATGCTTTTTAAGTGCTTAGGTTGAAAATTAGACTACTTTCAAGGGAAAAACTGAAGAGGAGACTTGGTGGAGCCAGGATAAATTTAGCCCTAGCTAACCGGTGCTGGCAGGACGTGCAAAACCATGCAAACGCATTTTTTACAGCAGGGAAATGAAAAAGATAGAAATTAGCCCAAAATGGCCCCCAAACTACTAACTTTGGGCTGGAACAACTCCTCAAGGGACAGATGGCTGCTCAAAGCTCCCTCTCTCACAGGTGAACAGAGAAACTTCCCTCTATCCAAGTAAGGTATGGGCAACTCAGAAAATTGTAACAGCCCTGAATTCAGCACTAGCCTGAAAACTAGACTACACTAGCTTAGAACGGTGGGAAACAAAGAATTTTTTTTTTTTAAAAGATAAGGCAAAAACAGAAACAGCTTTAACCGACTACAAACAGTAAAAATATATACTTAAAACAGCTTTAGATGACTACAAAACAATCAGAAAAGGCTTTTAAACAAATTATCCAATTAACCAGTAAAAAAATCTCAAAACTGAGCCCTGCACCTGTAGTCTTCAATCAGACAAGTTCTAATTGCACACTCCTGCCACTCGGGTGCAGGGGATTCTTCCCCAAAAAAGAAGGCCTGGATTAGTACTCGAGTTATACAAATAAAGCTAGATTCAGCAGGCCTGGATCTAGTCTATGCTACAGCAAACAAGGCGCACCAATTTCAGTAAGAAACTGTTCAAATATGCAGGCACTATAAGCCCTTAACCAGAAATTCCCAGCTCAGAAGGGCAGAGTCCAGCCTCTCCTCCCTCAAGAGTGCAGACCACAAACCTTCTTAATGTAAAATAACTGGCCTGAAGCCCAAGTGCTTAAACCAGAACTAATACACTTTTAGAATAACATACAATGAGCCCTCAATCAGCAGTTCCCAACTTAGAAGGATGTAAACTACCTGTCCTGCCACAACAGTGCAGACCACAAACCTTCTTAATGTAAAACAACTGATCTGAAGCCCAAGTGCTTAAACCAAAAGGCTTAGAATGATAGCTACAATTTAATCAGGTTACTAACAAGCAGTAATAATTACAATTGAATACTTTTAAGAAGGCCTGGATTAGTGCTCAAATTATGCAAACAAAGCTAGATTCAGCAGAACTGAATCTAGTTTATGCTACAGCAAAAAAAGGTGCACCAATTTCAGTAAGAAACAGTTCAAATATGCAGGCACTATAAGCCTTTAACCAGAAATTCCCAGTTCAGAAGGGCAGAGTCCAGCCTCTCCTCCCACAAGAGTGCAGACCACAAACCTTCTTAATGTAAAATAACTGGCCTGAAGCCCAAGTGCTTAAACCAGAACTAATACACTTTTAGAATAACAGTGAGCCCTCAATCAGCAGTTCCCAACTTAGAAGGGTGTAAGCTGCCTGTCCTGCCACAACAGTGCAGACCACAAACCTTCTTAATGTAAAACAACTGGTCTGAAGCCCAAGTGCTTAAACCAAAAGGCTTAGACTGATAGCTACACTTTAATCAGATTACTACCAAGCAGTAATAAATACAACTGAATACTTTTAAGAAGGCCTGGATTAGTGCTCAAGTTATGCAAACAAAGCTAGATTCAGCAGGCCTGGATCTAGTCTATGCTACAGCAAACAAGGCGCACCAATTTCAGTAAGAAACAGTTCAAATATGCAGGCACTATAAGCCTTTAACCAGAAATTCCCAGCTCAGAAGGGCAGAGTCCAGCCTCTCCACCCACAAGAGTGCAGACCACGAACCTTCTTAATGTAAAATAACTGGTCTGAAGCCCAAGTGCTTAAACCAGAACTAATACACTTTTAGAATAACAGACACTGAGCCTTCAATCAGCAGTTCCCAACTTAGAAGGATGTAAGCTACCTGTCCTGCCACAACAGTGCAGACAACAAACCTTCTTAATGTAAAACAACTGGTCTGAAGCTCAAGTGCTAAACGAAAAAGGCTTAGAATGATAGCTACACCAAGCAGTAATAAATACAATTGAGTACTTTTAAGATGACATAAAAGCAAAATAAGGTAGGAAGAAACACAACTACAGTAAAAGCAGATGAAAAAAGTGCAAGTTTTTTTTTTTTTTTGAGTGAGCAAATGAGATGGGCTCAGGAGGAGTATCCAAATGCAAATTTACAAGATGGGCGGGCAGTTTCAAAGCCACCAAGATTAACACCAAAAGAAAAGCAGAGAGGGTGGGTGGGGAACTAACTGAAAAAACAGAGCCACAACTTCCAGCTGGATAGTATTCGAAGCAACACAAATAAATCAATTTAAATGCTGTATTATTTGAAAAAAGTGCAGATAAAGATTTACTTAAATTCACTTATACATCCAGTTGAACTGATTTCATGTAGGTCTTAGCAGGCCAAAGTTCAGAGTTTAAGCAGAAAATAAATCAAAATGTACCACTTATATAAGGCAGGAACCGAATAACAATGAAATAAACTACCCTCACTTATCACTGGCTAGAATTATAACAAGCCTTAATGCCCTTGGGTCCCTGTGATATAGTCTCTGGATCCACAATAGGATTTTTAAAAAGGAACTTGTGTGAATCGGGAACCCTGTAATATTTGTCAGGTTTTCTGGGAGCAGCAGGCAAAGAATCAGGGGCCAAACTAGATTCCAAAAAGGCATCATCAATAATGTCTAGTACAGGAGGAATAGCTAAAGGCCTATGCTGAGGCAGGAGTAAGAAATCCTGCCTTTCCCAGTGGAAATGCTCCCTTAGAGTATGTAAGGTTTTACCAAAAGAAAAATCCTCTGGGGGGGAAGCAGAGGGAATAGAGTCCTCTGCATTAGAATCCTCATAAGTAGATAAAGGCAAATCCAGATCATCAGAAGAATCAGAAAAATCAGAATCCTGATCAGCAGATTCATAAACAACTTCAGTCCTAGGTCTTTTAGAAGAGGGAGGTTGGCTTTCCCTGATTAGAGTTATAAGATCTTCAGCCATTCTTATCATTTGTCTTTTAGGCATAGAGGCCTGAGCATGCAGCCTTGGCATTGTTTTTTTAGGCATAGAGGCCTGAGCATGCAGCCTGGGCATTGTTTTTTTTAGGCATGGTTCGAGATTTAGGCCTAAATGAAGAAGGAGGCATTGGTTTAATATGCAAGTCCGTAGGCCTGAATACACCCTCAGAAGCCGGTGCCTGCACAGCGGCTCTGGACCTATCCAAGGTAGAGACATCTCCAGGTTCCATAGTTGAAGCATCTCGCGGCATACCAGATTCCGAATGGGTCTCAGTAGAGGCCTGCAAATCAGAAGTAGCAGGTATCAGGGGGCTGCGAAAGCACCTCACTGAGTACCGGCGAACTGGCAACTGGCTTAGTAGAAGCGTTGTCGGCAGTTTTGGACCTCGGCAGCCTGTCTCTGTCTTTATCTTTGCGTTTTTTTGGAATCCCGGTAGTCGGACAGCTAACCAATGACATTTCTGGGTAATTAAACCAAGAACTGAAATATTTAGAGGCAAAAATATATCGACGATGGATAGTGTGCTGATTAAATAAAGCACAAAATCGACAGTAAGGTACATCGTGGTCAGGGCCTAGGCAAGGAATACAGTACGAATGAAAATCTTTATGAAATATTTGCTTTCCAAATGTAATGCAATTATTAACTTTTACTGACATCGGTAAGGAGTAAAAAAAAAGTTTCCCCAACGAGGTACTTAGCTTTAGTTTAAGACTTTGGTTTTGAAACTAGAAAATGAAAATTTCAGGAGTCGGCCGACCGGCACTTGCAAACTGCTTCTGCTTCGGGCACAGCATAGCAAGAAAGACTGATGTCATGGCGTCGGCTGCATGTTTTATACCCCTGATCTGACGTCATGGAAGAAGGGACAGCAACAGACGCAGGACCCAAGACTTTGTTAATCAGGCCGACTGAGGGCTACTGCAAGCAGATAACCCAAATGTAATGACTGCAACAGTGAAACATGAAGAACATCTGATAATGTGATCCAGACACAAAATCTTAAACATATAAAGTTTGGATGAATATGGATGTGATAAATATCCTGTGTCTAATTTTACCAGGAAACTTGAACGACAAAGCAGCAGTAACACGTAGTGAAGTAACATCATTTTGAATTTGGGCACCATCACAAACAGGGTTAGGAATGATCACTCCAGAACTTGTCAACATCCATTTTCTTTCTTTGGCAGCAAGAACATTCTTGAATAAAAATCCTTCCTCACCTGGGAAGGAGGAAAGTACAGTTGTGTATACTTACCATCACTGTTGCAGTCATCACATTTGTGTTATCTGCCTGCAGGTAGCCCTCAGTCGGCCTGAATACCAGAGCCTTGGGAATTCTGCATTGGACGATGTCGCTTTTTCATGACGTCATGTCATCAGGGGTATAAAACATGCAGCCGACGCCATTACATCAGTTTTTCTTGCCCCCGATGTCAGGTGTCCCCAAAATAGGAAGCAATTACGTTATGGGACAACCCCCCAGCAAAAGGCAAATACACAAAGACATGCCAAACAAAAAAGGTAGGTAGAAGTAAAGAGAAGTCAGGGGGCTGGAGGGAGGGTAACCAGGACTGCAACAGTGAATACACTCGAACACCTACATTTATGGTAAGTATACAAAAATGTACTATCTTCTTTGTGTTTCACTGTTGCAGTCATCACATTTGGGTTGATTCCCAAAGCTAAGGAAGGGTGGAGGTAGTTAAGAAGCATTAGGGCTGGCAATCATGCCCTGTAAGACTGCTGTGGCAAATCCAGCTCTGGATTTAGAAAAGATAGGTAAGTAATAATGCTTGGTGAACGTGGGTACAGAGCTCCAGGTTGCAGCTTTCAGGATGTCCCTGGTAGGGACTCCCCTGAGAAATGCTGCAGAGGTTGATGTAGCCCTAGTGGAAAGTGTTCTGATCCCTTGTGGGGTAGCTTTCCCATGCTGTTTGTAGCAGAAATGGATGCAGTGTGCTATCCACTTAGAAATGGTTTGCTTTGAAATGGCCTTGCCCTCTGCTCCTGCCTCAAAGCTGACTAGAAGCTCATCAGATTTTCTGAAAGGCTTATTCCTGTCCAGATAAAACCTGAGCTGCCTGTGCAAGTCCAGTGAGTGCAGGATCCTTTCCCCTTTATTCTGAGGATTAGGGAAAAAAAGTTGGAAAATGAATGGATTGGTTTACAGCCACACTAGATACCACCTTGGGCATAAATGATGGGTTAGTCCTGAGGGGAAACCCTGTCTGCATGGAAGATAATGAATGGCTCCACAGCCACAAGGGCCTGCAATTCAGACACTCTTCTTGCTGAAATGATGGCTACAAGTAAAGCTGTCTCCCATGAGAGGAATTTTAACTCAGCTGTGGCAGCAGGTTCAAAGGGCGGAAGCGTTAGTTTTTCCAATACAAAGTTATGGTCCCAGGCAGGAGTGGGAGCTCTCCTGGGGGGGGGGGGGGGTGTCTTAAATTTTTGGCTCCTCTCAGGAACTGTTTGACCAGGGGAAGAGAGGAAAATGGGTGGCTCAGTATTATAATATGCCAAGATGGCAGAAGCATGAATCTTAATTGAAGAGAAGGATAGGCCTTTGTGGAGCATTTCTGTTAAGTAATCTAGTGTGTGGGGTAGGTTGGGCCCAGTTGTGTCCATTCCCTGAGACTGGCTCCAGAAGCAGTATCTTTTCCTCTTTTCCGAATAGGATTTTCTAGTACTAGGCCTCCTTGCCTCAAGAATGACATCCAGCACCTGCTTACTGAGAGTTGCTGGTGAAGAATTCAGTGGATGAGCCACACTGCTAGGTTCAGGGTCTGTAGCTGAGGGTGCAGAATCTGGCCCGCCTGCTGGGACAGCAGGGAAGGAATACGAGGCAGATGCCATGGTGGCAGCACTGTCAGACTGTGCAAAAGAGGGCACCAGTGCTGGCGGGGCCAGTCTGGAGCAATCAGGATTGTCTCTGGCTTGTCCTGTTTGATCTTTAGTAGTTTCTTGGAGAGGAGGGGCAGAGGGGGAAAGGCATAGACTGGTTTTGTCAAGTGAAGGACAGGGCATCCACTTTCCAAGCTTGGCTGTGGGGAGTTCTGGTGCAGTATTTGCTCAATTGACAGTTCTGGGGGGAAGTAAAAAGGTGCACCTCTGATGCCCCCCACCTGCTCCTCAAAAATTTGAATATTTTGGGTTCCAGTTTCCACTCGTGTGGGTCCATGAGCTTTCTTCTTAAGTCATCTGCCAGTAACTTTAGTTTGCCTGGCAGGAACTGAGCTTGCAGGTGCACTTGGCTATGCTCCGCAGAGCCATGGCTAATCTGCATAGTGGGAAGGAATGGGTCCCCCCCTGCTTGTTTATGTACCACATGACTGTGGTGTGGTCTGTCTTTGCCAATAGTTGTCCTGGAAGAATAAGGCATGTGAAGGCTGTCAGAGCATTCTGTACAGCTAACATTTCTTTTTGATTCATATGTAGGTGTCTTTGCTTTGGGTTCCATTTGCCCTGAATGCACTGCCCTGCCATGTGAGCCCCCCATGCATAGTCTGATGTGTCTGTTGTTAAGGGTTGGGTGGCAGAGGGTAGAGTGAAAGGGAGTCCCTTGTTGTAGTTGCAGACCTCTGCCCACCAAAGGAACTCTGTCCTTAGGCAAAGAATGATAGGAATCATAGGTTCATAGGTTCATTCTAGGCTATCTGCCCTAGGGCATTTTTAAGCCTAGCCAGAGTATGTTTGGCTTTCGCCACCCATTTTAAATTAATTTTGCTATGCCCTTTTTCGAGGTTAGTATACTGTGCCTCTGTCTAACAGTGACACAGAAGTGATACCCGGGGTAAACCTACGATCTCCCATCCACTCATCAAGATTCCTCTTGAAGAGAGTTAATGAGGGACTCTGCCTAACCTGGACTGGGATTTTATTCCAGAGTGAAGAGAGCCTCTGGGTTATGAATCTGTCCCTCCAGCATGTCCTATTTATTTCAGTGCTGAGGTTCAAGTCTCTCGAGTGTGTAGCTCGATGGGATTTGGATTTTTTGAGGTGCAGCATGTCCCTTAATTCCGGGTTGGACATGGCTTTATACGTCAGGCACAGGTTGCCTCTGAGCAGGCGGTATGCCACTGAGTAGAGTTGGAGTTTCTTTAACCGGGCAGCATATGGCATCTGTTTGAGCCCTTTGATCCTCTTGGTGAGGTACTTTTGGGGTCTTTCCAGTTGCTGCAGGTGTTTGGTAAAGTACATCCCAAAAGGGGCATTGTACTCGATTATGGGCCTGATGAGGGATGAGTAAAGAGGCACGATGACCTCCCCTAATCTAGATGTGAATCCCTTCATGATTAGGTGGGCTATATAAAATGTTTTTCTAACCACTTTGGCCACGTGGTTGTCAAATGAGAGATTGCTATCAACTTGGGTCCCCAGGTCCCTAATTACTTCTTCTGTACTTAATGGATTACCACCTATGTGGTAATTTGTGGGCACTTTGTTTTTGCCAAAGGGGATGACTATACACTTTTTGGCGTTTAGTTTGAGCCCATGACTCTGGCACCAGTTGTCTGTTTCTATGAGGCCCTTTTGGAGGATGCTTGTGTCGGCTGGAGAGTCGATTATGGCGCCCAGTTTGCAGTCATCTGCGAACTTGGTTAGCCATAGTCCTTCTGTGTTGGCTTGTACCTCCGAGAAATATATACCGAACAAGAGAGGTCCCAGGACTGAGCCTTGTGGGACGCCACTTGTAACTGGTTTGGAGTCTGACATGGCTCCAGCAATTCTAACCATGTGGGTTCTGTCCTTGAGCCAGTTTGCAACCCATCTAGTGACATAGGGGTTTATATTTAAGCTGGTGAGCTTATCTATAATGCCCGAGTGGGGTATGGTATCGAAGGCTTTTGCGAGGTCCAGGTAGGCTGTGTGGACCACCTTCCCTTCGTCAATGGTCTTGGTGACTGTTTCAAAGAAGTCAACCAGGTTTAAGAGGCAGGATCTGCCCTTAACAAAGCCGAACTGGGTAGGATCCAGTGTCTGTAGGTCCCCAATATCTTTATTTATGAGGTCCATGATGATCCTTTCCATAGCTTTGCAGACCAAGCTAGTCAGGCTTATGGGGCGATAGTTTCCAGGGTCCATTGAGGCACCACCTTTGTGGAGAGGGACCACTGTTGCTGTACGCCACTCTTTGGGTACATATCCTGTAGTAAGGCTGAGATTGAACAGTAGTTTTATGTTTGGGTTTAGCTCTTCTTGGAGTTCATGTAGGACGCAGCCCGGGACACCGTCCGGTCCCATTGATGCTGTGTTTTTTGCTTTGGAGAGGGCGGCTCTTACCTGAGCATCTGAGATGTCAGGGGGGCAGCACTCTGCTGGGATAGATATTTGCCCTTTTGGTGGGGAGGGGGGGGAGTTTGCACTGAACCATTCAGCCAGGTCCTGAGAATGTTGACACCAGAGACTTTTTAGGTACCATTGAAGTTTCCTCATATGCAATCTTGCATATGGAATTAATAGAATGCAAAAGGCCATGAACCCCAGGGCTTGCAGTATTTTTCTTGCAGATAGCTGGGTTTTGGTGGCCAGTAGAGTGAAGTAGTTTGTCAAATAAACTTTTTTCTCTGGAGTGAGGACTGCCATCTGGGAAATTGTGTTCAAGCTTGCTCCCAAGAAAACAATCTGTTGGCTGGGTACCAGCTGTGATTTCTTTTCGTTGATGGTATACCCCAGTGAAGTTAGAAATGTCTTTACAAATGCCAGGTGCTAAAGTAGCAAGTCCTGGCTTTCTGCTTAAGTCAGGCAATTTTCCAAGTATGGGTAAATCTGAATTCTTCTCTGCCTGCAATATGCAATGGCTGGAGCTAGGCAGTTTGTGAATACCCTGGGTGCAGTAGATAAGCCAAAGGGAAGTGCAGAGAACTGATAAGTGCATAAAGCCTGCTATGAAGCGTAGGTATTTCCTGCAAGATTCCCTTATGGAGATGTGCAAATAAGCTTCTTTTAAATCTAGGGTTGCCAGCCAGGAGTCGCTGGCTAGCATAGGCAGCAGCTGTTGGAGAGTTAACATTTTGAATTTTAGAACCACCAGAAAAGTGTTGAGAATAGACAGATCCAAGATAAGACGCCAAGAGTTTTCTTTCTTGGGAACAAGAAAGAGTCTGGAATAAAAGCCTTGTCCCCTTTGTTCTACTGGGTCAGGTTGAATAGCCTTGATACTGAGAAGGGAAAGTACTTGCTTTTGGGCCTCTGCCCACTGGTTTGGGGGGAGGTCTGGCCATCCGCTTAGGGTTGGGAGTGAGTGGAAGTAGAATATGTATCCCTGGGAAACAATGTTAAAAACACATCTGCCTTGAGTAATGTATTCCCAGTTTTTGGTAAGTTTCCTTCCTAAAGGTGCAAGTACTTGGACAAGGCTTGGAAGAGTTAAGGATAAGTTATTGTGCAATTTTACCATAGGATGGTGGCTTATCCCTGTTTTGGACATGGAAGTCTCCATTACCTAGATCTGTGCATAACTTGAGACTGAAGTTTTGGTGGTCTGCCACTCCTGGGCTTGGACTGAGAAGGCCTGGAAGGGACTGGAAAAGACCAGTTTTTTTGAAGGCCAAAGCCCACTGAATCTCGGTGGCTGTACTTGTAAGAAATCTTTAACAGTTTGCATAGATTTAGCTTTCTCCTCCATCCTTTTGAGGACGACTTCTGATTTATTGCCAAACAGACACTCTTTGTTTAATGGTGCATCTAGTAATTTTGTTTTGACATGATCTGGCAAGTTTTGTTCCTTAAGCCAAGCATGCCTTCTAAGAACAGACCCAGTGACAGCAACTCTGCAAGATGCTTCTAAGGCATCAAATCCACATTGCAAAGTATGTTTACCAACTTAGTTAGCAGAACGCATTAACTCTTGTAAATCTTTGTGTTCTGCACAGTCAGGAATCAACATAATTTTCTGTTTAATTAGCTCCATAATATGCTGCTGAAACTTTAACATATGAAAAGTACAATGGTGTACACTTACCATAAATGTAGATGTTTGAGTGTATTCACTGTTGCAGTCATTACATTTGGTTAATCTGCTGGCAGGTTGCCCTCAGTTGGCCTGATTAACAAAGTCTTGGGTCCTACGTCGGTTGCTGTCCCTTCTTCCACAACTTCAGATCTGAAATTTGAACACGAAAATCTCAGGAGTCGGCCGACCAGCACTTGCGAACTGCTTCTGCTTCAGGCACCGCGCGGCAAGGAAGACTGAAGAAAATGGCGTCGGCTGCTTCTTTTATACCCCTGATGACCTGATGTCAGGGAAGGGACGACTGTAGCCGACGCAGGACCCAAGACTTTGGAATTCAGGCCGACTGATGGCAACCTGCCAGCAGGATTACCCAAATGTAATGACTGCAACAGTGAAACACGAAGAACATCAGTGCAGACCACAAACCTTCTTAATTTAAAACAACTGGTCTGAAGCCCAAGTGCTTAAACCAAAAGGCTTAGACTGATAGCTACACTTTAATCAGGTTACTACCAAGCAGTAATAAATACAACTGAATAGTTTTAAGAAGGCCTGGATTAGTGCTCAAGTTATGCAAACAAAGCTAGATTCAGCAGGCCTGGATCTAGTCTATGCTACAGCAAACAAGGCGCACCAATTTCACTAAGAAACAGTTCAAATATGCAGGCACTATAAGCCTTTAACCAGAAATTCCCAGCTCAGAAGGGCAGAGTCCAGCCTCTCCTCCCACAAGAGTGCAGACCACGAACCTTCTTAATGTAAAATAACTGGCCTGAAGCCCAAGTGCTTAAACCAGAACTAAAATACTTTTAGAATAACAGACACTGAGCCTTCAATCAGCAGTTCCCAACTTAGAAGGATGTAAGCTACCTGTCCTGCCACAACAGTGCAGACCACAAACCTTCTTAATGTAAAACAACTGGTCTGAAGCCCAAGTGCTTAAACCAAAAGGCTTAGAATGATAGCTACACTTTAATCAGGTTACTAACAAGTAGTAATAATTACAACTGAATACTTTTAAGAAGGCCTGGATTAGTGCTCAAATCATGCAAACAAAGCTAGATTCAACAGGCCTGGATCTAGTCTATGCTACAGCAAACAAGGCGCACCAATTTCAGTAAGAAACAGTTCAAATATGCAGGCACTATAAGCCTTTAACCAGAAATTCCCAGCTCAGAAGGGCAGAGTCCAGCCTCTCCTCCTACAAGAGTGCAGACCACGAACCTTCTTAATGTAAAATAATTGGCCTGAAGCCCAAGTGCTTAAACCAGAACTAATAAACTTTTAGAATAACAGACACTGAGCCTTCAATCAGCAGTTTCCAACTTAGAAGGATGTAAGCTACCTGTCCTGCCACAACAGTGCAGACCACAAACCTTCTTAACGTAAAACAACTGGTCTGAAGCTCAAGTGCTTAAACCAAAAGGCTTAGAATGATAGCTACACCAAGCAGTAATAAATACAATTGAGTACTTTTAAGATGAAGTAAAACCAAAATAAAGTAGGAAGAAACACAACTACAGTAAAAGCAGATGACAAAAGTGCAAGGTTTTTTTTTTTGAGTGAGCAAATGAGATGGGCCCAGGAGGAGTATCCAAATGCAAATTTACAAGAGGGGCAGGCAGTTTCAAAGCCACCAAGATTAACACCAAAAGAAAAGCAGAGAGGGTGGGTGGGGAACTAACTGAAAAAACAGAGCCACAACTTCCAGCTGGATAGTATTCGAAGCAACACAAATAAATCAATTTAAATGCTGTATTATTTGAAAAAAGTGCAGATAGAGATTTACTTAAATTCACTTATACATCCAGTTGATTTGATTTCATATAGGTCTTAGCAGGCCAAAGCTCAGAGTTTAAGCAGAAAATAAATCAAAATGTACCACTTATATAAGGCAGGAACTGAATAACAATGAAGTAAACTACCCCCACTTATCACTGGCTAGAATTATAACAAGCCTTAATGCCCTTGGGTCCCTGTGATATAGTCTCTGGATCCGCTATAGGATTTTTAAAAAGGAACTTGTGTGAATCGGGAACCCTGTAATATTTGTCAGGTTTTCTGGGAGCAGCAGGCAAAGAATCAGGGGCCAAACTAGATTCCGAAAAGGCATCATCAACAATGTCTAGTACAGGAGGAATAGCTAAAGGCCTAGGCTGAGGCAGGAGTAAGAAATCCCTAAGCCTCTTTTTTGAATCAGAAAAATCCTGCCTTTCCCAGTGGAAATGCTCCCTTAGAGTATGTAAGGTTTTACCAAAAGAAAAATCCTCTGGGGGGGAAGCAGAGGGAATAGAGTCCTCTGCATTAGAATCCTCATAAGTAGATAAAGGCAAATCCAGATCATCAGAAGAATCAGAAAAATCAGAATCCTGGTCAGCAAATTCATAAACAACTTCAGTCCTAGGTCTCTTAGAAGAGGGAGGTTGGCTTTCCCTGATTAGAGTTATAAGATCTTCAGCCATTCTTATCATTTGTCTTTTAGGCATACAGGCCTGAGCATGCAGCCTGGGCATTAGTTTTTTAGGAATAGAGGCCTGAGCATGCAGCCTGGGCGTTGGATTTTTAAGCATGGTTCGAGATTTAGGCCTAAATGAAGAAGGAGGCATCGGTTTAATATGCAAGTCCGTAAGCCTGAATACACCCTCAGAAGCCGGTGCCTGCACAGTGGCTCTGGACCTATCCAAGGTAGAGACATTCGCAGGTTCCATTATTGAAACATCTCGCGGCATACCGGACTCCGAATGGGTCTCAGTAGAGGCCTGCGAATCAGAAGTAGCAGGGATCAGGGGCTGCGAAAGCGCGTCACTGAGTACCGGCGAACTGGCGACTGGCTTAGGAGAAGCGTCATCTGCAGTTTTGGACCTCGGCAGCCTGTCTCTGTCTTTATCTTTGCATTTTTTCAGAATCCCGGCAGTCAGATGGCTAACCAACGACATTTCTGGGTAATTAAACCGAGAACCGAAATATTTAGAGGCAAAAATATATCGACGATGGATAGTGCGCTGATTAAATAAAGCACAAAACTGACAGCAAGGTACATCGTGGTCAGGGCCTAGGCAAGGAATACAGTACAAATGAAAATCTTTATGAAATATTTGCATTCCAAAAGTAATGCAATTATTAACTTTCACTGACATCGTTAAGGAGCAAAAAAAAGTTTCCCCAACGGGGTACTTAGCTTTAGTTTAAGACTTCGGTTTTGAAACTAGAAAATGAAAATCTCAGGAGTCGGCCGACCGGCACTTACAAACTGCTTCTGCTTCGGGCACCGCACAGCAAGAAAGACTGATGTCATGGCATCGGCTGTATGTTTTATACCCCTGACCTGACGTCATGGAAGAAGGGATAGCAACCAACGCAGGACCCAAGACTTTGTTAATCAGGCCGACTGAGGACTATTGCAAGCAGATAACCCAAATGTAATGACTGCAACAGTGAAACACGAAGAGCATCTGATAATGTGATCCAGACACAAAATCTTAAAACATATAAAGTTTGGATGAATATGGATGTGATAAACATCCTGTGTCTAATTTTACCAGGAAACTTGAAAGACAAAGCAGCAGTAACACGTAGTGAAGTAACATCATTTTGAATTTGGGCACCATCACAAACAGGGTTAGGAATGATCAATCCAGAACTTGTCAACATCCATTTTCTTTCTTTGGCAGCAAGAACATTCTTGAATAAAAATCCTTCCTCACCTGGGAAGGAGGAAAGTACAGTTGTGTATACTTACCATCACTGTTGCAGTCATCACATTTGTGTTATCTGCCTGCAGGTAGCCCTCAGTCGGCCTGAATACCAGAGTCTTGGGATTTCTGAGTTAGACGCTGTCGCTTTTTCATGACGTCATGTCATCAGCGGTATAAAACATGCAGCCGACGCCATTACATCAGTTTTTCTTGCCCCCAATGTCAGGTGTCCCCAAAATAGGAAGCAATTACGTTATGGGACAACCCCCCAGCAAAAGGCAAATACACAAAGACATGCCAAACAAAAAAGGTAGGTAGAAGTAAAGAGAAGTCAGGGGGCTGGAGGGAGGGTAACCAGGACTGCAACAGTGAATACACTCGAACACCTACATTTATGGTAAGTATACAAAACTGTACTATCTTCTTCATGTTTCGCTGTTGCAGTCATCACATTTGGGTTGATTCCCAAAGTTAAGGAAGGGTGGAGGTAGTTTAGAAGCATTAGGGCTGGCAATCATGCCCTGTAAGACTGCTGTGGCAAATCCAGCTCTGGATTTAGAAAAGATAGGTAAGTGATAATACTTGGTGAACGTGTGTACAGAGCTCCAGGTTGCAGCTTCCAGGATGTCACTGGAAGGGACTCCCCTGAGAAATGCTGTACAGGTTGATGTAGCCCTAGTGGAAAGTGTTCTGATCTGTTGTGGGGTAGCTTTCCCATGTTGCTTGTAGCAGAAATGGATGCAGTGTGCTATTCACTTAGAAATGGTTTGCTTTGAAATGGCCTTGCCCTCTGCTCCTGCCTCAAAGCTGACTAGTAGCTGGTCAGATTTTCTGAAAGGCTTAGTCCTGTCCAGATAAAACCTGAGCTGCCTGTGCAAGTCCAGGGAGTGCAGGTTCCTTTCCCCTTTATTCTGAGGATTACGGAAAAAAAGTTGGAAAATGAATGGATTGGTTTAAAGCCACACTAGATACCACCTTGGGCATAAATGATGGGTTAGTCCTGAGGGGAAACCCTGTCTGCATGGAAGATAATGAATGGTTCTACAGCCACAAGGGCCTGCAATTCAGACACTCTTCTTGCTGAAATGATGGCTACAAGTAAAGCTGTCTCCCATGAGAAGAATTTTAACTCAGCTGTGGCAGCAGGTTCAAAGGGCAGAAGCATTAGTTTTTCCAATACAAAGTTAAGGTCCCATGCAGGAGTGGGAGCTCTCCTGGGGGGGGGGGGGTCTTAAATTTTTGGCTCCTCTCAGGAACTGTTTGACCAGGGGAAGAGAGGAAAAGGGGTGGCTCAGTATTATAATGAGCCAAGATGGCAGAAGCATGAATCTTAATTGAAGGGAAGGATAGGCCTTTGTGAAGCATTTCTGTTAAGTAATCTAGTGTGTGGGATAAGTTGGGCCCAGTTGTGTCCATTCCCTGAGACTGGCTCCAGAAGCAGTATCTTTTCCACTTTTCCGAAAAGGATTTTCTAGTACTAGGCCTCCTCTTGCCTCAAGAATGACATCCAGCACCTGCTTACTGAGAGTTGCTGGTGAAGAATTCAGTGGATGAGCCAGGCTGCTAGGTTCAGGGTCTGTAGCTGAGGGTGCAGAATCTGGCCCGCCTGCTGGGACAGCAGGGAAGGAATATGAGGCAGGTGTCATGGTGGCAGCACTGTCAGACTGTGCAAAAGAGGGCACCAATGCTGGCGGGGAATGTCTGGAGCAATCAGGATTGTCCCTGGCTTGTCCTGTTTGATCTTTAGTAGTTTCTTGGAGAGGAGGGGCAGAGGGGGAAAGCCATAGACTGGTTTTGCCAGGTGAAGGACAGGGCATCCACTTTCCAAGCTTGGCTGTGGGGAGTTCTGGTGCAGTATTTGCTCAATTGCCATTTCTGAGGGGAAGTAAAAAGGTGCACCTCTGGCGCCCCCCACCTGTTCCTCAAAAATTTGAATATTTTGGGTTCCAGTTTCCACTCGTGTGGGTCCATGAGCTTTCTTCTTAAGTCATCTGCCAGTAACTTTAGTTTGCCTGGCAGGAACTGAGCTTGCAGGTGCACTTGGCAATGTTCCACAGAGCCATGGCTAATCTGCACAGTGGGAAGGAATGGGTCCCCCCTGCTTGTTTATGTACCACATGACTGTGGTGTGGTCTGTCTTTACCAACAGTTGTCCTGGAAGAATAAGGCCTGTGAAAGCTGTCAGAGCATTCTGTGCAGCTAACATTTCTTTTTGATTCATAAGTAGGTGCCTTTGCTTTGGGTTCCATTTGCCCTGAATGCACTGCCCTGCCATGTGAGCCCCCCATGCATAGTCTAAAGTGTCTGTTGTTAAGGTCTGGGTGGCAGGGGGTAGAGTGAAAGGGAGTCCCTTGTTGTGGTTGCAGGCCTCAGCCCACCAAAGGAACTCTGCCCTTAGGCAAAGAATGATAGGAATCATTGTTTCCAGGTCCTGAGAATGTTGACATCAGAGACTTTTTAGATACCACAGAAGTTTCCTCATATGCAGTCTTGCATATGGAATTAATAGAATGCAAAAGGCCATGAACCCCAGGGCTTGCAGTATTTTTCTTGCAGATAGCTGGGGTTTGGCGGCCAGTAGATTGAAGTAGTTTGTCAAATAAACTTGTTTCTCTGGAGTGAGGAATGCCATCTGGGAAATTGTGTTCAAGCTTGCTCCCAAGAAAATAATCTGTTGGCTGGGTACCAGCTGTGATTTCTTTTCGTTGATGGTGTACCCCAGTGAAGTTAGAAGTGTCTTTACAAATGCCAGGTGCTGAAGTAGCAAGTCCTGGCTTTCTGCTTGAGTCAGGCAATCGTCCAAGTATGGGTAAATTTGAATTCTTCTCTGCCTGCAATATGCAATGGCTGGAGCTAGGCACTTTGTGAATACCCTGGGCGCAGTAGATAAGCCAAAGGGAAGTGCAGAGAATTTAAGTGCATAGAGCCTGCTATGAAGTGTAGGTATTTCCTGCAAGATTCCCTTATGGGGATGTGCAAATAAGCTTCTTTTACATCTAGGGTTGCCAGCCAGGAATCGCTGGCTAGCATAGGCAGCAGCTGTTGGAGAGTTAACATTTTGAATTTTAGAACCACCAGAAAAGTGTTGAGAATAGACAGATCCAAGATAGGACGCCAAGAGTTTTCTTTCTTGGGAACCAGAAACAGTCTGGAATAAAAGCCTTGTCCCCTTTGTTCTGCTGGGTCAGGTTGAATAGCCTTGATACTGAGAAGGGAAAGTACTTGCTTTTGGGCCTCTGCCCACTGGTTTGGGGGGAGTTCTGGCCATCCGCTTAGGGTTGGGAGTGAGTGGAAGTGGAATCTGTATATCTGGGAAACAATGTTAAAAACCCATCTGCCTTGAGTAATGTATTCCCAGTTTTTGGCAAGTTTCCTTCCTAAAGGTGCAAGTACTTGGACAAGGCTTGGAAGAGTTAAGGATAAGTTATTGTGCAATTTTACCATAGGATGGTGGCTTATCCCTGTTTTGGATGTGGGAGTCTCCATTACCTAGATCTGTGCATAACTTGAGACTGAAGTTTTGGTGGTCTGCCGCCCCTGGGCTTGGACTGAGAAGGCCTGGAAGGGACTGGAAAAGACCAGTTTTTTTGAAGGCCAATGCCCACTGAATCTCGGTGGCTATACTTGTAAGAAATCTTTAACAGTTTGCATAGATTTAGCTTTCTCCTCCATCCTTTTGAGGACGACTTCTGATTTATTGCCAGACACTCTTGGTTTAATGGTGCATCTAGTAATTTTGTTTTGACATGATCTGGCAAGTTTTGTTCCTTAAGCCAAGCATGCCTTCTAAGGACAGACCCAGTGAGAGCAACTCTGCTTCTAAGGCATCAAATCCACATTGCAAAGTATGTTTACCAACTTAGTTAGCAGAATGCATTAACTCTTGTAAATCTTTGTGTTCTGCACAGTCAGGAATCAACATCATTTTCTGTTTAATTAGCTCCATAATATGCTGCTGATACTTTAACATATGAAAAGTACAGTTGTGTACACTTACCATAAATGTAAATGTTTGAGTGTATTCACTGTTGCAGTCATTACATTTGGGTAATCTGCTGGCAGGTTGCCCTCAGTCGGCCTGATTAACAAAGTCTTGGGTCCTGCGTCGGTTGCTGTCCCTTCTTCCATGATGTCAGGTCGTCAGGGGTATAAAACATGCAGCCGACGTCATTACATCAGTTTTTCTTGCCCCAGATTTCAGGTGCCCCGCAAATGGGGAGCAAAATATATAAATAATTTAACACACACTAATATATACCTCCAAACAAAAGCAAATACACCAAAAAGGCTTTTAAGTGCAGTAAAATAAAGGAGAGGCATAATAAGAGAACAGACAGGGGGCTGGAGGGAGGGTAACCAGGACTGCAACAGTGAATACACTCGAACATCTACATTTATGGTAAGTGTACACAACTGTACTATGTTCTTCGTGTTTCACTGTTGCAGTCATTACATTTGGGTAGATTCCCAAAGCTAAGGTTGGGAGGATGGATTTATACAGTATTAGGACCGGCTATAAGGCCCTGCAAAACAGCAGTGGCAAAGCCAGCTCTGGATTTAGAAAAAATTGGTAAAAGATAGTGCTTGGTGAAAGTATGAATTGACCTCCAGGTAGCAGCTTCTAGAATATCCCTGGTAGGGACACCTCTGGGAAAGGCTGTAGAAGTTGATGCAGCCCTGGTGGAATGGGATCTGATCCCCTGGGGGATAGGTTTTCTATGGTGCTTATAGCAAAAATGAATACAATGGCTTATCCATTTGGAAATGGTTTGCTTTGAAATAGCCTTTCCCTCTGCCCCTGCAGCAAATGCTACCAGCAGTTGTTCAGATTTTCTTCGAGATTTAGTCCTGTCCAAGTAAAATCTAAGTTGTCTGTGTACATCCAATGAATTGCAGAATCCGCTCCCCCTTGTTCTGTGGATTGGGAAAGAAAGTTGGCAAATTAATGGACTGATTAAGAGCCACACGGGATACCACCTTGGTCATGAAAGATGGGGTGGTCCTGAGTGACACCCTGTCCGCATGAAAGATGATGAAAGACTCCACTGCCATAAGGGCCTGTAATTCAGAAATCCTAGCCAAAGTGATTGCTAAAAGGAAGGCTGTTTTCCAGGAAAGAAATTTTAAGTCTGCAGTAGCAGCTGGCTCGAAAGGAGGTAGAGTGAGTTTCTCCAATACAAAGTTAAGGTCCCAGGCAGGGGTTGGAGCTCTCTTGGGTGGCCTTAAGTTTTTGGCCCCTCTGAGATACTGGCTTTAGCAGAGGATGAGAGAAGGGGGTGTTCTGTGTTGTAATGAGCTGAAATGGCTGAGGCATGGATTTTTATGGAAGAAAAAGATAGACCCTTGTGAAGCATCTCAGTTAAGTATTGCAAAATCTGAGGTAAATTGGGCACTGGTGTGCTCATCCCTTGAGATTGATTCCAGGCACAGAATCTTTTCCATTTGTTAGCATAAGATTTTCTAGTACTAGGTCTTCTCACCTCCAAAATGACATCCATCACAGGTTTGCTGAGGGATGCTAAGGGGGAATTTAAGTGATTAGCCAAGCTGCAAGATTCAATGTTTGGAGCTGAGGGTGCAGAATTTGGTTTTTCTGCTGAGACAGTAAAGGAGGAGTCTGAGGCAGGTGCCATGGAGAAATTTTTGACAGACTGCGTAGGAGTGGGTACCAGTGCTGGTGAGGCCAGTCTGGAGCAAGCAAAATCATTTTTGGTTTGCCCTGTTTGACTTTTAGTAGAACTTTGGAGAGCAAAGGCTGAGGGAGAAAGGCATAGACTGATAGGTTTTCCCAGCTGAAGGACAGAACATCCACTTTCCAGGATTTTTTGTGAGGTGTTCTTGTGCAAAATTTGTCCAACTGGTAGTTCTGGGGTGAGGCAAAGAGATCTATGGGCTCCCCCATTTGCGTGTCAACATGTTGAAAATCCGTGGTTCCAGTTTCCATTCGTGTGGGTCCATGAGATATCTGCTTAGATCGTCTGCCAAAATATTCAGCTTTCCTGGCAGGAATCGAGCTTGTAGTTGTACTTGATAGCTCAAGGCTTCCACAATACCATGGCTTGTCTGCAGAGGGGGTAGGAATGTGTACCCCCCTGCTTGTTTATGTACCACATAACTGTGGTGTTGTCCGTCTTTACCATTAGTTGCCCTGGATGAAGGTAGTCCTTGAAGGCTGTCAGTGCATTCTGTACAGCTTGCATTTCTTTTTGATTGATATGAAGGTGCATTTGATTCGGGCTCCATTTGCCCTGAATGCACTTCCCTGCCAGATGAGCCCTCCCATGCATAGTCTGATGCGTCTGTAGTTAGGGTTTGGGCGGCAGGGGGTGGTGTGAATGGCAGTCCCTTGTTTTGGTGGTAGGCCTCTGCCCACCATAGGAACTCTAGTTGCAGGCAAGGTATGATAGGAATCATTGTTTCCAGGCTGAGACAATGTTGACTCCATAAACTTTTTAAGTACCACTGAAGTTTCCTCATATGCAGTCTTGCATATGGAATTAGAAGAATGCAGGAGGTCATGAACACCAAGGCTTGCAGTATTTGTCTTGCAGATAGCAGAGTTTTTGTGGCCACCTGTTTTAAGTAAGTCACCAACTGAATTTATTTTTCTGGTGTAAGGAAAGCCATCTGGGAAGCTGTATTCAAGCTTGTACCCAGGAATGTAATTTTTTGAGAGGGGACTAGTTGTGATTTCTTTTCGTTTATGGTGTACCCTAGACAAGTTAGAACCCTTTTTACAAATGCCAGATTTTTTAGAAGAATGGTCTTGTTTTCTGCCTGAATTAAACAATTGTCCAGGTATGAATATATTTGTATATGTCTTTGCCTGCAAAATGCCATTACTGGAGCTAGGCACTTTGTAAAGACCCTGGGTGCAGTAGATAAGCCAAAGAGCAGTGCAGAGAACTGATAATGCAAGTAGCCTGCTTTGAAGCCAAGGTATCTTCTGCAAGATTCCCTGATTGGAATATGCAGGTAAGCCTCTTTTACATCTAGAGTTGCCAACCAGACATCTTTGCCTAGCATAGGAAGTAAAATACAGTTGTGTACCTACCATAAATGTAGATGTTCGAGTGTATTCACTGTTGCAGTCATTACACTTGGGTTAGCCTGCTGGCAGGCGACCCGCAGTCGGCCCGAGTTCCAAAGCCTTGGTCCGGCGTCGGTTGCTGTCACCTATTCCCTGACATCAGTGCGCCAGGGGTATAAATGTTGCAACTGATGCCATTTTCTTCATTTTTTCTTGCCCCAGATGTCAGGTGCCCCCAGATAGGAAGGCTGGAAAGATAAAATTATGCCAAAAAACATGCATATATTACTAAAAACCATTTCCTTCATCTACAAGCAAATATACCACATAGGTTGTATAGAGCTGAGAAGTACAGAAAAGTCCCAGCAATGAAAAAAGGGGGATGGTATGTAGGTAACCTGGACTGCAACAGTGAATACACTTGAACATCTACATTTATGGTAGATACACAACTGTACTATGTTCATCGTGTTTCACTGTTGCAGTCAATACACTTGGCTAGAATCCGAAAGCTGAGGTTGGGCGGCTGGGTCTAAATTGGATTTGGAAAGGGTACCAGGCCCTGCAGAACTGCAGTGGCAAAGCCTGCTCTGGATTTAGAATAGAGAGGTAAGTGGTAGTGCTTGGTGAAAGTGTGCACTGAGCTCCAGGTTGCAGCTTCTAAAATGTCTTTGGCTTGTACTCCTCTGAGGAAAGCTGCTGAAGTGGCTGCTGCTCTGGTAGAATGAGGTCTAATGCCCTTAGGCACTGATTTGCCATGTTGCGCATAACAGAAGCAGATGTACTGTGGTGGTGGTGGTGCTGCGGCAGCGTTGTCGCCTCACAGTAAGACGTTGTTCGGTTCGATTCTCAGAGCATCTTCTGTGCGGAGACATGCGCGAATGGGCACACCTTCGTTGAAGGTTGTGCGTCAGGGCTGGCAACTCGGCACATAAAAATCTACTGCCAATCATTAGCAGACTGGAGTTCCGCTGTGGCGACCCCTAACCGTGAAAAGCCGAAAGACACAACAACAACAGAAGCAGATGCAGTGTCCTATCCATTTTGAGACTGGCTGCTTTGTAATAGGCTTTCCTTGTGATCCTGCAGCATAGGCTACAAACAGTTGCTCAGTTTTTCTGAAAGCTTTTGTTTTGTCCAAGTAGAATCGTAGCCGTCTGTGTATGTCCAAAGCATGCAGACGTCTCTCCCCTTTATTCTGGGGATTTGGGTAGAACGTAGGTAAATGAATGGTTTGGTTTAAGGCCACATTGGAGACCACTTTTGGCATGAATGTTGGGTTTGTCCTAAGAGAAACCCTGTCCTGATGAAAAATGATGAAAGGTTCCACAGCCATTAGTGCCTGTAACTCTGATACTCGTCTTGCTAAAGTTATTGCTAGGAGCACAGCAGTTTTCCATGATAAGAATTTTAGATCAGCTGTGCTGGCTGGTTCAAAAGGAGGCAGTGT